>NW_024871093.1:2342500-2761155 GCF_019054845.1 Dipodomys spectabilis | reverse complement strand
GCTTTGTGGTCTCAGGACCCGGAACTGGGCATGCGAGGAAGTGCATGTGCCCACTCCTCATGGAGACGTGCTCTCCCCCCCCTCCCAGCCTGCGGTGCGCATCCCCCTCCCCTCTTCCAGCATGGGAGTCCTGTAATATAGCAGTAACAGTATCAACCTCATAGCACCATTGAAGATAAGTTCAATTAATGGCTGACCCAAGAGGGCATTCCCCCCCCATTTCATGTGAAAGAAATCCAGAGTTGAGCAGATGAGCTAGCCAGGGATGCTATAATCCATGTTCCTAGCTCTTCAACCTACTCTTCAGGATCCAACATACTAGCCAGGGATCCAGCCATCACACCTATATTCAGAGCGAAGAATGGAGGAAGAAAAGGACAAGTGTGTGTCTGTGGTGGTGGGGGGAGAGTATGAACCAGGTCTTCTACCAGAGCTGCCACCCAAATCCACTTGTACCTCACAGAGCAGACCTTTATCAAGTGTCTACACCAGCCTCAAGGCTAGAGGATCAAATATTGGTCTGTTCCTGCCAGCCTCTAGGTAATGCTGAATTGATTCAGTATCACAGATTCATCTTGCCCGTTCTAGAACCTTATCCAATATCCTCACACAGAACATTTTCTTATATTTCAACAATATTGAGAAAGAAAGAAAAACAAAACAAAATGACAACTCAGCCATGTGCTAGTAGTGCACAACCTGTAATCCTGCTACTCAGGAGGTTGAGATCTGAAGATCAAGTTCAAAGCCAGCCCTGACTGGAAGGTCTGTGAGATTCTTATCTACAATAAACCACAGAAATAAAGCTGGAAGTGGCGTTGTGGCTGGTGGTAGAGTGCTATGGGAGAGTGCCCAGGTCCCTGAGTTCAAGCTTCAGGCTGGCACACACACACACACCAAACACCAACACTCCCCCCCCCCCCCATACTAATCCTACCATTATCTAGAAGGAGATACTCATCCACATTCAATCTTTAATTTCTTCCATCACTGAGTCTGTCATTTGTATCTCCTGAGTCCCTACCATGTGCGGACAGTCAGCCAAACACAGTGGCCTGTAATAACCAAGACAGGGGTCTCAGGCTTTGTATTTTGGTTCTAAATGACAATGAAGACACTCTTACTCTGAACAGCCTTATTCTGTTTTGGGGTCTTAAAGATCTCCCTCAATGGCCTATGTGTTCAAGGCTTGATCCCAAGTCTGTGGTGTTATTGGAGGGTCGTGGGCCCTTTAACAGTGGGTCTCACGGGAGGTCTTTGGGTTATTGGGGTGTACTTGGCTTCCAAAGAGGATTGTGAGGCTCAGAGCCTTTGGTTTTTTCCCTTTTGTTGTAACACTGGGCGTCTGCCATGATGGGTACCACATGCCCAAAGAGACAGGGCCAACCAGTCACAGACTGGAACCTTCCAGAACTGGGAGTTGGCTGAGACAGGTTTCAGGACCATTGATTCTGAAGTCTGGGTTTTCAGCTCTCAGCTTGTGGTCTTTCCCTGGATGTCTGGAGCCACTAGAGGGAGATGCCAGGAGCTGCTGCCCTTCTTGTGATCTGTCTCCTGTCTTCTTGGCTTGGGGATCTTGGCTGCCTCTGTTTAGAATCAGAATGTGGGGGAAAGGCACGGGTCACCCCCCACAGATCCTCGACTTGGGTACAACAGGGGTCTGTCTGTCCTTTGTCGTCTCCATCCTGCTCCCTGGGGACTGGCCACCTTGGGCCCTTGTAGACTTTTTGTTGTTATTGTTGTTCGCTTGAACTCAGGGCCTTGGCCACTGTCCCTGAGCATTTTTCCCTCAAGACTAGCTGTTAGCAAAATGAGCTGCCTTCCCATAGCTTAGTACATACACCCCCTTCCCCTTCTCCACAGCTTAGCATGCTTCCTTCCTAGACAACACTTGGCCCATTTAGTAAAGGCAGTAAATAATCAGCCTCCAAACCCCTTTACCTTGGGATGGCACTTCTCTGGGGTAACTACCACCATATACATAAGGCAACAAGAGCCCCTTAGAGTGACCTTCAGGTCTGGGCAGTTGCAAAGCCCCTTATGCACTATTTGGATAGCAGCCATAAATCCTAGTCCTCCATGATGAAGCCTCTGGCCCTCACGTCCACACTGAGGTCCTCAACCTCCTAGCCCCTTCTAGCCCCTCCTAAGCCTCCTAGGTTATATAGGTCATCTCAGTCAATAGCTGATGCTGCTTCTCACTTCTCCCTGTGAGAAGGGGTCTTTGCTGGCCCCTTTCCCCAGCAATAAACCTTCTTTGTTCTCTGTACCTGGATGTCTGTGTGGTTCTCTGGCAAAGTCTAATGATCTTCTCCACTACTGCTCTACCACTTTGAGCCATAGTGCCACTTCCAGTTTTCTGGGGTTCATTGGAGATGAGAGTCTTACAGACTTTCTTGCCCAGGCTGGCTTTAAACCAGGATCCTCAGATCTCAGCCTCCTAGACTCTTACTCTGAGCTTCCATCAAGTGATTCCAAATGATGGCTTTTTTTTTTCTTTTCTGAGTCCTTCCTTCCTTCCTTCCTTCCTTCCTTCCTTCCTTCCTTCTTTCTTTCTCTCTCTCTTTCTTTCTTCCCCTTCTTCCTTCCTTCCTCCCTTCCTTCCTTCCCTCCCTGCCTGCCTGCCTGCTTTCTTCTTTCTTTTTCTTTCTTCCTTCCTCCCTCCCTCCCTCCCTCCTTCCCTCCTTCCTTCCTTCCTTCCTTCCTTCCTTCCTTCCTTCCTTCCTTCCTTCCTTCCTTCCTTCCTTCCTTTCTTTTCTTTCTTTCTTCCTGGGGCTTGAACTCAGGAGCTGGACGCTGTCTCTGACCTTCTTGTGCTCAAGGCTAGCTCTGAGTGGTATCTTTGTAAGCAGCATGAGAACCCACATTTGGGCCTGCCCCGTTGCTGAAGACCTGACTCACTCGGCTTGTCCAGGCAAATGAAAAGAGTCTTTTAGTTTGGTGGCTGCTTTTTAAAGGGTGCATGTCTGTTTTTTTTCCCCAAACACATAAAAGTCTAATAGACTGAGGGGGGAACATGTGGTTTAAAGAAAAGGCTAAAGTTTTTATTCATGGGCGCAAACATTTTCCAGGGAAGAAAATATGTAAATCCTATGACAGAACTGAGTGGTTTAAAAAAAATTTTTTTTTTCTGCTGATGAATCGTTTTTTGCAAAGTTGCTTCAGTTGAAGGTTGACATGAAAAGGGGGAGGAGGGGAAGGGAAGGGGAAGGGCCTGCCATGAGGTAGCTTCTTTCTTAGTCTGTTACCACCCATAGGCTCACACCTGTAAACCCAGATGCTCAGGAGGCTGAGATCTGAAGATCTTGGTTGGAAGGTGGACTGGGCAGGACAGTCTATGAGACTCTTACCTTCAATTAACTACCAAAACAGCTAGAACTGAAGCTATGGCTCAAGTGATAGAGCTCTAGCATTGAGCCAAACAGCTCAGGGCCAGGGCTCTAGCCTTTAATTCAAGCCCTGGTATAGCAAAGATGCACACACACACACACACACACACACACTCACACACACACACACACACACAATATGGGGATGTGGGATTGAGTGGTCCTGGCCTTAAACTTGAGATCCTCTTGTCTCCACTTCTTGAGTAGCTGAGATTACAGGCATGCACTACTGCCGCTGGTATTTTTGTTTGAGAGGCTGGGAATTGAACTTGGGCCTCATGAATGCTAAGCAAGCTCTCCATCCCATTTGAGTTGGCTAAATTCTTGGATGCAGGATCCAGAGATCGGGTAGACAGTACACTGTACTTCCTAGTCTTTTTGCTGTTGTCATGGATTGTATTCAGGGCTTTATTCTTGCTTGATTTGCTCATCGGGTAGTACTCTACCACTTGAATTATTCCTCTAGCCTGCTTTTTGCTGGTTATTTTGGAGATGGAGTCTCACAGACTTTTCTGCCTGGGGTTGAACTGCTATCCTCTGGATCTTAGCCTCCTGAATAGCTTAGGATTATAGGCATGAGCTCCTGACTCTAAACTTCTTTTGAGCTCTAAGGTTCTGTGTTGCTGGGGGAAAAAATTCAGTCTATAGTGGGGAACAATTGGAAATGTATCTTTTTGGAAATAAGCAACAAGGTTCCCTTGTCTGAGGCCATTTAGTAACAAATAGTGACTAAAAGTATTTTCTGACTACAGAAGCTGTGTGTTCTTTCTTAAATTGAAAGGGGGGGGGGGGGAGACAGAGAGACAGAGACAGAGAAAGACAGAGAGACAGAGAAAACGCTACTTCCAAAGAAGCAAGTCATTTAAAGATATCTCCTGCAGTTTCATCTGTATGATCCATTCCTCAGTAACCCTCCCTTTGTGAAAAGAGATAGTTAACTAAGGAGAATGTAGTGTGTGTGTATGTGTGTGTGTGTGTGGTGTGTGTGTGTGTCCTTTGTGGTACTGGAGATTGAACCCAAGACCTCAGACATGCCAGGGAAGGACTCCATTCACCGAGCTATACCTCCAAGCCTACATGTTTTTCAGAAAAATTCACACTGAGCTGGAGGTGTGGCTCAAGTAATAGAGTGCCAACCTAGCAAGTGCAAAGGTCCTGAGTTCAAGATCCCAGTCCTGCCGGGTGTCTGTGGTTCATACCTGTAATTATAGCTACTCAGGAGGCTAAGTTCTGAGGACTGTGTTTCAAAGTCAGGAAAAGGTGTGAGACTCTTATCTCCAATTAAATGGTAGAGCCTGGAGCACAAATAAGGGAGAGAATCTAGGTTGTGAGTTCAAGCCCCAGGACTGCCCTCCCTCCCTCTCCACCCCACACACAGAGAAAGGAAGAAAGTAAAAAAAAAGAAGGAAGGAAGCTGTAACACACTAAACAGTCTATAACACACTAAACAGTCACAACAACCATCTGTTTTGCTTCGCACAGAACCAGGCCTTTGCTGGAATGCGAGCTTTTCAGTGTTTAACCCAGGAAAGTTCCAGGCACGCAGGCCAACTGGGTGCCCTCTGTTTAGCCCTACTGCTGCGCCCGACGCTGGTGCAAGCGTTTTTCCATCTGCATCACAGCCCTGTGAGGTCGGTCCTATTATTAGCTCCACTTGATAGATCCTTAGGGAATCAGAGGCTCAGAGAGGTTAAGTGGCTTTCCGGGGCCACACAGCTGCTCAGCAGCGGAGCTGGGAAGGCTGGACTCTGAAAGAGCTTCTGCTGTAGCCTCTTGCTCTCAAATCGTCTCTTTGGTAAATCACAGAGCCACGGTGAGTGGGTGAGTAAGTTGAATATTCTGAAGATATAGACTGTGTGTGTGTGTATGTGTGTGTGTGTGTGTGTGTGTGTGTGCGCGCGCGCGCACGCTTAGAATTGAATGCAGGGCCTTGGGCTCTTACTTGGCTTGTTTGTTTAGTTATCAGTCCTCCTCCTCCTCCTCCTCTCTTCCTTCTTATATTATCTTCTTCCTCCTCCTCCTCCTCCTCCTCCTCCTCCTCCTCCTCCTCCTCCTCCTCCTCCTCCTCCTCCTCCTCCTCCTCCTCCTCCTCCTCCTCCTCCTCCTCCTCCTCCTCCTCCTCCTCCTCCTCTTCCTCCTCCTCCTCCTCCTCCTTCTCCTCCTTCTTCTTGGAAATGTGTCAGACCATTTTACTGAGGCCTCACTATATAAAACAGACTCTAGTCTCCAAGTTTCTATCTTCAGCATTTAGCTGGAAATTCTTGCTGGCTTGAAGAATTCTTGAAAGCTCCATTCCCTCCTCTCCCTCCCCCCACCACCCCAGCAGGAGCTTTCCAGAAGTACAGTGTGAAAACTTGGGGGCACAATTGTTCTCTTAGGACCTTTCAGGATTTAAAATTAAATCCAACATTGAATTCAAACATTTCATTCGTTCATGCCGCAAAAATGCATGTGCCTGAGCTGCATATAATTTGGGAGGAGACAGGCCAGACCAGATTTTGCTCTCCCATGTCATGATTTGTCATTTGGGGCTGGATAATTCTTTGTGATGCCTTGTGGCTTGTACCTTCCTTCATATTACCAAATGTTCCCTAGGGGTAACAACAACAACAAAAAATCAACCCTGGTTTGAATCTGCTGACGTAGTCTGAGAGCGATCCTTTATCTTGTGACCTTATGTTTTGTTACAGAAAAGCAGAACACAGTCCATTTAAAAAAATGGGTCAGAGGGGCTGGGAAGGTGGCTCAGTGGTAGAGCGCTTGCCTTGCATGCATGAGGCCCTGGGTTCGATTCCCCAGCACCACATAAGCAAAAAAAAAAAAAAAAAGGGTCAGAAAAATGATGCACGTATGGTAAAAATAAGATTGGTGCCTGTGGTTCATGCCTGTAATCTTGAGAGAGATCGGGATGGATAGAGGTCCATGGCTAGTCCCTGCCAAAAGAAAAAAAAAGTTTAGGTTCCTGTATCTCAACCAATAAAAAGCCATGGGGCTGGGAAGGTGGCTCAGTGGTAGCGCGCTTGCCTTGCATGCATGAGGCCCTGGGTTCGATTCCTCAGCACCACATAAGCAAAAAGACAAAAGCCGGAAGTGGTAGAGCGCTAGCCTTGAGCTGAAGAGCTGAGGGACAGCACGCAGGCCCAGAGTTCAGGGCCCACGACCAGAGCCAAAAAAAAAAAAAAAGCCAGATATGGTTGTGTGTTCCTACCATCCCAGTGACACAGGACATATAAACAGGAGGATTGCAGTCCAAGGCAACCTGCGTGTCTATGTGAGACCATTAAAAACAAAAACAAAAAAAAAAAAAAACAAAAGCTGGGCACTGGTGGCTCATGCCTGTAATCCTAGCTACTCAGGAGGCTGAGATCTGAGGATCACAGTTCAAAGCCAGACTAGGCAGGAAAGTCCGTGAGACTCTTATCTCCAACAAACCACTAGGAAACCGGAAGTGGTGCTGTGGCTTAAGCGGTAGAGCATTGGCCTTGAGCTAAAGAGCTGAGGGATAGTGCCCAAGCCCAGAGTTCAAGCCCCACAACCGACAAAAGCAAAAACAAAACAAAACAAAACAACCACCGAACTTCTAATGTGGAAAAAATTCAAACCCAAATGTGGGAAAAAAGCAGAGGCAAGATGAGACTGGGTGTTGCTAGGTAATCTTCAAGGTAGATGGACAGGCGGCAGAGGTGGAAGAAGAAAATGGGAAAGCTTGGTGTGTTAAAGGGACAGAAGGAAGGCGAGTGTGGTAGGAACTTACAGTCAGACACCAGGTCAGATCGCTGAAGGACTCATCAGCCTGAGGAAGGGGGTTGGATTTTATTTTGATTATTTCAATTAATTATTTGATACTGGGGATTGAACCGAGGGCCTCATGTGTGCTAGGCAAATAACTCTACCACTTGAGCTACACCTCCGGCTCTTTAGTTTTTATCTTGTTTTGGAGACAGGTTGGCTTTGAACTCACCATCCTCCTGTCTCTGCCTCTTAAATAGCTGGGATTACACCACTAATTCTGGCTTTGGGGTTTGATTTAATTTTTTAAGCAAATATGTGGCTACAATGTGTTGAGACCTAGATGCGTTTCAGAGGACACAAATAGATATAAGAAAATTAGGAGTCCATTGATGCATAAATCAGGAGATGATTTCAGCTGTGTGGGTCAATCACAGAAGGCTTCCTGGTAGAGGTGATATTGAAGCTGACCTTGAAAGATGAAGAAGAATCCATTGTGTGGGGAAGAGGGAGGCCCTATTAGGTGACCCCTCTGAAAAGAGGCTGCTAGCTTGGTGTTCCTGGATGCTGTTGGCACCCCAAACTTGCATTTATTCAACATTGTAATCTTCCTTCCCTCCCTCCTTCCTTCCTTCCTTCCTTCCTTCCTTCCTTCCTTCCTTCCTTCCTTCTTTCCTTCCTTCCTTCCTTCCTTCCTTCCTTCCTTCCTTCCTTCCTTCCTCTCTCCTCCTTCCTTCCTTCCTTCATCTCTCTCTCTTTCTTTCTTCTTCCTCCTCTTTCTCCTCTTTCTTCTCTTCCTTCTCTTTTTTGATACTACTCCTTGGGCTTGAACTCAGGGCCTGGGTACTAGCCCTGTGCTTTTTCACTCAAGGCTGGCACTCTATCACTTGAGCTATACCTCCACTTCCAACTTTTTGGTGGTTAATTGGAGATAAGAGTCTCCCAGGATTTCCTGCCCAGACTAGATTCCAACTATGATCCTTCGATCTCAGCCTCCTGAGTAACCAGGACTACAGGTATGAGCCACCAGTGCCTGATCTCCAGTGCAATCATGGTGGGGCCAGGGATCCTACTTTGAGAATAGTGCTCAGTGACACTTGCCACTTATCTAGAGGAGCGTGGCTGCCTTGACAGGTGATTTCTATGGAGAGCCTTCACTGAAGGTGTTTTTGTGTCAGGACCCAGGGATGAGGGAGGATAGAACTAAAAACACTCAGTGTCTATCTACCTCCATAGCTTGTCACTGAATACTTTGTATCACATGGGGAAAGAGAGGAGGAGAGGTTGGGAGATTCCATCAAGGACACGTAGCTCAGACCACTTCCCCCTCAGACATGCCAAATTCAGGCTCAGGGACTCCGAGTCCTGTACTCTTCTCCTTCCTTTATGCTCAGGGCTGTTTGTTTTTGTTTGTTTGTTTGTTTTTTCTTCCATGCAGAAGATGAGAAGATTGATTTCTGCACAAGCTGCCCAGAGCCAGCATGCCCCCTTGTTGAAAATCAGCTCTAAGTTACACGGCGCCCCCCCAGGCCGGTGGCCAGAAAGGCTGCAGAGGAGAATACACAGAAGACGAGAGTTTTCCAGCGATGCTGTTTTCCTTCCAGCGTGACACGCAAAGAGACCAAAGAAAGACATTCCACAAGAATGTGTGGACCACAGGAAATCAGTTGGCGACTGCTGAAGGCAAGGAATGGCTGCTTTTGCCAGACGGGCTGGGACTAAGAGGAGACTCGATAGCTGGAAATGTGACAAGAACCTACAATCCTCAACTCTTTTCCTTTCTCTGGTCTGTTTTTGTGCCAGAACTGCTGCTTGAACTCAGGACCTGGGCACTGTCTCTGAGCTTTTAAACTCAAGGCTTGCACTCTATCAGTTGCTCTATAGCTCCCCTTCCATATTTTTTGGTGTTCCTTGCAAATAAGAGTCTCCTGGACTTTCCTGACCTGGCTGGCTTCATTCAATCTTTAGATCTCAGCCTCCAAAGTAGCTGGGATTATAAGCATGAGCCACAGGCATTTGGCTTCCATATGTGTTTTAAGAGCTCGAACCCCATTGGATCTGGAGCTGGAACTGTCAAAGTGGGTAGACATGTAGCTGTATAAGCTCACAATCATGTACACGGATAGTTGTGTCAGTGGTAATTAGTTATGTGAGGGACTAAGCTGGTAAAAGGATAGGCAGAGGCTGGGCATTGGTGGCTCACACCTGTAATCTTAGCTATTTAGGAGACTGAGATCTGAGGGTCTTGGTTAGAAGCCAGCCTGGGCAGGAAGGCTGTGAGACTCTGATCTCCAATTAACCACTGAAATAGCCAGAAGTAAAGCTGTGGCTCAAGTGGTGGGATACTAGGCTTGAGCAAAAGAACCTGAGGGACAGTGCCCAAGCCCTGAGTTCAAGCCCAGAACAGGCATACACACACACACACACGCACACACACACACACACACACACACACACACACACACACACAGGATAGGCAAATAAGCAAGAAGGTATGCAATTGTGCTAGCAAGCAGATGTTTGCATGTAAATAGTACATATGCAAGAGCGTATGCAGGGAAACATCAATAAGAGTAAGCTAAGCCTATAACATGTAAATGGGAGGGTTAAGCATGTACCTGGGTAGCCAACAATTGAGTAATTGGGACAGGTATAATTATGTAGGCAGAAAATCCATAAAGAAGTAAACATATGGGCTGGGGAGGGTGTTTCACGCCTGGAATCTCAACTATGTGAGAGGCAGAGAACATGATCCAAGACCAGCACTAGACCAAAGTGAGAGACTCCATCTGAAAAATAAACTAAAAAAGATAAGGGTGTGTGGCTCAAGTGGTAGAGCATCTGTCTGGCAAAAACAAAGTCAAACTCTGGTACATTAAAAAAAAGAAAAAGAGGGAGCCTGGTGCTGGTGGCTCACGCCTGTAATCCTAGCTACTCAGGAGGCTGAGATCTGAGGATCGCGGTTCAAAGCCAGCCCGGGGCAGGAAAGTATGTGACATTCTCATCTCCAATAAACCACCAGAAAACTGGAAGTGGTGCTGTGGCTCAAGCAGTAGAGTGAAGAGCTGAGGGACAGCGTCCAGGCCCAGAGTTCAAGCCCCACAACCGACCAAAAAAAAAAAAAAAAAAGAGAAAATCAAGTTGTAAACAGGCAATCATGTTAGTGGGTCAGCCTCCAGGCCAGTACCTGTGTAGGCAGTGGGTGTGGGGCTCATAGTAACACTGGCAGTTCCCACCCCAAGGGTAGGCCTTGGCTGCCTTCAGACTTTTTACCCTATCATCATTTTTGGTCTGCAAAAGGATACCGTGACAGCATCTAAGCTCCATTCTAGAATGTTCTCTGGCCTTAAGTCAGTTGGGATTTTATCTGTACTCATCAAGGTGTCAGGTGGAGCCTACAAATCTTCGGTGTGTTGGTGTGTTTAGAGTTGACTCCCCAAAGTGGCCTTGGGTGTTCGAGTATGAGGACAAATACTTTTTCCTCTCAACCACCCATGCTGTCTGTCACAGAGGAAAAATTTAAATTGTCCCTCTGCTCTCATGATTTTACCATGACTATTTCATTTTAGGATGTTAGTAATAGAGGAGATTGATGATTCACGCCTATAATCCTAACTACTTCGGAGACTGGGATCTGGAGGAAGCCAACCCAGGTAGAAAACACCTCAAGATTCCATCTCCAAAATTAACAAAAAGCAGCACTGGGGCAAAGCTCAAATTGTATAGCACAATAAGAGCAAGTGACATGCTCTGAGTCCAAACTCTAGTACTGCTAAAAAATAAAAATCTATTATTACAAGAACCAGCAAAACTATTACTTGTATGAAAAAAATATTTGACAGATCATGATGGCATGATGAATATGATGCTGGAGTGATCTAACAAGGACTTTATTTTTAAATTTAATTAATTTATTTTTTGTTGGCTGTGGGGCTTGAACTTAGGGACTGGGAGCTGTCCCTGAGCTCTTTTGCTCAAGGCTAGTGCTCTATCACTTTGAGCTCCACTTCCAGTTTTTGAGTGGTTCATTGGAGATAAGAGTCTCATGGGGACTTTTCTGCCCTGGCTGGCTTTGAACTTCCATCCTCAGATCTCAGCCTTCTCAGTAGCTAGGATTACAGCTGTGCACTGGCACCTGACTTAACAAGGATTTTAAAGTAGGTCATCATAACAATGCTTTAATAATTACAAGGAAAATTGCATCAAATAAATTAATGACATAAAATGAATCAAATAGCCACATACCTAGTGGCTTACACCTATAATCCTAGCTACTCAGGAGGCTCGAATAGTGATCTAAGGATCACTATTCGAAGCCAGCTGGGCAGGAAAGTTCATGAGACTCTGACCTTCAATAAATCACAGAAAAAGCTGGAAGTGGTGCTATGCTAGCTTTAAGAAAACAGAGCTCCGACCCAGAGTTCAAGCTCAAGGACTGACACAAAAGGAAAAAAAAAAAAAAAAGAAGCACCAAATAGAAATTTACAGAACTGAAGAAGACAATAATGAAAATCTTGCTTAATAGACTCAGTAGTAGATTTGAGATGGCAGAGACAGAAATTAATGGCGAATGGAATATGCTCATTGTGAACAGCTGAAGAGGGAAAAGATAAAGCAAATGAACAAAGCCTTCTGCAAAAAAACACAAGATATATTTGTATAGTGGGCTTTGTGTAATCATAGTTTGTTGGGAGGCTGAAATAGGGAGCATTGTGATTTGAGCTCAGTCCAGGCCAAAATTTTGTGAGACCTCACCTCAACAGAAAAAGCTGGCTGGGGGTCAGGGTGCATTCCTGCTATCTCGGCTACCGTGGGAAGCACAAACAGGAAGATTAAGGTCCAGCCTGACCTGAGAAAAAATGAGATCTTATCTCAAAAGTATCTTCAAAAACATCTGGAGCCATACTCTTAGGAGAAAAACATAAAGGTGCAATGCCTACGTGCATCTGGTCATATGAGATAATATTGATCAAAACAGTAAGAAGAGGGACTTTTGTTGCTGTTTTTGTTTTATTTTTGTTTGTTTATTTGTCTTTGGGAGCAGAAGGGGGCACAGACATGGAGGGACAAAGGTGAACAAATGCAGCAGTGGTCCTCACTAGACACTATGTTGAAAATGAACTATACAACTTGTGGGTGGGGACAGGAGGGGAAAACTGGGAGAGAGTAAAGGAAGGGGTGACATTGGCTATAAAGAGATACACTCTTTGCCTGGCTTATATAACTATAACCCCTCTGCACATCACCTTTGTAACAACAATGAAAAAAAGGGAAAAAAAAACTGAAAAAAACACAATACCAGAGCCAAAAGTGCTGGAGGCACCAGAGCGCCTGCCTAGGAGGGGCCAGGCCCTGAGTTCAAATCCTAGTACTGCCCAGAGTAATTTCAACTTACTGGATTTTTGTCAGTGGAAGACAAGGAGAATATAAGAATATTCAAAGTAACCATCCTTGATAACTTCTCAAATTTTTGTAAAAAACATCAGCATAAAGATGTAAGGATCCAAGAAAACTCTAAATAGAATGAACACAAAGACATCCACATCAAAATGCCTTGAAATTGAACTTCTAAAAACCAAAGGCATAGAAATAAATGGAAAGCAGCTAAAGAAAGCCTGGAGCCTGGCTCAGAACATATATACTTAAAAACAAACAACAAAAAAAACCCCAAGGGACTGGGAAGGTGGCTCAGTTGGTAGAGTGCTTGCCTTGCATGCATGAGGCTCTGGGTTCGATTCTTCAGCACCACATAAGCAGAAAAAGCCAGAAGTGGCACAGTGGCTCAAGTGGTAGAGTGCTAGCTTTGAGCTGAAGAGCTGAGGGACAGTATCCAGGCCCAGAGTTCAGGCCCCAGGACCAACCAAAACCAAAACAAAACCAAAAACAAAACAACTATAGGGGCTGGGAAGGTGGCTCAGTGGTAGAGTGCTTGCCTTGTATACATGATGCTCTGGGTTTGATTCCTTAGTACCACATAAGCAGAAAAAGCCAGAAGTGGCACAGTGGCTCAAGTGGTAGAGCGTTAACCTTGAGTTGAAGAGCCGAGGGACAGAGCACAGGCCCAGAGTTCAGCCCCATGACTGACAAAAAAACCCAAAAAAATGAAAAAAAAAAAAAAAACCCTATATACTTAGGTATAAGCCTAGCAAAACATGAATGGTATCTGTCTGATAAAAATACATTTTTGAGGGCTGGGAAGGTGGCTCAGTGGTAGAGTACTTGCCTTGCATGCATGAGCCCCTGGGTTCGATTCCCCAGCACCACATAAGCAAAAAAGAAAAAAGCCAGAAGTGGCGCTGTGGCTCAAGTAGTAGAGCACTAGCCTTGAGCTGAAGAGCTGAGGGACAGCGCCCAGGCCCAGAGTTCAGGCCCACAACCGGACCCAAAAAAAAAACCAAAACATTTTTGAGAAAAGAAATCAAAGATCTAAATGCATGAGTATATACACCATTTGGAATATTGGAAGAGTTGACATAGTACATGTCAGTTGTCCCTAAATTTATTTCTAGGTCTGACAAAATTCCTAATCAATTGTTGGGTGATTGTGGCTCACGCCTGTAATCCTTGCTACTCAGGAGACTGAGATCTGAGGATCACAATCCAAACCCAGACCAGCAGGAAAGTCTCTGAGACTCTTATCTCCAATTAACCACCAGAAAACTGGAAGTGGCAGTGGACCCAAGTGGTAGAGCACTTTCCTTGAGCTGAAGAGCTCAGAGACAGGGCCCAGGCCTTGAGTTCAAGCCCCATGACCAACAAAAATAAATAAATAAAAACAAAGGAAAGAAAGAATACAATGGGAATAATCACTCTTCCCATTGCTCGTCTTACCATATAGCTACCTAGGAGTGAATGACAGGAGAGATTAGAATAAAAAACTCAGATATAGATCTGCATAGATCAGCCCTAAGTGGTGGTGATGATGATGATGATTTGGTGCTGGAGACAGAACCCAGGATCTCACAACATGTTAAGCATGTATTCTACTACAGCGTCATACCCTCAGCTCCTGTGCAGCTACTTTTTGACAAATGAGTAAGGACAATCCTGTGCAAGAATGATAATTTTCAGTATATCCTTGTGAAAGACAAAAGAAAAGAAAAGGAAAGGAAAGAAAAAAGGATCACAACCTAAGGTTAACAGCTTTTGAAATGATCATGTATAAAACAAAACTATAAAACATCCAGAAAAGCCAGGCTCCAATGGTTCATGCCTGTAATCTTCATTATTCAGGAGGCTGAGATCTAAGGATTGTGGTTTGAAGCCAACCCAGGCAGGGAAGTCTAAGAGACTCTTATCTCCAATTAACCAGCAAAAAGCCAGAAGTAGAGCTGTGGCTTAAGTGGTAGAGCACTAGCCTTGAGTAAAACAGAAGCGCAGGGACAGTGTCTAGGCTCAGAGCTCAAGCACCAGTACTGGTATACATAAAAAGAAAATTTAGAAAACAATACAACAGAAAATCTTGGGACTAACACTAGGCAAAGAGTTCTTCGATTTGGACAAACTGATGTTTGACTTTACTGAAATTTAAAAAAAATGTTCTATGACTGATAAGGGAATGAAAAGGAAAATCATGAGGGGAAAAGTATTTGCAAAGGGACAGCATCTATAATTTATAAGAAATATATAAAGAACTTTCATAATTGGCCATTGGAAATCAAATGAGCCAATAGAACAATGGGCAAAAAACATTCACAGAAGCCTGGCTCGGTGACTCAAGCCTGTCATCCTAGCTTCTTAGAAGGGGATCAAAGTTTGATGCCATTCTCAGAAAAAAAAAAAAAAGTTTGCAAAATTCCATTCAATCAACATATGGGCACAATGGTGTACATCTATATCATTCCAGCACAAATAGGAGGATCAAAGTCCAGGCTTGCCTAGGAAGAAGTGACACTCTATCTAAAAACTTAGTAATGCAAACAAGATCTCATGGCATGGCTCTGGTGGTACAGCACCTGCCTAGCAAGTGTGAGATCCTGAGTTCAAGCCACAGAACACACAAACGACAATAGTAACAAAAAATACCTTCACAGACATTTCACCTAAAGGGAATACATGCTAAAGCCAAATAAACTCATGAAAGATGTTCGACATTAGTAGTTATTAGAGAAAAGCAAATGAAACTACCATGAGCTATGACAATATACCTGAAGAAATGGCTAAAATAATACAACACTAAATGGTGACAAGCTGGTGGAGAAACTTGATTGTTTCTGTTGTCAGTGAGAATATGAGATGATACAGCCTTTCTGGAAGACAAATTGGGAGTTCCTTTCAAAACTAAAAATAACCCCGTGACTCTCACCTGCAATCCGAGCTACTCAGGAGGCTGAGACCTGACGATCGTGATTTGAAGCCAGCCTGGGGAGATGAATCTCAGAAGCTCTTCTGTCTAATGAACCAGCAGAAAGCTTGAAGTAGAGGTGTGGCTCAGATGGTCGAGCACCAGCCTTGAGTGAAAACACTAAGAGACAAATGCTCCCAGGCCTGGAGTTCAAGAACTAGTGCAGCACAAAAACAAGGAAACTAAATAACTAAAAATAGGCTTATTGTTATGATCCAAAAATTGCACCTGTAGGTATGCATACATTTCAGAGAACTGAAAACTTATTTTCTTGCTGAAACACATAAACAAATAATGATGATAGCTTTATTCCTAGTAGTTCCCCACTGGAAGCTTCCCAATGTCTTCTTCCCATGGTACACCCATAGAATGGAATACTAAGCAGCAGTAAAAAAGAAACAAGCTTTCCATGTAGACAATAATTTAGATGCATTCCAGGAAAGGTATGCTGAATGGAAAAAAGTCAACTTCAAAAGGATATGGAGTACATGATTCTATTTATATGACCTTTGTAATTATAGAGATGAAAGAAAGATTAGTGGTTGCCCGGGGTTAGGGTTTGGGTAGAGGCGCTCTGGCTATCAAAGGTAACATAAGGAAGACCCTGTGTTGTAATAGTTTAGTATCTTGACCATCTTCACATGAAGCTACACATATGAGAAAATTGTGCAGAGGCAGAGCTGTGCACACACACACATACTCACACACAAGTGCATGGAAAACTGCAGGGGTCAGGTGTGGTAGCTCACACCTGTAATCCTAGATAGTCATGAGGCTGAGATATTAAGATCGTGATGGGAAGTCAGCCTAAGCAAGAAAGTCTGTAAGACTCTTAGCTCCAATTGCCCACCCCAAAAGCTGAAAGTGGAGCTCTGTCTCAAGCGGTCCAGAACAAGCCTTGAGTGCCCAGGCCCTGGGTTCAAGCCCAGGACTGGCCAAAAAAAAAAAAAAGTGATATAGGATCAGGGTAAGCACTAAAGTCAAAGATTGCTATCCTGATAAAGTGAGAGGGGATTTGGAGGGCCAGAGACCCATGGAGAGGAGGTAGCATATAAACACGGGGCCAGGGACTAGAGTTGTACAGTTCCCATAAACCAAAGAACGCAGATTCCTGGAAGCTCCCCAGAAGCAAGGAAGGATTTCATTCAGAAGGAACATAGCCATGACTTGACCATGGCCTTGGCTTGAACTTGGATGTCTGACCTCCAGAACCATTTGAGAATAGACAGCAGCCCCAGAGTAAGCCACACTAGGAATCGGACATAGGATTTGTTATATGATTTCTTGTACTCGAGTTTTTGAAAATTCCCATAATAAAAAGTTAAAACAACAACAACAACATTGCCAGCCAACTCACTGTCTTCCATTTTGGAGCTGGTAGGGAGGGGTAGAGACTGGCACAGGCCCAGAGAAGCACATGCTCCAAAGCTGTTCTCTCAGCCTGATGCCTGTAATCTGAGATCTGTAGGCTGAGATCTGAGGATCCTGGTTCAAAGCCTGCCAGGGCAGGAAGGTGAGATGCTAACTTCCAATTAGCCATCAGAAGTGGAGCTGTGGCTCAAAGTGGTAGACAGCTTACCTTGAGCAAAAGTAGTTCAGGGATAGCGCCCAGGCCCTGAGAATGACAAAAAGTGGGGGATATTTCTCTCAGCTCTGGTGATTTTCATACTCTGGAATATGTACCCAATAGTTACAGAGTTTCCAACTGATCAAAAGAAACTGGAGCTGGAGTTGTGGTTTAGTCACTTTGTTTCTTTTTTAAGACAAAAAGAAAAGGAAACTGGGAATCCTTGTTCTTAAGATCTTCAAAATGCTTGTAACTAACTCAAGATCTTAATAAAGTACAACTTTTTGAAGCAATAACATGGTGTGTGTGTGTGTGTGTGTGTGTGTGTGTGTGTGAATTTTTTTTTGTCTTTTCTAGTGGCACTGGGGCCATTCAAGTGGCCTTCAGCTTACACTCTACCACTTATGCTATGCCTCAGACCTTTGTTTTTGCTTGTTTTTCAGATACGGTTTTGTTCTTTTGGCCATGGATGGTCTTGGACAGAGAGCCTCTGTCTCTGTCTTCTGAGCAGCTGGGATTACAGACATATAGCACGAACCCCAGTTACTTTTGTGTGATTTCTTTACATCCATTCATAAAAGAAAGCATGATGAAAGAGGTACCTCCTTCCCTAACTCACACAGATCTAAGATTTCAGCTGGCCGGGCTAAGACTTGTAATTAACTCCAGTAATCTGGGCTCTATAAGTATTATATGTCAAGCCCTGTGGGTTTTATAGGCTGTTTTTCATTTAATCATTATTAGGTCAATATTCAGCTGGGATTTATTTTTATACATAAAGAAACGGAGGCAAGAAGTTTTCATGTGTACCTGCTCCAAAGTGCTGTTTCAAGAAGTCTGATCAGCCAATAAATGCACCAAACAGATGTGAATTCATGTCTGTCAAGTTGAATATTTGACATGTATGATTTTCCTCTTTTTTTTGCCGGTTGTGGGGCCTGAACTCTGGGCCTGGGCGCTGTCCCTCAGCTCTTCAGCTCAAGGCTAGCGCTCTACCACTTGAGCCACAGCGCCACTTCCGGCTTTTTCTGCATATGTGGTGCTGAGGAATCGAACCCAGGGCCTCATGCATGCAAGGCAAGCACTCTACCACTGAGCCACCTTCCCAGCCCACAATGATTTTCTCTCTGTAGGAGAATACTCAAGTCCTCTGGGCCTTAGTTTCTCATATATAAGAGGACATGAGTACTTCATTCATGGGGTAACTAAAGGAGACAGTAGACAGTATAGGCTACATCTTTTATTTCTTATACATACAACCAACAGCTAGAGAGAATTAAGCTCTCATTATGACTTGAAGATAAAATAACATTGCTTCACCTTAGCTACCTCCTAGCACATTTAAAATTTCTGACTTAAAAAAATCCTGCCAAGCCGGGCGCTGGTGGCTTACGCCTGTAATCCTAGCTACTCAAGAGGCTGAGATCTGAGGATCACGGTTCAAAGCCAGCCCGGGCAGGAGAGACCGTGAGACTCCTATCTCCAATAAAACCACCAGAAAACCGGAAGTGGTGCTGTAGCTCAAGTGGTAGAGCGCTCGCCTTGAGCTGAAGAGCTGAGGGACAGTACCCAGGCCCAGAGTTCAAGAAGCCCCACGACCGACAAAAAAAAAAAAAAAAAAAAAAAAAAATCCTGCCAACACTAAATTTTCTAGAAGATTCTTTTGGAAAGGGATCTTTTGGTTTTGTTTCAAAATATATAAAAACAGTTCTTGGGGATGGCCTTGAACTACAAACCTCCTTGTCAGTATCTCCCAAATACTTGGGGTTACCAGAACCACTGTTTTGGGGCTGGGAAGGTGGCTCAGTGGTAGAGTGCTTGCCTTGCAAGCATGAGGCCCTGGGTTCGATTCCTCAGCACCACATAAGTAAAAAGAAAAAAGCCGGAAAGTGGCACTGTGGCTCAAGTGGTAGAACACTAGCCTTGAGCTGAAGAGCTGAGGGACAGTGCCCAGGCCCAGAGTTCAGGCCCCACGACTGGACCCCCCCCCCAAAAAAAAAAAAGAACCACTCTTTTATTTTTATTTTACTTTATTTTGTTTGTTAAGTCAAATTATTTCTGCACTGGCCATTGGGAGCCCTTTCATTTGGATATCATGACACAGTTTTCGTCAATTTTTTTTTTTTTGGGTCCGGTCGTGGGGCCTGAACTCTGGGCCTAGGCGCTGTCCCTCAGCTCTTCAGCTCAAGGCTAGCGCTCTACCACTTGAGCCACAGCACCACTTGCGGTTTTTTTCTTTTTTGCTTATGTGGTGCTGAGGAATCGAACCCAGGGCCTCAGGCATGCAAGGCAAGTGCTCTACCACTGAGCCACCTTCCCAGCCCTCGTCAATTTTTTTGAGCCTCTCTTTCCTTCCTTCCTTCCTTTCTTCCATCCTTCCTTCTTCCCCCCACCCCTCTTTCTTTTTTGGTGCCAGTCCTGGAGTTGGAACTCTGGGCCTGAGCACTGTCCCTTGGTTTTTTTCATGCAAGGCTAGCACTCTACCACTTGAGCCACAGCTCCACTTCCAGCTTTTGGTAGTTAACTGGAGATAAGAGTCACACAGATTTCCTTACCTGGACTGACTTTGAACCACAATTCTCAGATCTCAGCCTCCTAAGTAGCTAAGATGACAGATATGAGCCAACAGGTGCCTGGCTTTCTCTCAGATGAATTTAAATAAGAAGAAAATCTTGGTAAGCACTGAACATGCCTATGGAGGTAATTCTGTTGAATGAACTTCTCTCCGACTTGCTAGAAAACAGGATTTTCTTGTGTCCATGACCCAGAAATTGAAGATCCATTTGCAGTCTGCTTTGTGAGTCAAGAATCTTTGTGAATTCCGAATCTTGCCTTATTTGGTACCCTCCCTTCCATTCTTTTCCCCTTTATCTGTTTACTTAAATTTGTGCTCAGACCTGTGGAACTTGTGCTGGAGTGACAGGGCTCTTCCTTGCCAACAAGGCAATCAATGAAGCTTTGTTTTACCTTGCTTCTTGGTTGTCTTTGCTTCTCAGATCATGTGCATTTTAGCTGACTGTGACTTTCTAGCATAGCTTTTTTTTTTTTTTTGCCAGTACTGGGGCTTGAACTCAGGGCCTGGGCCCTGTCCCTGAGCTTCTTTTTGCTCAAGGCTAGCACTCTACCACTTGAGCTACTTCTGGCTTTTTCTGTGCATGTAGTAGTACTGAGGAATCGAACCCAGGGCTTCATGCATGCTAGAAAAGCACTCTACCACTAAGCCACATTCCCAGCCACTTGCCCCTCCCCCCTTTTTGTCAGTTGTGGGGCCTGAATTCTGGGCCTGAGCACTGTCCCGCAGCTCTTCAGCTCAAGGCTATCACTCTACCACTTGAGCCACAGCACCACTTCTGGATTTTTGTGTTTATGTGGTGGTGAGGAATTGAACCCATGGCCTCATATGTGCAAGGCAAGCGCTCTACCACAGAGCTACCTTCCCAGTCCTTCCTAGCATAGCTTTTGTCCCCCTAGAATTTCCAAGTGCACTCTCTCTTTCTCTCTCTCTTTACTTGGCAGTCAAGGTTTCATCTTTAAGAACTTTCAGATTTTGCTGGGCGCTGGTGGTCCAAACTTGGAATCCTAGCTACTTGGGAGGCTGAACTAGGGGACCATCACAGTTTGAGATCAGCCTAGGTAGAAAAGCTCATGAGACATTCCCTTCTCAACCAAGGGCTGGGCATAGTGGTGCTTGCCCACTGTCCTAGCTATAGTGAGAAGTCTACATTAAGTGGCAGCCCAGGCAGGCTCCTAAGTAGGAAATAAGACTCTACTTAAGAAATAACAAGCAGAGAAAGGAATTGGAAGAATAGCTTTGCAGTAGAGTGTCTACCAAACTGTAGGTAGCCTTTGAGTTAGAGCCTCTGCTGTACTTAAAAAAAAAAAAATTCAAGATTTTTACTTTTCCTATTTATGCAATTATATTTTCTTCTTGAAATTTTTGTCCCAGACACCCCTATCTTCCATTTCTAGTTCTGATAGATTCTAGTTTCAGTCTGCTGCATTACTGTCCGTGTGTTTCTTCTTTTTTGAGTAAAGGTCTTACTATGTAGCACAAACTGGCCTTGTACTCACAATTTTCTTCCTTTTCTTCCCAAGCAACTGCGACTATAGGTTCTTTCTTTCTCTTCCTTCCTCCTTTCCTCCCTCCCCTCCCCTTCCCCTCCTTCCCTCCTCCCCTCCCTCCCTCCCTTCCTCCCTCCCTTCCCTCCCTCCCTACTTCCTTCCTTCCTTCCTTCCTCCCTCCCTCCCTCCCTCCCTCCCTTCCTCCCTCCCTCCCTTCCTTCCTTCCTTCCTTCCTTCCTTCCTTCCTTCTTTCCTGTTGTGAGGCTTGAACTCTGGGCCTGGGCGCTGTCCCTCAGCCCTTCAGCTCAAGGCTATTGCTCTACCACTTGAGCCACAGCGCCACTTCTGGTTTTTCTGGTGGTTTATTGGAGATAAGAGTCTCATGGACTTTCCTGCCCAGCTGGCTTTGAACCGTGATCCTTGGATCTCAGTCTCCTGAGCAGCTAGGATCACAGGCGTGAGACACCAGTGCCTGGCAAAAGTTTTTTTTTGTTGTTGTTGTTTGTTTTTTTTTTAAAAAAAAAACTGTATTTTTTTTTTTGTCTTTTCTTTTTTAGTACTGGGGATCAAACCTAGGACATTCAAGTGCTTTGCCACTGAGCGACTTCCAGCCCTCACAATTGTTAGGTTTTTAAAAAGAGGTAGCCGAGTAAGAACAGCACCACGCACGTGGTATTCAGGTAAGGGGTAGGTTTATTTAGTAGACCTGCTGGGACCAGGCAAGGTTGGCACTCCATGAGGCTGGGAAAGGAGAGAGTCTGGCCCTGGGTTAGGCCTTATATAGGGTAGAGGTGGGGAAAGGTGTGTCCAGGTAAAGGGAAGTGGGACCAGGTAAGAGGTGGGACCAGGTGGGAGAAAGGTGTGGCCACATCAGATTCAGATGTGACCTCAGCTGATGTAGATGTGACCTCTTCCAGGTGTCCCAGTTGCCTAGATAATACAGGTACTGGGCAGGGTCTGCTCGCCATCCAGGAATGGACCTTACAACAATATTTTTCAACCTTCTCCTGCTTTAGATTTTACTGTTTTGTTTGTTTGATTTTACAGTCATGGGGCTTGAACTCTGGGCTTGCACTCTACCACTTGAGCCACAGTGCCACTTCTTGCTTTTCCTGCTTATGTGGTGCTGAGGAATCGAACCCAGGGCCTCATGCATGTGAGGCAAGCACTCTACCACTGAGCCACCTTCCTAGCCCTAGTTTTTGCTATGTTTGTTCCCAGACCTCCCCCCACCCTCCAGAGTTCTTTCTTTTTTGTGTGTGGTAATAGATTTTGAACTCAGAGCCTTATACTTATTCCATTGGCATTTTACCACTTGCCCAGCTTTTAGTGGGTTAACTGGAGGTGGAGTCTTTCAGACTTTTCTATCCTGTCTGGCTTTGAACTGTGATCCTCTGGCTCTCAACCTCCTGAGAAGTTAGGATTATAGGTACATGATCACCAGGTATGTGACTTTTCTAAATTTCTTTATCAGTTTGTTGAAACACATCCTTAAGTAAGTTATTTTCAGTAAGGGTGCACAGGGAGAAAAGTTGTTTGGTTTTTTTTTTTTTTTTGATTGGTCATGGGACTTGAACTCAGGGCCTGGGCACTGAACTCTTTTGCTCAAGGCTAGCACTCTACCACTTGAGCTCCACTTTGAGAGGAAAGTTTTTGAGTCCACTTGTTTTCAAACATCTTCTTTTGCCTTCATACTCACTTAATAGTATGGCTGGATGTTCGGATTTTCAGTTTAATTCATTGTTCCAAATACAATGGTTTCTGTAACTCATCAAAATGTCATTATTTTAACAATGGTTAACAGCTCACTTAAGTATTATCTAAGGGATGAGGAAAATATACCAATAAACTCTTATGGACGTAAGGAGAGAGGTGTATGGAAGAAATCAGAGAAAATGAAGACTGGCTCCATTGCTCATTATGAGTCAAAGGGTGGAATTTGTACTGGTTCTATACTCTGCATCCTTCCCTCCCTCCTTCTTCTCTCCCTCCCTCCTTTCCTTCCTTCCTCTCCTTCCCTCACTTCTGCTGCCAGTACTAGGGCTTGAACTCTGGGACCTCATGCTTGCTTAGCTGGATTCTGTGGCTGGAGTTCTACCATTTGAGCCATACCTCTAGCTCAGGTTTTTGCTGGTTAATCAGAGATGGAGTTCACCAACTTTTCTCCCCAGGTTGGCTTTGAACAGTGATCTTCCAGGGAATTAGCCCTGAGTAACTAGGATTTCAGGCATGAGCTCCTGGTGCCAGCTTTGCACTGGATTGGAGGGGGAAAGAGAGGAGTAGCTAAGGGTCTATGAAAAGTGGATTGTGTTGTGGTAGCGCTTTTGAAAAGATCTGTGTCCACAAATCCTTTTTACTCTTCAAGAAATGAATCTAATTTTCTTTCCTTTGAGTGTAGGCTAGACTTAAGAGATCCACTACTAATGAACCCAACAAAGCAGAAGCTGTGGGGACTAGGTTTCACAGGATTCCTTCCTGTTTGCCTTGACAAGGCCCAGTAGTTTCCACTTCCTCTTTATTAGAATGCTTGAGTTGGAGAAAATCAGTTCTAATGCAGAAGTCTGGCTTTTCTAAGGCCGCCATGCTAAAAGGAAGCTCAACTACTATGTGCAATCACAGTGATCCTCAAGTTACCTCAAGTTACCTCTGACTATTCCCAGGCCATGGGCTGGACACGCTTAACCCAAGAGTCATATCATGGAGAGTAACTGAGAGTTTGGGCACATAACCTGAGTTAAGCTGTCCCAGCAGTCATCAGCCTTCCTAAGCTTACCCATCAATGCCTCAGATGTCTAAGCCCAGAAATGAGTCACCTGTTATGCTCTGATCCTTTCCTGCTTTTATAGGGATAAATATATGCTATAGTTTGGATATGGAATGCTTCAGAGGCCCATGTGTTAAAGACTTGGTCCTCAGCTTGGTGCAATTGAGAGGTAGTGGGAGGCCTTAGGCCATTGATGTGCTAGCCTTCAATAGAGATGATGAGACCCCAGTCCCTTCCCCCTTCCCCTATTCCTGGCCGTATGCTTCTGCCAGCACATGTTCCTGCCATGATGAGTTGCCATAAACCCCAAGTGATTAGGTCAATTAGTCATGGACTGAAATAAAAACTATAAGTCCGATTGAACTTTTCTACTTTTTTAGTTGATCTATCTCAGGTAATTGTTATAGAGATAGAAAGCTAACTAACACAGTATACAATAAGTTTTGGAGTGTTTTGTTATTCAGCAAGAAACTTTGGATCAAGTAGTTTATAAATATCTAACGAAAGCATTTTTTAAAAAAGTTCGTTGTGAAACATTTCCTCTCCCCTCTCCTCTCTTCACCTCTTCTTCCCTTTCTTTCCTATTCCTTCCTTCCTATTTTTCTCCTTTCCTCTACTTGTCTTTTTCTTTTTTCTTCCTTTCCTTCCTTTTCTTCCTTCCTTCCTTCCCTTCCTCACTTTCTCTCTTTCTTTCTTCCTTTCTTCTTACCCCCTTCCCTTTCTTTCCTTCCTTCCTTCCTTTCTTCCTTCCTTCCTTCCTTTCTTCCTTCCTTCCTTCCCTCCCTTCCTCCCCTCATTCCTTCCTTCCTTCCTTCCTCCCCTCATTCCTTCCTTCCTTCCTTCCTTCCTTCTTTCCTCCTTCCCTCCCTTCCTCCCTCCCTTCCTTCCCTCCTTCCTTCCTTCCTTCCTTCCTTCCTTCCCTCCTTCCTTCTCTCAGACTGGCCTCAAACTCCCTATCTGAGTGCTGGGATTAGAGGTGTGCCTATGGTAGCACCAAGCTACCATATTTTCATTGCAAAGGAACCCCCATACATTGTGTCACATTCAAACATAGAAGTGTTGTTCAGGACTAGGACATCATCTTCCCGTCCTCTATAACTTCCTTGCCTAGCATGGGACTTAAACCTTTCAGAGGTTTAAGAGAATTTATCAAATGAATGATTCTGCCTCTTTTTTTTTTTTTTACCTTCTCTTCCCTTATTATCTTTCTGTTCACAATGAAATGAAGGTCAAACTCTAAAAGTTCTAGAATGAGGCTCCAGAAGTCAAGCTTCTACTGCTTTAGAGGCCAAAGGAGAATAGGGGCCTCATGGATGGTAGGCTCGTCAGGTCTCAGGCAACAGGGTTCTGGCTTCCAAAGTTCAAGTTCCTCTAAATACCTCCCTTGACTGGAGAGGCTGCAGATTCCTACGAAGTAAGCTCTCATCAGAACTTCATGTTTGCCAGCTTTGGGAATATAACAGCTAAGCTAGTGTTCTGGGGAATTTCAAGGGGGAAGAAATCTTTGGGTGCCCACGGGTTATCTGTTCCTGGCCTTGTCCTCCTTTCTCCTGGCTCAGATTCCTTCTTATGAAAAGATTCCTTAGCTGAAGCCCAATCTGGAAGAAACCTGAGGTCATTAAAGTGGGATTTGGCAATGTCCCAGATTGCCAGGAACAAATGCAACCCCCCATGATGTTTCAAATTCTTTAGCAAATGTGGGCTGATGGTATGGAAAGAACATTACAAAACAGTCTGCACAGAGTGTTCCCTGTTAGAAACTCTATCCAGCCTTTCTGCAAAGCACTAAGTTGGAGACGGCTGTTTGCCAATGTGTTATCTGTGGTTATCTGAGGGGGCAGAAATTTCTGGGTCTTTTTTTTTTTTTTGGTGTGCTTTCAAATTTTCGTACAATGATACATCTATTATTTTTCATAGTCAAGATATTGAGAAAACATTTTTAAAAGCAGAGGCATTTTGGCACATTGTCATTCTGGAGAACACACAAATGGCTTCTAGGTAGAAGTTTTAAAAAAGTGAGGGATTATTGACTAGAGTAGGTATCTAGGAGGTGGAGCTTGTGGAGTTGGGTAACTTATTTCATTTTGCTAGTACTGGTGCTTAAACATGGGGTCTTGAGTGTGTGCTGGCATTCTACCGTTTGAGCTATGCCTCCAGTGCTGCCTTTTGCTGGTTATTTTGGAAATGGTGTCTGCCTTAGCTGGCTTTGAACCTTGAGTCTCTAGGTCTCTGCCTCCTGAGTAGTTAGGATTGCATGCATGAGCACTAGTGCCTGGTGGGTTTTCTAATTTAGCAGCTGTCAGGTGCTGTGTAATGAATAAGCACAAAATCACACTTATTATATAACAGTTTCTATGGGTTCAGAGAATAAGCATGGCTTAGAAATGTAGAAAGCTACATCAAGGTTTGGACTTGGTTGTGTTTTCACCTGTTGTGAATGGTGCTATACTTTGAATGTGCTTCCCAAAAGTTCATGTGTTGGAAGTCCAGTGTTGGTAGGTCATGCTTATAATCCTACCTAACTCAGGAGGCTGAGACTTACAGGATTTTGGTTCAAAGCCAATCTGAGTCGTTAATGTCGATGAGACTCTATCTCCAATTAACAAGCAAAATGTCAGATTGGAGGCACTGTCAGCGTGGTATAGTGGCTGCCTAGCAAGTGTGAAGCCCTGAGTTCAATCCCTATGTACCAGTACCCACAAAAATAGTTTATGCATTGGAAACTTAATCCTCAAAGTCATATGTAAATAGTGTTCAAAGTGGGGGCACTTAGAAGGTAATTATGATTAAACCTGTCATAATAGTGGGCCTCTATGATGTTATTAGTTGTCTTATAAGACTCTCTCTTATCTAAGAGAGCGTGCTTGCCATGTGATGCTCTCTGCCATGTTATCATGTAGAAAGAAAGCCCCTACCTGATAATCTACAGTGGCTGGCACCTTGCCTCCAAAGCTGTAAGCAATCAGTCTTTTTTTGTTTTTGGTTGGTCATGGGGCTTGAACTCAGGGCCTGGGGCGCTGCTCCTGAACTTTTTTGCTCAAGGCTAGTGCTCTACTACTTTGAGCCACAGCTCCACTTTTGGTTTTCCGGTGGTTAACTAGGAATAAGGAGTCTCACAGGGACTTTTCTGCCCAGGCTGGCTTTGAACCATGATTCTCAGATGTCAGCCTCCTGAGTAGCTAGTATTATAGGCATGGACAACCAGTACCCAGCTAGTGATCCATGTCTTTTTCTTATCAATGACCTAGTCTCAGGTATTTTGTTATAGCATCAGAAGATAAACTGAGATAAATCAGGGAAAAAAATTCATTTTCATAGTCACTGAGGTTATTTGCAGAATTCAGTTTTATTTGTAGAAGAGAGGCCCAGCTCTTGTGGTCTTTTCATTGGTCACCCTTTGTGTCTGGGAGGCGACCCAATTTTTTTCTGGGTTTTCCCAAATATGGCCACTTTATTCAAAACAACAGCAAAGAAGGCTGGGAATGTGGCTTAGTGATAGAGTGCTTGCCTAGTATGCACGAAGCCCTGGGTTTGATTCCTCAGTACCACATAAATAGAAAAAGCCAGAAGTGGCACTGTGGTTCAAGTGGTAGAGTACTAGCCTTGAGCAAAAAGAAGCTCATGGACAGTGCCCAGGCCCTGAGTTCAAGTCCCAGGACTGGCAAAAACAACAACAACAGCCAAGAGAGCTTCTAGAATAAGTGTGCTAACAGGTGTGCTTTGTGTAATACAATGTCTTATAGAATGCGATAAACTCACAGGGGGACATTCTATCACCTTTACCAGACACTATTGGTTAAAACAAATGACCTGTTCCAACTTTAAGATTACATCCAACTCAGAGCGCTCGCCTTGAGCTGAAGAGCTGAGGGACAGCGCCCAGGCCCAGAGTTCAAGCCCCATGACCGACAAAAAAAAAGATTACATCCAACTCAAAGGGAAAGGAATACAAAGGTATTGTTGGGCTGGGATGTAGCTTAGTGGCAAAGCACTTGCCTAGCAAGTACAATGTCCTGGGTTTGATCTCCAGTACCAAAAAAAAAAAAAAATACAGTTAAAAAATTTACAATAAAAAATATTAAAAACCCAAACAAAGGTGTTGTTAGAGACTGAATATTTCCAGATAGTCACGTGCAAGTTCTAGTCTGTAGTACGATTATATTTGAAGATGGAGCTACTAAGGAAGTAATTAAGGTGAAATGATGTCTCAAGGGTGGGGCCTTGAGCTAATGGGATTAGTGCTCCTGTTTGGAGACCTAATGAAGAGCTCTCTCTGCCTCTTTCTCTGTCTCTGTCTCTCTCTGTCAGTCCAGAGGATTGAACTCAGGGCCTGGGTGCTGTCCTGAATCTCTTTGTGCACAAGGCTAGCACTCTTATCACTTGAGCCACAGCACCACTTCCGGCTAGTGCTCTATAGATTTTCCTGCCCAGGCTGGCTTCGAACTGCAGTCCTTAGATCTCAGTCTCCTGAGTAGGTGTGAGCCACCGGCACCCTCTCCGTGTGCATGCATCAAGGGCTGTGTGAAGACCTACTGAGATGACATCCATCTACAAGTGAGAAAAAGAGCCCTCAACATAGATCAAAGCAATACAGAACCCTGATGTTAGGCTTCCAGGCTCCTAAAAGGCAAGAAGTGAATTTCTGCTGTTTAAACCATCCAGTTCATGGTATTGTTAGAGCTATGAAAGGACATGGATTGTTGGATTCAGGTGGAAACACTTTAGGGCTTATCCGTTACCTTTAATATTGTGAGGCTGTCTGGAATTGGAGAAATTCCATTAGTTCCTAGGTAACCTGTGGAATTTTTTTAAAATGCAGATTCTCTGCAAAGATTTTTTTTCATTCAGCAGGCTAGGTTGGGGGCTGGGAAGTATTAAATGAGCCCTCTCAGTATGACTCCAATGATGGAAGCCTGTGGTCTGATGTTGAGGAATGTGAGATCAGTGCGGAAGTTTTGAATCTTGATCATGCCATTTCCCAGCTCTAGACCATAGAGCTTCTTTCCCATCAAAGGTTCTTCATCTGATGACACATGGCAGGTTATTGAAAGAAAGTATAAGACACCTTGTAGCATTAGCAGGTTCCGCTCCTAGCCTGCTCAGCAAAAGAAGCTGATATTGTTCCTTCATACCCCATCCCCATGTCCTTAGTGTTTAGTGTTTCAGTGATTGTGTGTGGTAGTGCATTCCTGTAATACCAGGAAATGGAGGTAGAAATAAGGAGGGTCACAGTTTGAGGCCAGCCTGGGTAAAAAAGTTAGCAAGACTTCATCTTGGCCAACAAGCTGGGTATGATGGTACACATTTTCAATCCCAGCCACCTAGGAAGGTGTAGGTAGGAGGATTTGGGACTGAAGCTGGTTCTGGGCAAAAATGTGAGAATCTATCAAAATATAATTAAGGGCTGGAAAGATGGCTCTGTGGTAGAGTGCTTGCCTTGCATGCATGAGGCCCTGGGTTCAATTCCTCAGCACCACATAAGCAGAAAAAGCCAGAAGTGGCGCTGTGGCTCAAGTGGTAGAGCGCTAGCCTTGAGCTGAAGAGCTGAGGGACAGCGCCCAGGCCCAGAGTTCAGGCCCCATGGCTGACAAAAAAAAAAAAAAAAAGCAAAAATAGGCTGGGAGTGTGGCCTTGGGTTTAGAGCTCCTGCCTAGCAAGAATAAGGCCTTAGATTCAAACCCCAATACTAGAAAAGAAAAAAGGAAGAGAGAGGAAGAAAAAAAGGAAGGAAGGAAGGAAGGAAGGAGGGAAGCCAGGTCAGCAGGAATGAAGGAAGGAGGGAAGGAATGAAGGAAAATCAGAAGGAGGGAAGGAAGGAAAGAAGGAGGGAGGGAAGGAAGAAAGAGACCAGGAACCAGTGGGTCATGCCAGCAATCCTAGTTACTGAGAAGGTTGAGATCTGAGGATCACAATTCAAAGCCAGCTGTGGTAATAAAGTCTGTGAGACTTTTATCTCCAAGTAACCACCCCAAATCCAGAAATAGAGCTATGGCTCAATTGGTAGAGCACCAGACTTGAGTGTAAAAGCGAAGGGTGAGACAGCATCCATGGCCTGAGCTCAAACTCCAGTTACTGGCACAAACAGAAAAAAGAAGAAAGAAACTGGGAGAGGTATCCAGGCAGAGGCATAAACACAGCCTGAGACCTTTATTCCCTTTTTGGGTGCCCCAGGCTAGAAGAAACAGCACTCCATTTGGCTAGGAGCTAAGAACAACTTGGTATCAATTTGTGTTGTGGCTGAAGCCAAGGATGCCTGCTATTATAGACTTGAGGTTTCCTGAGATTTTTGCAGTTATTTTTCATCATGAACTTTTCCCATAGTTAGACATAATGCAGTCTCCCCAAAGAGGCTAGGGGTGAGGAAGTGCTTGCTTTGGGCTAGGAAAGAATGGAAGTAGTCTATGTATGTCTACCTTGTTTCTCTGGAGGACCTACAAGACATATTTTGCTATGCCTTTCATCAGAAGCTCATCTATTAGAGTCTGTGGAACTGGCTTTGAGCAGGTTGGAGGTGTGGCTTATGTGGTAAAGTGCCTGCCCAGCAAGTGCAGGGTACTGAGTTCAAAGCCTAGTACTGCCAAAAAGGATAGGGAGGGAACGGGGGTTGGGGTGGGGGAGGGAGTCATATTAGTGTTGGCAGCAGCTGCAGTGTGTGTGAGAGTGTGTGTGCAGGTTTGTATCACCGTAGGCTGATTCATACTATCTTGGTCATATACTTTCCCAAATCGTGGTCTCCCTTAAATGATCCCATTGGAAAATGAGTATTGTAGAATATATTTCAGCATAACTGTGCCTGTCATGAGATAATAAGCTTTAATTCACAGTGTACTCCAGATGTGGTTTCTGAGGGCAGGATTTGGGTTGAACACTGTCTTGAAGGCTGGCACCGTAGAGCATGTCAGCGAATATCTGTGATCACAGTGGTCTGGGCCTGATAACCTCTGTCCCCACACGTCTATGGTCTTCCTGCTGTGTCTCCTGAGTCTCGCATCACACTGGACTTATATTTTTTCTTTGGCCAACCATCTTCTCCTGCTCAAGTCCCAGTCCTCTGTGTTAGAGGTCAAGTGCTGTCTTTTGGTCCCACTTCTGTTGCCTCAGGAGAATGGAGGCTTAACCTTCCCCAAAGACCTCTCCATGAGGCAGATCATGGGCCTGACTTCTCTACCCAGTGGATCCAATGACGAGCTCTCATATCAGCTATTTCCTGTTGGATATGGATGGCAACCTGGGATAAGTCTGTGAAGTCTTCTGGGCTATTCTAATAGTTTAGAATTACACTTGAACAGAAAAAATATTTTTTTGGTCATTCATGGAGTTTGAACTCAAGGCTTGGGAGCTGTCTCTGAGCTCTTCAGCTCAAGGCTAGTGCCACTGTGCCACTTCTGGTTTTCTGGTGGTTTATTGGAGATAAGAGTCTCATGGACTTTCCTGCCCAGGCTGGCTTTGAACCATGATCCTCAGAAGTCAGCCTATTGAGTAGCTAGGATGGTAAGTGTGGTGCCTGGCTGACAGGTGTACCATTATGCCCAGCTCTACCCTCTTGTTGGTTTTTACTGATTCGTTAATGTTTCTGTAACAGGGAGCAGATAAGTGTACCAGTCCTGGATGTGAGGTAGTTGAGTGGGTATTTCATTCATCCATGGGGAGTGTGCAGGCTACCAGCAGTGCCCCCCTCCCTGCTCCTGAATCCAGGCCTCTTACCCAATTTGCTAACAGGCCAAGTAGCATGGGTGGCATCCAAGAGCCTCAGACTATGAGAAAAACAGAATGTGACATGTTTTGTGTTACTAGCATTCCTGTCAGGAACGAATTTCTCTTACAAAAGAGATTGAATGTGAGAGTGTATGCATGGCATGGATATTGGCCATTGAAGCTGAGGTTCAAAAGATGGCAAGGAAAAGCTGAGGGCTGAGTTGAGTCTTCCAGCATCTGATCTCCACAGTGACATTACTAGCAATTGTCACCGACTGAGGGCCTACAATGTGTATGCTCACCATAACTTCCTTTTTTATTTTTATTTTTGGTGCTGGTATTGAAGGCCTGGGTGTGGTCACTTAGCTTTTTCACTCAAGGCTAACATCATACTACTTGGGCCATAGCTCCACTTCTGAAATGTAGTGGTTAGTTGGAAATAGTCTTGTGAACTTTCCTGCCAGGCCTGGCTTTGAACCAGGATCCTTAGATCTCAGCCTCCTGCATAGCTAAGATTACAGGTATAAGCCACTAGTATCCAGCTACTATCCTACTTTCAAATCAATGGTCTCTGAGGGATGGATTGATGCTATTCTTTTTTTTTAATTAAGGTTTTTATTGTGAAAATACTGTATAAAGGGGTTACAGTTATATGAGCAAGGTAATGAGTAATTTCTTATCCAGCATTGTTGCCTCCTCCTTTGTTTTTCCCCACCATCCCTTCCCTCCCACCTCCTCACCTACTCCCCCTCTTCCCCCCCCCTCCCCGCCATCCTGATGCTATTCTTTTGATGAAAAAAAAAAAACCACTCAAAAGTCAGTTTGCTTAATGTCCACCGCTTTGCTAGTGCAGAAACTTTCTTGGTTCACTACCCAAATAGGCAGGTTCTAAGTTTGGGCCTCTTATAAATGAATCTCACATTATTTTCCCAACACCCACTATTGTGTGTTGCTAATTGGTTGAAGTGAGGATGGTTGAATCAGGATTGCCCATTTCATGAAGATACCACTCATTGAATATGTGCAAATTGGCTCTACTGGCTTGCAAAGGATCCAAGATTAGATTAGCTTCAGGCATGGCTAGATCTAGGAGATAATAACATCTTTAGAAACTGTCCCTTTGTTTCCTGTGTAGGTTTCATTTTCAGATGGGCAATCACTTTTGGGTGACAAGAAGGCTGCCAATCACACAAGGTTTAGCTTACAAATTTAGTGGATTAAATACCTTGTTTCATTGCTTGGAATAGCTCCATTTGCATAAAATTAGCTTTACTTCATCACATATTTCTTATTCTACTATCCTGGTAATGGGTCTATGATGTTCTGCTAAGTCAACAGTATTGTGTTCATCTCTAGAACAAGGAGTAGTTAGCATATAGCTAGATAGTGGAGGGTTGGAACTTATATGCATTTACTAAAAGACGTAGACAAGGATACAAGGCAGATGAAAGCAAGAGATATTCATAGCAATGAGCCTCTTGAAACAGAGGAGTGCTGTCTAGCTAATAATCAAAGGAGCCAATTTGTTAATTTATGATGAGAGATATGATTGGTTCATAACTCAACCAGTGTCCACCAAGGGCAACACCCATTTGTTAGTGAGTTCCGCTAAAGGCAAGTTGATTCAGAAATATCAAACTATTTGTGGGCATAGTGGTTCCACCCTCGTGAGGAACTTCAACTTTTGATGTGGTCTCCATCAACATTCATACATGGTCCAACAGGGGCATGCTCAAGTCACAACCATCAGATCCCCAAGAAGCAGGACTCTTAGAGCAGCTAATCCTAAAAGTTGCTCATTCTTTCTTTGGCTACGATTTAGACAGTGGATGTACTGGTTAATTTTAGGTGTCAACTGGACTGGATTAAGGAGTACCACAAAATCTGGTACAACAGTATATTTATTTACTTGCCAGTCTTGGGGCTTGAACTGAGGGCCTGGGCGCTGTCCTTGAGTTTCTTTTGACTCTACCATTTGGGCCACAGTGCTACTTCTGTTTTTTCTGAGTCGTTTATTGGAGGTAAGTCTCATGGACTTTCCTGCCCGGACTGGCTTTGAACTGTGATCCTCAGACCTCAATCTCCTGAGAAGCAAGATTATGACATGACCCACCAGCACTCTGCCATAAACTTGTGTCTGAGGATGTGTACAGATTAGTTTGCCAGTCTGAGTGGATTAGATAGGGATGACCCATATTCAATCATCTGGGGCCTAGGTAGAACAAAGAGGAAAAGAAAATCAGTCCATTTGGGTATCTTCTTTTCTTGCTCTCTTGAATATTAGAACTCTGGGTTCTCCAACATTTGGAGAACCTCCATTTTCTGCTTCTGACTTTCTGGAAACCTCTAAAACACTGGTTATACCAATCTGCTGTGGAGGCTGGGAAATGTGGAGTTTATTTGAGGAAGAATATGTATTGATGACAGGTGTTTGTCAGAATATGGAGCCTTAGTGGTCAGCTCTTTCTCTGCTGTAGGGAGTGGCCTACTGGAAAGTTGAGGGCCAATCAACTGGAATGCAGCATCTTCAAAAGGCAACTGAATAGAAAAGACTTCATTAATACTCTTTGTGGACCTTTTGGGGGAGGGGGGGTCAGTCGTGAGGCCTGAACTTCTTGGCCTGGGCGCTGTCCCTCAGCTCTTCAGCTCAAGGCTAGTGCTCTACCACTTGAGCCACAGACCACTTCCAGCTTTTTCTGCTTATGTGGTGCTGAGGAATCAAACCCAGGGCCTCATGCATGCAAGGCAAGCACTCTACCACTGAGCTACCTTCCCAGCCCATTGTGGACCTTTTATTGTCATAATCTAATCTGAAAAAGTCCAGGTACAATTTAGTTGCTCTAAAAATTATGTTTAAACTATTTCTTCAGAAACCAGTAATTTTTCTGTTGGAGAAAAATAACACAACAGAACAAAAATATCATCAGAGAAACCATGTACGTATTGTTTCTCAAACTCCTCATTTCAGTAGCAGCCTGATGTGTCCCGTTTTTCTCTTTCATTTACATATATTTGTAGTTTTTCATGTCTGCAAAAATGAGTTAAGATGATATACATTACTCTTGAATTTTCTTTTTGCTGAAGAAAATAAATCATGGACATACCACAGGTTAAGAGATCTGATCTACTTGTTTTAATGGCTACATAAAACTCTAGAGTATATTGTTAGCTTAATGGCTGGCTGACTCATTCCCCACTGGAAAACTTTCAGATCTTTTCCATTTTTCTGCACAGTGAACTTCTCATACTAATGTCCTTATATCTTGGTACATTTAGCTCTTTGTGTTAGTCTTCAAAATAGGAATGCTCTGTTAAGACATTTATATTTTCAAATTTTAATCAATATTGCCTAGTTCTTTCCTAAAAGTTCTCATTCCTACCAACAACATACACAACTTTGGTCCATTTATTCTCCATTTTGCTAGCACTGTAGGTAACTGCTATTTTTGCTGGTACTGGGGCTTGAGTTTGGAACCTCATGTTTGATTAGCTGGTGCTCTATCACTTGAGCCAGTCCAGCTTTTTGTATGTCTCATGAGCTTTTCTGCCTCAGCTGGCTTTGGAAAGTAGTCTTCCAGATCTCAGTCTCTTGAGTAACTATGATTGTGGTTGTGCACCAGCAGAGCCTGGCTAGTAACCGCAGTTTAAAATTTTGCCATCTGATGGATAGGTGCTAAGTGGTACCTTGTGGCTCTGATTTCCATCTCATTGACCGTTTCAATCTTATTTATTTTCACATGTGCTTAGAGAAATGCAGAGGAACATACTAGTTCAAGTATAGATTTTCAGTCTTCATCTGTTGTATGACACGGGCAAGTTACTCTATCTCCTTGAGCCCGTTTATTTAGGTATAAAACAGGGATAATGTTACTTATCTTGTAAGGTAAACTTGGAGAGTTAAATGAAATAGTTATGAAGTGCCTGAAACTAGGCCTGGCACAGAGCAAGCCATAAATGATGTGATTACAGGCATGTACCACATATTTCCATCAATAAAGACCACATACCATGGTGTTCATGAGCTTAGTGATGTCACAGATGTCTTAGTTATATAAATATACTTACTCTCTGATGTCTATATAACAAAACTGACTTAATGCATTTTGCAGAAGGTACACCTGTCACTAAATGATGCATGCCTGTCATCACTGAAGTTAATTTGGAGAAATTCTTTGTATAAAGGATATTTTTTATTTTTTTCTGTTACTTTTGTTAGAAATAGAACCACTTCCTCAGTCTATTATTACATAGACAAATAGATCTATAATTCCCTTACAGCTTCTATGTTCCATTTTAGAAAGATTTCCAAGGTCATAACAGCTACCTACCTAGTCTTCCAATAGCTCATGTTATCACTTAAAGCTGCAGTTCTGTTGGTACTTGCTTTGTAAATGTTGTTAAGCAGGGATCTGAAGGATGTCTGAGCATGTGACTACCACAACTCTCTAAATTGTTACACAAATCAGACTTAGAGGAAGATGTCATGGTAAGAGGTATAAAAGAAAATAAATTATATTCTGTTGTTCAGAACAATCAGTAGGTTTCAACTTATTATTTTTATTTTTTGTTGATCATGGGGCTTGAACTCAGGGCCTAGTTACTGAACATGAACTCTTCTTCTCAAGGCCAGCGCTCTACAACTTGAGCCCCAGCTCCACTTCTAGCCTTTTGGTGGTGAATTGTAGATAAGAGTCTCAAAGCCAGGATTGTGGTTAGTGGCACAGTGCTTGCCTAGCATGCATGAAGCCCTGTGTTAGATTCCTCAGTATATTTAAAAAAAAAAAAAAGTCTCATGGACTTTCCTGCCCTGACTAATCTCAGCCTCCTGAGTACCTAGGATTACAGGCATGAGCCACCAGCATCTTATTTTTTTTTAAAAATAGGACTTTCCCCTATTTTTTTTTTCTAAAAAAAGATTGGAATTCTTCTTTCAAATAAAATATTACAGGAAATTCCAACATACAAAATGGAGTCACTCCCATTTGAAGTGGTAAAAGATGAGACTTGGAAAGTTAACAATGACCCTTGCAACCAGAATATACTTAAGATTTTATTATGAAACCAAGGATCTATGGGAAGGTTCTAAGCAGAGAAGTGGCACAATCAGATTTGTGTATCAAAGACAACTCTCCCTGCTCCAGAGAGCACAGACTGTACAAGGACATTAGCCCAGGGAGACCATTAAAAGACAATGCATAGTCCTAGCAACAAATATTCCCTTAGATGGACTGATTGAAAGGATCCATCACATCCATGCCAGGGGACCATGCAGAGGCAGGCAGGCACAGGAGAATTATTACAAGGTTTATTAGAGGAGCCATATTTGCCTCAGAGAGAGAGAGAGAGAAAGAGAGAGAGAGCACGAGCACAAGCAGCCTCCACTATCTAGGTAGCAGCAGGGTCTGGGGGCTAGGAAGTGAGGTAGATGGGAGTTCAAGTGGGTCCAGATGGAGAGAGGAAGTGGCCAGCAGGTCTAGGTGGAGCTGAGGACCAAAGGTGGGCATAATGCTTACAGTGATAGAAGCAAAGATGTTTTTCAAGTATATTTACATGAGAACACCAAAAGAACTTAGTACCTAATAGTGATGTATGAGGTAAGAGAAAAAAGCATGAAAATTGCTGTATTCTGGTCTGAGAAACAGCATCGATAGTGGAACCTTCTACCAAGAAAGGAAATCAATACCTGAAAGGGAGTAAGTTTTGAGCAAACATGAATTAGGTGTTTAATATGAGTATGAGAAATGGGATGAAGAGCATTTTATTTCTGTTAGCAGACCAGAGGACTGTAGCTACAGTTTATCTTCACATATATGATTAGACACACATACATACATTTTAATTACATGTAACATAAAATTTGTCAAGGATTTTTGACCCCAAACTTTCATTCCTGAGATGTTTTCTTTTTTTTTTTTTGCTGGTCATGGGGCCTGAACTCTGGGTCTGGGCGCTGTCCCTCAGCTCTTCAGCTCAAGGCTAGTGCTCTACCACTGGAGCCACAGCACCACTTCCGGCTTTTTCTGTTTATGTGGTGCTGAGGAATCGAACCCAGGGCCTCATGCTTGCAAGGCATGCACTCTACCGCTGAGCTACCTTCCCAGCCCCTCCTGAGATGTTTTCAAGGTTGAGGTTCTCTAGGTTTTCTGAGTGCACCCAAATACCAACACTATTTTCTGATTCTCAGAAGAGATTTCAGTAATGCTCCAAATTAGACTAACATAATTTAGCGATTTGCAACATCAATCTCCAAGTGCTAGTTTGAACTCAAGCACATAGGAATTCACACAACCTTGACAAAAAGGCCCTGGGTCTTATTTTCTGCTTTAAGGTTTTAGGTTTGAGCTGGTTCTTCTTGTTTGAATTATCCAATGGGATCCAAGTGACCAACCCTGCTCTATATTTGGCACTTGAATCTGCATGAAAAAGGGAGGGGAGACTGTTAGCAGTTTCATCACAATAGAGTGTTGCCACTACGGGGCACAGAGCATGTTACTGATCCTTTTGATTCCATCACTGGGTAACAATCAATTCCAGATCCTCTTTTGTTTCCTGAAGCTGTGAAGACTATTTAACTCTCTGCTATCAACTTGTGGAATTGATCTGGTTTCAAGCAATAGAAACCCACTGTGGTTGACAAAAACTTGTAAGAACATCCAGTAGACTATAGTTAAGGGGGAAAAACTAGATAATCAGGTCCCAGAACAGAGACACAGCTATCAGAATTAACTTGTGTCACTTCTATCACCCCGCTAAAATTCTTTTTTTTTTGCTGGTCATGGGGCTTGAACTCTGGGCCTGGGCGCTGTCCCTCAGCTCTTCAGCTCAAGGTGAGCGCTCTACCACTTGAGCTACAGCGCCAGTTCCGGATTTCTGGTGGTTTATTGGAGATAGGAGTCTCATGGTCTTTCCTGCCCGGGCTGGCTTTGAACCGTGATCCTGAGATCTCAGCCTCCTGAGTAGCTAGGATTACAGGCGTGAGCCACCAGCGCCCGGCTAAAATTCTTTTTTTATGTAGTACTGAGGAATTGAACCCAGGGCCTCATGCATGCTAGGCAAGCACTCTACCACTAAGCCACATTTCCAGCCTTCTCTAAGTTTCAAAGTCCTGGTAAGTGTGGGATTTTAATAGGACAAGCTTGAATTGCTCAAACCTTAGCCAGAATACCCTAACCTATATATCCACCAAAACCACACACAACAGTAAGGAGTAGCTTTCAAAAGTGGACTGGGGAAAGGGAAATGATCTGAGCAGGCCAAAGCAATTAATATCCATCACACCATTTAAGTGTTGGGAAGACACTGAATTGCAGCAATAGCCAAGAACTTGGGATGAAAATGGCTTTGTCACAACCCTTAGGGAAGATGCTAGTGGGGGTTGCCTTATGTGCTGCAAGTTGGAGCAGGGCAAGATGCACATCCAATAGGTTTAGAATAGAAAAGGTTATTGATCTTCAGTGTAAGGACATCATAGTAACTACAGTATTAAAAACAAAAGTGACTTCTTTCTCAATGCCTAATGTGGCTACATGAGAACTGAAATAATCTTCTATAAACACTGAAATCATAAGGCTTTGTAACCTGAATACTAGCATTTGAAAGACATGCTTAAAAAATTCAGGAACAGTTTCTGAGCTGAGTTCTTCAAAGTGTTGCAATATCACCTAGAATAATAGATGAATATCTTAATAGTCATTAGCATGAAAATAGGTTTAAAAAAAGATTGGTACTGGGCTGGGAAGGTGGCTCAGTGGTAGAGCACTTGCCTTGCATGCTTGAGGCCCTGGGTTCGATTCCTCAGCACCACATAAGCAAAAAGAAAAAAGCCGGAAGTGGTGCTGTGGCTCAAGTGGTAGAGCGCTAGCCTTGAGCTGAAGAGCCGAGGGACAGTGCCCAGGCCCACGACTGGACCCAAAAAAAAAAAAAAAAAAAAAGATTGGTACTGGTACTGGGTTTGCACTTGCTAAGTAAATATTCTACCACTTGAGCCACACTTCTATCCTTTTTAAATAAAAAAATTTTCTTTTGGTGGGGGTCTGAGCTCTGGGTATTTGATAGTCAGGTGCTTTACCACATAGCCACACCCCAAGCCTTGAAGGAGGGTGTTTTTGATCATTTGATCAAAACGGGCTCAGGGTTAATAAGCAACTTGCCAAGGTCACAGAGTAAACATTACATACCACACACACACACATATGCTTTAAAATTGTGTGTGTGTGTGCTGGTGCTGAGGCTTGAAATCAGGGCCTGGATGCTGCCCGAGCTTCTTTTGCTCAAGGCTGGTGTTCTACCACTTGAGCCACAGCACCACTTCTGAGTAGTGCTTTTTCTGAGTAGTTTATTGTAGATGAGTCTCACAGACTCTTTTGCCCTGGCTGGCTTTGAACCGTGATCCTCAGAAGTAGGATTGTAGGTGTGAGACAATAGTGCCTGGCAAAATTCTTTATTTTTAAGTAAGTTTAAAAGTGTTCTGTTTCAAATACAGAAGTGTATAAAGTTGACATACATGTAATCTACTGGTCAAAGCCACTGACTTTCTATGCATTTACAAACAAACATGCACATTATTTGGAGTTCATACTATATACTTTTCTATCAATGTTGTGTTTCACTTAATATATCATGGCAATGTAGATCTTCTTATGTCTGAACTGTTATCTTTCTCAACCAGTCCTTCACTGAATTTTCTACCATGTAATTTTTATGCTTCTTGTTTTCTTTAGAAATACATTTGTGTGACCATTACCTCGATTTTAGTATTTAGACCTATTTTTGAAGTTGGTAAATACCAGTTAAGACTCAGTTCCAAGTAACAGAAACCCAACTCAAAGTAGCTTAAGCAAAAAAGGGTATTTATTGGTTCACATAACTGAAAAAGTCCAGGGGATATACTAGCTTCAGGCACAGCTGGATCCAGCGGCATACACATTGTCACCAGGACTCAAGTCTCTTCATCTTTTGGCTCTGTTTCCCTCTGCACTGGCTTTGTTTTCTGACTGGCTCATTCAACATACTGATAAACTGGTTTGAGTTTTTTCATCCGACAAAGCTAAAACATCCTCAGTAAAGAGAGTTTCTCTCCCATAGTTCAGTAAACTTCCTAGGGCTGAGTATCACTGGACAAACGAGTCAAAATGGGAAGAAACAGTTCTGAGAAACATCAAGGAGTTGTCACGACGAGATGGAATGGATGCTGGGCAAAAAAAAAAAAAAAAAAAAAAGAATGTCCATGATAAGCCCAGATACTGAAGCCCAATTTCTGACTGTTCAGTGATAACAGCTAGCATTATTTCCTTAGTAGTGGAATTTTTCTAAAACAATTTTGAGGGATGTTTTGTTCTGACCTCAGGAAGCCTAGCTAAAGTCCACTGGGAAGGAATACTCATGTTGAAGAGCGTACTTGGGGATCACACCACAGTCTCTCAGCACAAGCAAACTCAACTGAGTGCGAGAGTTTCTGCCTGGGTGTTATAAAACGGGATAGCTAGCCTCACACTAGCAAATAGTTCTGTGAGGCTGTGTCAGTTGTAAATGGAGTTCAGTGGAAACGTTCTTGTTTTCCTGTTAAGTCTTCTGCCAAGTTGAACTGGTACAATTTTTGTGAATCCAGATGAATCAATCACTTTTCAATTACTGCAGAAGAAATGGGACTCTGCTTTCAATCCATTGTACTCCTTCCCAATTTGGTAGCTGTCCCAGGTGCTGAAAATGATTAAGCATAAGACTTACTTTCCACTTAACAGCAATGTCCTTATTGTTGTGAATATTAAGTTCTGGCCGGGTGAGGTGTAGGTTGCTTCTTGTTCAGAAATCCTTGGTGGAATTGGGCACAAGATTGGCTGAAATCAGTTGTTGTCTTCTCAAGGCCAGTTGGATTGCAACAACATGTTAAAAAAAGGCAGGTTAAGAGCTGATTCAGGTTAATAGACAAGCAGGACAATTTCAGCAGGGTAGGACCAGCCATACCAATAACCAAGATATAATCTGACAATAGGTAGATTAATAATAATGAAGCCCTATAAATTAATGTTTATCTTGGGTACTCCAGAGTAAACAAACAGGACTTACTCTGGATATAATTTTCTGATTGTGAAGGGCTAGTGACAGCAGCTTGTATTTTCCTGCGTATCTGCCCAAGAACTGTCAGCTCAGGAAGGCGGCCATGTTCTCAATCCAGACTAGAGGTTCTGTTTAGGAGTTTATGCTACATCTGGGAGCAACAGGGTCGGTAGGGCCAGGTTTGTCAAAATTGGCTCTACTTTCTTTGGTAATCAAGTCTTCATCTTCTGTAACTAAGCCTATCTCCAAGAACCATTTTACAAGCAAGTCAAGGCCTCAGACTGGTTGGATGGCACTGTTGAGAGCTTTAGAAGAGATCTGAGGCATGGAGACAGTAGGCAAGCCCCTAGGTCTTTTGCCTTAAGGTTTTAGGCTTTTTTGTTTATTCAGTCACCAATTCTTATGTACAGCTTACATTAGACTGAGATGATCTTCCTCTTAAGTTCCTCATTTTGACCACTGAATATGGTGGGATCAGAGGGAATGACTGGCAGTGTAGAACATTATCTTTCTGTAAGAACAGGAAGAAGCAGTGGGGGAAAAACAGCTGACAATTTTGAGACAGTAGAAGAGTAAGCTGGTTGCTGATTTCTTCTTTATAAGCAATAGTTGTATATATATAAACAGAAAAGTCATCCAGATTCTATTCTGCTGAGGGTCAGCAGTCTTGAGGAAACAGCCCTAAGCCTTATTTGATCATCTGTAGAGTAAATCATGCAATCACCATTAGAGAGTAAAAAGACAAAGAGATAAAGAAACCATTTCCATTAACCAGTGCATTCATTAGATTAGGTGAAGATAGCTGGTCCTTAAATTGACTGTAAAGGAATGAGATTTTCTCAAGACACAAACAGAAGTCTCCTTTTTCACGATAATATGATCTGGGAGTTCAGGAAGTGAATCCTTTCTACAGAAATAAGTTGTCTTAGTGCCTAAGAGTATTTCATAGTCAAAAATGAAAGTCAGGCTCTCTAGAAATCAGTGTAGATCAACAGTATTGAGAAAGATGTGCTTCCAACAAAAGATCCACAAGGACAGAAGCTCTTGAGACTGATAAAATCCTTAGCTGCCATCTTTGATTTTTTTCCCCCCAAGTCAATCTGCATTTCCAGCAAAAAGGTAGACAACATATTGTTTGAGGTGCCAAGCAAGTATGCAGTCATGGCCAACTATCACTGTCACATATAGCTGATGGTACCAGTTTTTTTTTTTTTAAAGGCTATAGTTTAAATCAGATTTATAAGAAAGGTTGTTATCTTCAGGATAGAGATGAGGAGTCATAATTCTGAAGAATAGGCAGACATGACAGGAACTATTTTGTTTTTAAAGGCTATTAGCTCATTTATCCTGGAAACAGTAAACTGAAACCAAGAAGCAGTGTCCTTAACTATGACTGAACTATGACTGAACCATATATGGATTTGTACTTTAAGATGAATAACCACCAGGTACTGAGCTTCTTTAGGGAATGTTGGCCAGGATTTGAATTCTGCTTTCATAATTAACAGTTAGTCTTTGGAGTACCATGGCCAATGATGAGAGGTCAAATGTTCAAGTTGTTCTAAGATGGTCTCAATGTGGCATCAGCTTCAATACCAGCTTGTAGGCAATTTGTATATCCGAGGAGGATTCAAGACTTCAAAGTCATGTATTCAAGTACCACTAGTACATTTGGAGTCTGTGCAAATTGTTTAGTGGGTTTGTCAGTGTAGGGTGCTTATGGATTTCTTTCTGGATATATCCAATTCCAGGAATCACTCTAAGTCCATCTGGGGTGGAGTGCTAGTAGTGAAGGTTGCTTGACGCCACTTTCAGCCCATACGCCCATTCTCTGGGGTAAGGGTATGCCCATCTTCTTATACTTTTCTAAGTTCACACACAGTTAAGTATTTCTAAAAATGTTCTGTATCAACTTAATACAAACTATACTGAATAGAGGTACATAAAAGATCAGAATGCCATTCCGGTCAAATATGTTGTCTAGGGCAGTGGCTTTCCAACTGTGTCCTGAAGAATCCTAGAAGTTGTAAAGAAGTCCCTGTAGGTGTCACCAGGGTGGTGATGGCTGTGGCAGACCCCAATCCTGCTTCACTACGTCATCCAGAGAAGCTTCACTGTTACTCTGGGCTTCCACATAGTGTTCAAAGGGCTTCATGGCCACAAAGCTTTTGGAAAACCAATGATCTAAGAATAAGTTGTTCACAAAATGCTGAAATACAAAAAATAGGTCACACAAACCAGAAAGAGGGTAAGCAAAGCCTGTAAGACAAGGGATTTCCTATTTTTCCCTGATGTAGATAATGATATAGACTGAAATTAAAATTTCAAGTCTGCTTCATATAAATTTTTTGATTGCCTGCAGTTGGACTTAAATGCCTAACACAACAAAACTATTGGCTTTAAATTTCTATAGCAATGGATCTTTAAAAATAGGTACAAAATTCACTTGTTTCTTTGGAAATATTACTTCAAGAAGTCCATGGCTGGACAACTTCTCTTAAGCAATAATGAGTTACAACTCTCAAATTCTAGACATACCTTCTCACCTCTCCCCCTTATCTCCCCTTTCCAACCTCCTCACTCACCTGAGATGCAATACCCTTAAAGTTTACATCTTAATTCTAGGGAGTATATTGCTAAATGTCATGGAACTCACCCAATCTGGAGACAGAATTTCCCACCCCATCCCCAGTTCCAAAAGCAAAGCAGTTAATGACAAGTTTTGAGAAGAGGGGGTTTCAAAGACATTGTATTTATTATGAGGTCTCCAGGTCAACCTGTTGTTAATCAGGAAGTATTGGGTATGGTGCTCTAAAGCAGTTTCCCATTCTATGAAAAGGAATGCTCAAAATAAAAAAAATTAGCAATCTGTATTTGAAACAGGAGGCAAGGGGCTAAACAACTAAATGAAACGTTTTGGTGCAAGTCCTCTGAGATCCTTTAAAATATCACACTGTACTTGAGGTTTGGGAAAGGGACATATATTACAGTATTTTAGCCACCTTATTGGCTAACAGAAATTCTCTACATATGGTACATACACAGATATTTAAAAAAAATGGATGGCTCATTTTCTATAAATGGGGGCAGAATATTATAACCTCTTGGTGTCCAGGAGCACTAATAAAACTTAAAGTTTTATAAACAGGGATCTCTAATAGGCCATCCTTGAGAAAAATAATGAAAATGGACAAAGGATCTAAAAGTGGTTCTGTTTCATATAGTCTTATTTGGTGAACATTGCTGATTTGACTGGACAATCTAACACCATGGGAACAGTCTGCTTCTATAGGCTGCCATGCAAACTTGATCTAAATCACATGATTACATTTATAACACCCTACACAGATTAGGAAGTTGCAAAATTCTACCAGTTCCCAATCTCTCATTTTAACACTGTAAGGAGACAGCTTACTTAATGTCAAGGGCAACACTGGACTAGGAGTCAGAAGGCCTTGTCTCTACCATGTTGGAACCTTGTACAATTGTATAATATCTTAAATTTCTATTCTCTCATTTAAAAAAGGGTTAGGCTACCGTGATTATAGAAATAAAATGTATGTAAAAGTGCTCTGAAACTGTAAAGTGCTAAATAAACAAGAGGGGATTACCATATAGGTTTTATCTTGATGTATCAAGTAGCCTTTTCTGACTGGAGCCTTGTGAAATGCTGTTAGGTTAAGGGATTCCTTGGTAGAATTTCTTATATTTGTATGAAACGTTCTGGTTCCTGAGTAATCCCAAAGATGATGCTAGGAGTTCACTGTGTCTTTGTTTTGATCCCAATGAATCAGAATATCTGCTTTATCATTCAGTAGGCTACTACAGAAGTGAAGTAGAAAAAGATCAGGATCCAGTCTTGATGTGTTCCTAATTAATTCATGAACTTCATATTTGAGATTGTGGGGTATGGTCCAATGTTCTCAAAGAGAGGTTGCCTTTCTTCAGAATATACTGATAATGAAAAGTCCCCTGGTCCATACTACGTGTGTCTGCAGGCTTCAGCTGAAGAAATGAAACATATTTAGGGGAACAAACTAGGCTTTTGTTGTGATAAAATAGCTTTAGCTATTTGGCTTGAGAACTCTTGCATTATAAAGGGCTGTGCTGAATCTGGGTAGTAAGGACAGGAGTGGAGGTAAAGGCCACATCATGATGGCTGAATGCCTTTTGGGTCACAGTGGTCCACTGGAATGGTGTCTTCTTCAGTAGTAAGGTGGTAGGAATCATCCTGGGCAAAAATCCAGACACCAGGTCTACAGGCTGATGGAATAGCAGAAGGCAGGTCATCAGAAGGTCCAAGTGCACATTCAGCAATCAGGAGGTACAGGACTGACTAGAAGAGGAAGGGGAAAAAACAGGGACAAAAATGCATGGAATTACAAACACAAGATTTTGATAATGAAGTAGGTTTGCTGTCAGTCTATCAGCTGCTTGACATATACTAATAATGCTTGAGAAGCCTGGCTTAGAGATTGATGGGTGATAAATGTGTTAAGCAAAAAACAAAAACCTGACTAATAATCACTGATAATATAGTTTCCTGGCAAAGACAATCTCCTGACTCCTGAGAGCGAACTGTATAAAGGATACACCCACAAGAACACCCTATCATATTCTGTGATAATAATTTGAGTCTAGTCAGGCTGCCAGTTTTGGGGAATTAAGTTTTTTTTTTTTGTGCCACTGGTGGCAGAAGTGAGACTTTTTACCAGTAAGAAATCAAAGGAAACACTGCCTTCTTTTCTTTGTGGTTTCAAATTATATTATGACCTTGACTTTTACAAAGCTGTTTTACTTTAACAAGATTCTATATAAAGTAAGAGTAAGGGCTTGGTCCTTGCACCTTCTGTATTTAATACCCCACCAACTTAATCAGTTCTTCTTGTCTGAAGGAGCTCCCTAGATTTAACTTACTTATATTGGAGACAGGTTTTCACTGTATAGCCTAAGCTGGCCTTGACCCTGATGGCCTCCTGCCTCAGCCTTCTGAATGGTGAAGTTAAATGTTTGAGTCACCACACCTGACTCTACATCTTTTTAAATTTAGAATTACCATGACATGAATTGCTCTGCTCCACCATGATGACTAAACTTTCTGAAATCATCCACTGGGCTGAAATTCTCATTGATGATGCAAATAAGATGTATATATCCCACACTTCACCAGAGACTACTCTGTGAAACACTTGATAATTAAGGAACCATTTGTCAGGGACCCATATACCTTCCCTTAAAAAAAAAAAAAAAAAAAAAAAATCTCCCATAAGGCCAAGGATGAGATGGTTTTGGGAAGGCGAGAACTCATAATCTTCCAACATTTGAGCTTGCTAATAAAGCTCTTTTCTTTGTTCACCAAATAAAATGGTAAAACATGAAAATATAAGAAACATGACCCATAGTTGTGACTCCTTTTAATCAAGAGTAATTTTAGTTATTATGCAGTTGATTACACACACTATGTACTGCCCTGCTCTCTAAACTCATAACAGATTGCTTTATCAGAAGTGATGGAATATGTGGACAAAGGTGCATAAAACTAAGATTCTTCCTTTCCAAGAATTTGTCATCTACAAAGAGAACAGGAGCATGCAAATAACTATTTTGAAAGGTTTTTGTGGACTGGGAATGTGGCTTAAACTACCTGCCTAGCATGCATGAAACCCTGGGTTCGATTCCTCAGTACTAAACAGAAAAAGCAGGAAGTGGAGCTGTAGCTCAAGTGATAGAGTGCTACCCTTGAGCAAAAGCAGCTCATGGACAGTGCCCAGGCCCTGAGTTCAAAGCCTAGGATTGGAAAAAAAAAAAATCCACAAAACAAGATTTTGCATATAAAGATAGACAAAAAAATTATAAAGTTTTAACCAAAGTTCTATTCTGGCTAAAGGGATTCATGGGGAGGACAGCATATAGGTTGAATACTGAGGAAAATGGCAGAGCTGTGAGAAGTGGTGAACCAGAAAAAGGCATTTCCAGAGAAGAGAAGAGAGAACATAAATGCAGAAATAGCAAATAAGGGATTTTGGAAAATGGCAAGTACCGTAATTCACTTTGGATGGTGTGGTCAGTTTGCATGAGTCTGGACAGAAATTCAGGTCTTCTAATTTCCAGTAACAGCGCTGGTGTCAGTGCATACTCAGTTGTTCTTTCTTTCCTCACAGCAAGGTCCACATTTCCAAAATTCAAAAGTAAAAAATATCTACCTCCAGAGTTCCTGCCCCAACTTGACAAACTCTTCTGGGTTATAGGTCCAGTTCTTGAGAATCCGGAGTCCATGGCTGTTGATAAACTGAAAGATATCTACTCCAACAACTGCAGAACACCGTAGCAAAATCTCTTCAAGTTGCAATCTTGCACATCTCCTGTCTTGTCACAGACCTTCAAGCTTTGGAGTTCCGGTTGTTATTTCCCCCTCCTTTCTCCAGAGGAAGGTCGCTCATCACCACAGTCTTAATATTCTTTTTGAGGTACATCCAGATTACAAAAGAGCTAAAGGGCAATACATGTTTCTCCAAAACAGTCATTTCTCTGGAAGTGAAATCATATCTTTGCCTGATTCTTTTCAGACATTTGAATGAAATAGAATTAGCAAACATCTAATCAGATAAAATACACTCAAATGTGTTTAAGAAATGTTCACTTGCTTAGAGCTGTACCACTTGGTAAGCACCACTCCACAAAATGAAAATGTTTGAAATCCAACTGTTCAAACATTTTTAGTGTTTGCTGGAAAATGACCTGGACTTTTGATTAAAAAAAAAAAAAAAGCAGCTGACAAGTAACAAAGAAACAAAACATAGCATTTTGCCATCTCAGTACCACACTGGCAAGCAATTAGAATACAAGGCAGGCCAGAAACAAACTGTGAATCACTTCCAAATCTACTAATATTGAAGTTCAGCAGTTCTAACAAAACGTTTCAGAACAAGTTAACTTCCAATTAGCAAAGGGAAAAAGCTCCCGAAATATCTTTCAAGTTTTCCATTCCTGGTTCAGTCAGTTCCAGTGAGCCCCCTCGCTTAAAATCCACGTGCACCATTAATTAGCTGGGCTTGACAGCACCATTTTAATAAGCCTGTTCACTACCAACCACACAAACTAGGGATACAAAATAGGAGCAAGCGACAGATGGCAACCACGGTCAATGGGAAACAGTCAATGAAAAAGACAGGACGGTAGTCAGGCACCAGTATAAGCAGCAGCAAACAAACGATTTCTAGGCCAAAGATTAAATACGCTTCTTCATACTGCAGAACACACCCACTTTGAATCGTAGCTGCTTTATATTGGGTGCCATTGTACCATACGCATCAGACAACCTTCAGGCACCCCTTGGTGACAGGACTCAGAAGCCAAGCAGAGTTGGGGCAAATGTTACCCCATATTCATTGTGCACAGAAACAGCTCACATATCCCAGGGACTCAAACGGGGGTGGTGGGGGAGGGAAGGAGGTGTTTCTAATTGGTTGTGAAGGGTCCCAAATGACATCTAGGCCTCAGTTTCCTCACTGCGGCATAGAGGAAGTGTTAACTCTTCTGGGTCACAGCCCCCTTTGAAAACTTGCTAGCGATGGATCATCATTCCCTCAGCATACACGGTCCCATACATTGGTGCATATAAACGCACGGAGTCTCAAGATCTCCAAGGTTTCCCAGGGTATCAAGTTCAGGGAATGGGCAATTGCTAAGTTTTCTTACAACTCAAGCATTAAAAACTCGCACACACATACACGTTACAAACAATAATCATCCTTGACACATAATACCGACGCTTTATAGTTTAAGAAGCGCTTTCAATCCCACACACACTGATAGGCAGAGGAGGAAACTGAGGCGCAGACAAATTACTGAGCGACTTGCCTAAAGTCACTCGGCCAGCTGATGGCTGGGCCCGGAAGCAAACCCAGCTCTTCCGACTCCGGAGCTCGAATCCCCACCCCGGAGCTGCCGCCAGAGCTCCCGCCTCTCACTAAGGGGGCATAAGGAGAAAAAGGCAAAGTAGGAAGCCCACCACCAACCATCCTCCAGCTCCCTCCTGTCCCCCCAACTGGGTCCTTGCAGGCCCCGAAGGGTGACGCCAGGCCTCCAGGCCCGAGCCGGCCACCCCCGCCTCCCCGGTCGCGCCAAATCCCGCCGCTGCCGCTGCCGCCGCCGCCGCCGCCTCCCCGGGAGCGGGGCGGAGCAACTGCCCGCCGCCGCCGACCACCCGGACGACTCCTCGTCGAATCGCAAAAGCATAGGCCGCCGCCCGAGTTCTGCGAACGAGAAGAAAGACGCGGCGCGAGCGCCAACGGCCACCGGGCGCACGCCGCGGCGGCCGGGCCTGCGCCCCAAGAGCTGGATGCCAGAGCAGGAGAAAGAGCCGCCAACCGATCGCTCGATCGACCGCGCGCCCACTCCTTCGCCCTACCAGACCGGGGAGGGGGGGAGGGCGCGCCAGGGCTTCTTCGAGTTAGGGGCCTGACTCCCCGGCGACGAGACAAGATGGCTCCTCCGGTCCGCGCTGCAGCTACCGTCCCGGCTGCGTCGCTCGGCCCGCCCCCGGTACTGTTTCTTTAAATGGCGGAGAGGGGTCAGGAAAGCAGGAAGAGAGGCGCGCGCTGTCACGTGACAGGGGCGGGTTTGGCCAACCAAGATCCGGTCACGTGGGCTCACACTGCCCGCCAATTAGGAGGCGGGGTAGCAGGGCGGAGGCGGGAGGAGTTTCGGGCTTTGTGATTGGCTGAATGCGCCGCGGAGGCCTCGGGGGTTTGGGGCGTCGGAGTGAGTGAGGTGGCCGGAGCTGTGTGCACTTAGCGGAGACAAAGCAGTGACTGAGGCGGTGGTAACGGCGGCATCCGAGGAGGAGGAGGAGGAGGAGGACGTGCGGGGGGGGGAGGAAAAAAAGCAAAATTTCGAGGCGCTGAATCCTTCCAATTCATCTAAACGCAGCGCTAGAACGGCGGCTGCGGAGGCGCTGGCGGCGGCGGCGGCGGCGGCGGCGGAGGAGGCGGCAGCACATGGTTCCAAGAGCGCGCTGCGGTTGTTGAGTTCAATTCTGCGGGGAGGGACAAAGGCAGCTGCGAGCGCCGGGAGACGCCCGAGACCGCGTGGTGCGCGCCCCTTAAGTCTCCATCCGGGCCTTGAAAAGCCGGGACTAACTTCTCTCCGCGAGGAGGCGGCGGCCGCAGGACGGAGGCGCGGGGGAGGGGCTGAGGGTAGTGGGGGAGGGGCGCGGCGCGCCTGAGGGGTTCGGGCCGGGACTGTCGGGAAAGGCCGTTGCATCCGGGTCTTTGTGAGGTAATTTGACCGCCCACGACGCTGCTGTGGAGATCGAGGGCGCCGACGCCGGCTGGATTCTCGGCCAGTTTGCCTCTCTTCAGTTGGGAAGCTGAGAAACCGGAACTGGCGCCATACGTGCTCTAGCGACCTCGTGGTCTCCGGCCTCCGGTCTAGAGCCTGTTGAAGGATCTTGACGTCACCGGCGGCGAAGACACGAGTGAATGAATGTTCAATTTTATGACAGAATTGGGTAAATAATTTAGGGTTGGTAAGTTTTCCTAATCAAGGAATTTAGGGGAAGAACAACAATCATAAATCACATTACAAATGTTTGAAAAAGAAAAAGACTCGAAGAATGTCAAGATGAAGCAGTAATAAACCGCCAACTCCAAGACCCGCCGTCGACTCCAGAACCTTCTACACGGACTTGGATTGTCTGAATTACTGAAACGTAACGCTTCTAAGTCGTTTAGGACACAGGTTTATGACGTAATTCCAAAATATTCCATCATAATCGTTGAGAAGAAGGACTCGATTGTAGTTCTTAATATCTGGCTGTATTTTGGATAGATTTTTTTTAGGCAACTTGTTTAGCTGATATTAAGCACACAGACATAACTTTACTGGACTGAATCCTGGAAAAATCCGTTGAGTTCCATGTCTTTCTGAGCGGTGAATAGAAGATTTGGAGACCATTGCAGTCATGGCTTTCACAAATTACAGCAGTCTGAACCGAGCTCAACTAACTTTTGAGTATCTGCACACAAATTCGTAAGTATCTTACAGGGGCCACTCAGGTTAATATGGAAATCCTTTCAGCAGGAAAAAGCTTTTTCTTTTATTTTGCATTTTCACTCTAGGATATATCACTGGAGTGTATCATTGGATATCTTGAGCTCTGTATTGAAGAACTGAGATTACTGAAATATTGGTAATCCAGAAGAATCTGATGTTCATTTATTGGATCAAAAATTCTAAGTACAGATTTTATGTGAAGTCAGTTTTACTGAGTTGTTTAGTAGGAATTCCACAAGTACTGCTCTTTGGATCGTCAAAAGTTAGACTATTTTAGCACCAACGGTTCTTCGTCTAGTAACAACAGTTTGTAGACAGTAAAGTTTATAACAAGTATTTCTAACCAAAAAGAAGACATTTAAACCATCTTAGGAGAAGAAAACTTTTTCTTTTTTTCAGCAAACAATTGGCTTTATCTTCCTAGTACATTCCAGTATGGTTTGTACTACCTAAACCCTGTAGATAGCCTGGAATCACAGATACATGCTGTGTACATGGTTCTTCAGTTCATCCTGACATTATCACTCCAATTTGGTCTGGAATATTTTAGGGCTAATACTTAAACCCCCCGTCTTTTAAGTTGTCCAGTGAGGTCAAAACTTTTTCTGTTTTAATACATTCACCTGTTAACTGTGAAGATGAAGGTAAGTTCTACAATTATACTGAGAGATGAGGTGATGGAACACCTAAATGAATTGTCCAGAGTTAGCTGAACAACCACTTTCAGATTTGAGTGTTCACTTATTCTTTAATCATACACCAAGTTTTATCTTTTGTGGCAAAGGCTATTATTTAATTCTATGATGAATTCCATGAGGTCCAACTTTTTTTTCCTTTTTTCTAGTCAGAGAAATAACTTTTTTTTTTTTTTTTTGAGCAGTGGTTTGTCATACTGAAGGTGGTTTTATTTAGCTTTCTTTAGAAAGTTTTTTTTATTGAGTTCCGTTGTTTTAGAGAAGGGTACCTCAGGTGAATTCCCGAATAGAGGATTAATCTAGAACCTAGTTAGATGGGATCATGGGTCAAAGGCTGTAGCACAGCAATAGGCAAAACCTTCAATGTCCTATGTTCAAACTGCCATATGTAAAGAAGGCTTTCACATGAAGGCTTCTTAGATGTCAGTCCATGAATGACTTGTGTTTTGGATTTTTGAATAATAGTATATCAGAGATTATAAAACTCTTGGAAGACCATAAAATGGCTTTTAGAATATTGAGTTCCTGTTTCAGGTTGGCTATAGGTTTTATGCAATAAAATAATGTCAACAATTGATTGCTTCATGCTGATAGCTGTTTTAAATGTAATTTTTAAAGTAATTGGTGATTGTTTTTGTTTTATATTTGAGGAAACAGGCTCAAAGTGATAATAGTTACATCTGCTGAGTCAGTTGGCTGAATTGAGAGGTACCTTGAAGTATAAGAAGATTGATTTGACCTCAGTGCTTTTAAACAAAAGTGCTGATCCAGTCAGTCTTATTTAGCTGGGCCTGCTTTCTTGTCTATAAAGCACTTTAAAAGATTTTACTTTCAATTCCAGTGAGTTTCTTAATTTGAGGATTATGAGCTATTTCTTCTTGCCTTTTTTTTTCTTTTGTTATTGCATAGGTTATTAATGGTAAGTGGGCAGTATCAAGGCAAAGAATCAAATATTAAGTTACTTGTAAGTTCAAGGTAATGTTGGAGATTTGTTTGTGTGTGTGAATTTTACTTGCTCATAATGAACTGGAACTAGTTGCTTGAACATAGTGAGGTTGGGCTCTCATTTTGGAATGTCTGGAATTTCCTATCTGAATCACAACTTTGACCTTTGAAGTTGTTTTGCTTTTGAATGTGTCTTGTCGTTACAGAAGAAAATAGCAGTAGAACAGTTTTTGTTTTTTTGTTTTGTTTTGTTTTGTTTTTTTGCCTTTTCTCGTTGAGACAGGTTTAATAGGTAGCACAGGCTGGCCTCAAACTCCCTATTTACTTCAGTCTCCTGGATGCTGGATTTTTTAGCACATGACACCATACTTGGCATCTGGGTTGTTTCGTTGGTAACTAATTTCAAGATTTTTTTTTTTTGTTGTGATAACTTGAGTAGAAGTTTATTCTCAGAAGAAACGAAAAATTTTAAATTCTCATCTGCTATGACTTTTAATGTTAATTATAAAGGTTGAAGATGAACTTGTGAGACACCTTCAGGGAAGAAAGATTGCTCTTACAGTACCATCTCTGTTCTATTAAAATGTTAAACTACAAGACCATTCTAAGATGTGTGACATATACAGTATTGCTAAATTATGAATTGTGAAAGGAATGGTGCCTTGTTTACCTTCTATTTAATGCAGACTTGCAAAGCCCAAAGTAGAAGGATGGACCTCATTGTGGTTTAGTGAAAAGCCTGGTCTTGGGAGCTAGTTTACCCTGGATTTGACTGGCTCATATCTGGGTCCTTGTACATCAGCTTCTTGAATTTCAGTTTCTTCCTCTATGGAGTTAATCTGGTAGTGTAGTGCTTAAAAGACACTGTCCAGTGATATAAAGGTCTTAGCTCATACATGGTACACATCGGATAATGGGGATATATGTGTTTAATCTTAGGGCCTCTCTCACCCTTGGCTTTTTTGCTTACAACTGGTATTCTACTTTTTGAACATAGCCTCCAGTTCTGCCTTTTTGCTAGTTAATCAAGAGAGTCTCAAGGATTTGTCTCCTGGGCTGACTTTGAACTTGATCCTTAATAATTTCAGCTTCCTGAGTAGCTAGGATTATATGAGCTATCTGTACCCAGATATTGTGTTAGTTTATATAAACCCAAAGTTAGTGTTTTGTGATTTTGGTCATTAAGGCAGATAAATTTTTAGTAAATTTAGAGTCTTTACATAAAAGGCATTTATACTGTCAGCTACACTTTATGGTGGATTTTATGAATATTGTTGTTACTGTAGTGGTGGTGTTATCCTTCAGCATAAGGTGTATATATATATATCTTAAATCACTTGATTTGCCATTCCACTGTGTGGTCTGATAGAGTAGGATACTTAAGTCTTAAGAAGGCTGCTTTTTTTAATATATATTTTTAAATTGGCATTTATTAAATTGTACGTAGTTATACCATGACATTTCCAAACATGTATATGGTGTATTTTGATCACAATCCTATTTTTTTCTTATCCCTCTTCATCCAAGATGGCTATTTTTTATGTCTTTGTTGGAACACTGAATAATTTACCTTGGACATACAATATTTCTAAGTTGTTTTAGCCATATGTAAAGTGAACATAGAGAGTACTGTCAACTCAGAGACTTCAATTTCTAATCGTTTACAAGCCATTTGAATATAAAATAGTCACTCTAGAATTTGTATGTGTTTGTCAGTTCTGGAGCTTGAACTCAGGTCCTGAACATTGTTACTAAGCTTTTTTTTTTTTTTTTCCCTTAAGGCTAATGTTCTACCACTTGAGCCACAGCTCTACTTCTAGGTTTTTTTGGGTGGCTATAAAGAGTTTTAGACTTTCCTGCCTGGGTTAACCTAGAATTTTGATCCTTAGCCTCCTAAGTAGGGAGGATTACAGATGAGCCACTAGAACCCTGTTCTCACATTTCTTTTTTTTTTTTTGGGGTCCCGTCGTGGGGCCTGAACTCTGGGCCTGGGTGCTGTCCCTCAGCTCTTCAGCTCAAGGCTAGCGCTCTACCACTTGAGCCACAGCACCACTTCCGGCTTTTTTCTTTTTGCTTATGTGATGCTGAGGAATCGAACCAGGGCCTCAGGCATGCAAGGCAAGCGCTTTACCACTGAGCCAACTTCCCAGCCCCCTCACATTTCTTTTTAACTAAGGCAATTAACTCTCTTTTCAACATAACCAACTCAGCAAAAACTGCCACTGTGTTATGAACTTGTGGGTAATCTGTTGGTTTAGATTCAGCCTGACTATAAATAGGGAGACCATTTTCCTTACATAACAAGCTAATTAATTTACACACGAATTTGTCATTGGAAATGCTGAGCTGCAGAACTATTTCTACTATGGCATGACCAGTTGAAAGCAGAAGTTTATAAAAATAAATGTCTTTTTCCAGATGGCTGATCTTTCTTGGATCACATGCAAAGGATTTTTAGTTCTATGAAGAAAATAATTTCTTTTGATATCTATCTCAAATGCCATCTAAAATGAGTATCCCTCTTGAAATTGAATTACTGTTTACCAGAATATGTATTTTTTAAAAAGGAACTTTTGCAGTTGGTATGCTTTCAATTATTTACCAGATATTTCAAACTATCATGTTAGCATTTGAGAGGTCCATCATTAATTAATTGAATCTTTGTCACAAAAGCCTTTATTTTATGATGTGCACTGCCATCATAAAAGTACCCTTGCTACCTTTAAAGGTATCTGTTATTTTATTTAAAATATGTGTGGACCAGCATTGATATTGTGTGGAACAAGAAAAACTTTGGAATTTTTTCAAGCCTTTGGAATTCTTTATTAGGGTCCACATAAAGGCTCATTTCTAAACTTTCGTACAAAACATTGAAAATTTATAGGTACTTTGTGCTTGCCCTTTTGTGATCTTACTGGATTCTAAATACTGCTTTCACATGAAATTATCAGAAATAGGTAGTGCGGGAATACAGTTGATATTTTATTTTTGGTTTCATGTCTCCATGGCAGAAGATGTCAGAATTAATTTTTCTGATAATTCCTATGCACTGTTCTTGCCAGCAAAGGCTAGAAACTTCATTTTTTAAACTCACATTCTGAAATTAGTGCATTTGGGTATTATGGTTATTCTTAGAATAGTTGTGCTTTTTTTCTCTTTAGCACTATATTTTGAGATTACTTGACTTAATGTTAAAATACTGTTTCATTACTAAGTACGAAATATTTGGTTATTTTGTATGTCTAGGCAGTAATTCTCAGTTAAAAGAGTTTTAACTAACTTACTTTGAAGTTTATAAGTCACTTATCAATCAGAGTAGGAGACAACTCAGAGCTTGAGAGCAAATCTTACCTCTTTTTGAGACAGAGTTTCAATATGTAGCCCAGGCTAACCAAGGATCCTCTTGTCTCAGCCACTTGAGTGCTGAGATTACAAGCATGTAGCAGCATGTCTAGATGAAAGTTAAATATAACATAGAGCTCTTTTAGGTAGTTTTCCTTTTAGACATTTAGTTCTTCCATGTGAAATAGTTAAGAATTGCACTTTAGGGGTTGGACGAATGGCTCAGTTGGTAGAGCTCTAGCCAGTGAGCAAAGATGGCAGGTACTGAGTTGGAGTCCCCATCTTGGACCTAAAAAAGAAAAGAATTACATTTTAGTAGAAGAATTCAAACTCTGTAAGTTATTTGATGTATCTTATTGGTCTGTTTTAGCAGATTAGCAACAAATATGTTCACTGATCTTATGTGGGATAAATTTTAGGATCTGGTAGTTTTAAATTCAAAATTCTTAGAAAAATTTGAAGAGTTTCTTGAGGAAAATCAAGTGTTCCTGGACAATTCAATCAAGTATTTATTTTATAAACAAATGTTTTACAGTTTATAACAGTATGAGGATATAACAATGTAATGATATGATTAGAGATTTTTAGATGCTGGTTATTTAATATTGTTGTGTTCTAAATTTTTAGAAAAATTCACTTTGTGTATTGGTTGAAATTTTGCCCAAAAAAAGCAGAAATAGTTACTTGAATATTTAGGAAAAATTGATGATGGTAAATGTTGTGTGAGTTAGGGATTTTGCATTTTCTCAGGCTGAAAGTCAGGCTGGTTTTCCTAGATGGCTCTATGTAGCCATATGCTACTAGATTTAATGAGAACTATTCAAATGAACAAATTAAAGAAAGCATGAATTGGAAAAGGGAATTAATGTGCTTTTGTATAGCTTAAAAAGCAAGAACATTCCTTTTGAAAACAGGAGAGAATAATAGTAATCTTGACTTTCTCAAGTTTTGGCTAACAACATTGAAGAAAGGAATTCAATACTCTTATCCTTTCTAAGGACAAGATCTTAGTGTGGTTTCCAGGAAAACTCCTTTAAGAAGGAGGAGCCAATGATCATTTCTTTTAGGAAATGGCTGAAAGTTCGGGTTGAGAATATGCCCAAGTACTAAATTATTCAGACTATAAAAATGTACACACATAAAATGTATGCTTGTAATTCTTCCCACGAGGTGTATAGAAACTGACAGAAAAAAAAATAAGGAAACATAAAATAGACATTTTTTGACACAGAATATCTCTAAGTATTTAGTACATGTGAAAGTTTTAATGCTTTAGAGTAGATTTCTCAACTCAAAATAAGAATAAACATTTCTCAGCAGATAGCAGGAGTTGTTTAATACTTGAAGGGAATTCTACAAAATCTTGATTTAGACATTGAAATTTCAATTGCATAGCTGGGCACTGGTAGCTCATGCCTGTAATTCTAGCTACTCAGAAGGTAGAGATCTGAGGATCATGGTTTGAAGCCAACTCAAGCAAGAGACTCTGTGAGACTTATCTCCAATTAGCCACCAGAAAACTGGAAGTGACTCAAAGTGGAGCACTAGCTCTCAGCAAAAGAGCTCAGGGACAGCACCTAGGCCCTGAGTTCAAGCCTTAGCCTAGAACTGGGCACACGCACAGTAGTATAAATAATGAAAATGGAGATTTTTAGATGCCCTTTTTCCTAAAATCTTTTAAATATTTAGCATTTCAGCTTATTAGGAATTATCATCCATTCGTAATTCTTTTGCTGAGTGTTTGCATTTGTAATTTCAGAACTACTCATGAATTCTTGTTTGGTGCTCTTGCTGAACTGGTTGATAATGCAAGGTATGTAGTCTTCTAGCATATAAGCTGCTTGGAGTGGAAACTTTTTTGGATCATTGTGACCTTTGCTCTCTGAAGACTTGAGATGAAGACATTTCTGTACTAGCTGCAACTCCCAGGAGGCCTGTTAGCAACAAAAAAATTTTTTAATAGAACATTAATTGGTGCTTGCACTTTGTTTCTTGATTAACTTAAATTTGTTCATTATTGTTCCTGTCCTAGCCTAAAAATAGTGAATATCATCTCCCTAACCACCTTCCTTTGTGTATTAGAGTATAATATTTGTGAAAAACAGAGAAATATGATAGAAACTTAGGAGGCAAATTAATGGGACAGATAAACTGTGATTTTGTGTCCAAAACAGTACACTAATGAGTGTGTGTGTGTGTGTGTGTGTGTGTGTGTGTGTGTGTGTGTAGTGTGGTGTGGTGTTTAACTAGGCCAGAGTTTTGTATCTTCCCAAAATGTTATTGTTAATAGCTGTACTTGGAAGGAATCACTGTTTAGCAGTGTTAATGGTTCTTAGTGATGAAAGCATATACATATACTGTGTAAGACTAAATACAAGTTTGGGTTTACTCATAGACCAAGACCTTAGTCAATAAAGATTTTATTTATGGCTATATTATAAAAAATATTATCTTGGGGGCTGGGAAGGTGGCTCAATGGTAGAACACTTGCCTTGCATGCCTGAGGCCCTGGGTTTGATGCCTCAGCACCACATAAGCAAAAAGAAAAAAGCCAGAAGTGGCGCTGTGGCTCAAGTGGTAGAGCACTAGCCTTGAGCTGAAGAGCTGAGGGATAGCGCCCAGGCCCCATGACCGGACCCTCCAAAAAAAAATTATCTTGGAGTTCTTATTCTTAAAAATAGACATAAAATTCAAACATGCCATTTATTGGCCATTCTTGATTGTGAAGGAAGATGATAAGAGTTCATAGTAATACCTTGAAATAGTTCCTAAGTGAACTTGCTTATAGTTACCAATGCCTGTGTAGTTAACCTGATAGTTCATATTCTCCTTTGGCTCTTGCCTTTTTTTCTTTGCAGAGATGCTGATGCCACCAGAATAGATATTTATGCTGGTAAGTCTGACTTTAAACCTTTCTTCTAATGTCCAGTTCTTAGTGGGTACCCAGGAAGATGGGAAATAATTGGTTTCTGCAGTCTGGGAGATGGCAAAATCACTGTCGTAGGTAGAAACAGGGTAAATCTGGTCAGGCATGTCTTGGAAACCCAGAATACTGGTTTTGAAACTAAGAGTAGGTCTCCTACTCTGTGGAGACCAGCAGTATTGTGGGGTTATGGAGAGAGTTGTGGGGAATGAAGTGACCGAGTTCTGGTTGTCTTGCTGGAAAGGGATCTTGTTGGAGTTTTTCCCCTGCCAAATAAGAAGTAGACAACAATTCCAGCCAGGAGTGTAGCTGGTGTCCATTGCAGAAAACAGGTGCCGGTTGGGATAGCACTGGTTTTGCAGAGATGACCTCAGATAGAGGTGTCCTTGATAGGAAGGAGGAATGCCTGGCTTGGAATTGGAAGCTGTAAACAGCTACTTTTTGATTAATTCTCTTGTTTTATAGTATGATCTTCTCTTTTTCCTAGAGTGGTTGAAACAATGAAAAAAAAATCCTTAGTTAGATCAGTGGCCTTTTATTTATTTATTTTTTACATTTTGTGCTGGTCCATGAGCTTCTTTTGCTAGCTCTCTACTACTTGAGCCACAGTTCTACTTCTGGCTTTTTTGGTAGTTCAGTGGACATGACTTTTCTGCCCAAGCTGACTTTGAGTGGGATCCTCAGATTTGTCTGGCCTTTCATTTATTTATTTTTTTTAATAGTTTGTTGTTTGATATTTGCACCAGCACCTTTTTAGGTCATTTAGACATTAAAAATCTGGAGACAGAATAGAGGAAGGCAGCTCTTAAATCCAATTTGACTGGTGTGATTTATTTTGCTGACACGTTCCTGAAATCTTTTGAAAAGTTTGTAGATATGTGTGTATTTATACAGAGTTATCTAATCTACATATATATACACAATGTACATTGGAAAAAGTACTTGGTACTGTGGTTTGAACTTAGGGCTTATTGCTTGCTAGACAGATGCTCTATCACTTGGGGCCCTTTTGCTTTTATTTGGGGGCTAGGTTTTATGTTTTCTGCCAAGATGGATCTATGTGAACATTCTCTCTATGGTTCCTACATAACTGGAATGACAGGTGCATACCACCATGCCCAACTATTGGTTGAAATGATGTCCTGCTAACTTTTTCCCAGCTGACCTCAAATTGTGATCCTTCTCATGTTTGTCTCCCAATTAGCTAGGATTGTAGATGTGAGCCACTGTACCTGGCTGAGGTCATATTTTGAGTAACATTGTCTTGCTTCTGAAAGTCTGTGTGTTTTATGTGTTATACAGTTATATGTGTTATACAGTTATCAACCCCTCTTCATGGGCTCACTTGGTGATTGGGAATAAGCACACAATAATTCTCAAACCTTTAGTATCATATAATTATGGAGAATCTCCAGATAGATGCTGAAGTTCTCATGCCTAATATGCCTGGAGCAAAGAAAATATTCAGAACATGTACATATCACCTGCACTTCTTCAATTGTGAAAGTCCTCTTTTGGAAAGTGGTCTCACTTTTGAGACATGGTCTCACTTTGTGATTCCTTTTTGATTTAGAAACAGGAACAAGGGGTACAACAGAAGAATGTTAAGAAGGTTACTAAAGCCAGGGGTGCCTTTTCCAACCTGCACCTGAGTGTACTTTCAGCAATGGTAGCAGTTACCTTGAAAAGAACAGAGGCTGTTTTAACCACTGCACAGATGATAAAGCAGTAAAAATAGGTTTTTACTCCAAAGATGTATGATATCAGCAACAAATACTCATAACTGAATATTTGTAAGAACTTTAAAAGAAAAGATTACCTTTCTCCCCTGCGCCACCTTCAGTGGGTGAATTTCTAGAAGGAAATTTAGTTCTTGTTGCTCAGAATGCTGCAGTACAGTTGGATTTCAATTTAAGTGAAAAATGTCCAGTGCTCATTTGTTCTGAGCTTAGTGTTCCTCCTGTTGTGCTTTGGGAAATTTATAGAGGATGAGATTAGGCCTTTGCTCTGAGAATTTAGCCTCTAATTGGAGAGACAATTAACACACTACAAATCATTAGAGAATGGTAACTAGATCTTAAGGGAGCAGTCAGAGTTAAGGATTAAATGGTATGATGGAAGCAGAAAGCAGCATAGTGTTTTGGAAGAACACTTGTTTTAACTCTAAGTACGTTGAGATTGCAAGATGGGCCTCTACAAAGATGTGTGATATCAGTAATAAATACTCACAACTGAATATTTGGAAGAACTGTTCTTCAGAAACTAGATTGATATTGTGTTTGGGAAGCTCCTCAAATATAACATAGGGACTGAAGTCACCATAATAATCACATTTTAAAGACTTCATTTAATCTGAGAAGGGCAAGCTGAGCATGGTAGCACACTACTATAATCTTAGAAGTAGAAGGCTGAGGCAGTAAGATTGTGAATTTCAATCCATCTTGAACTAAATAGTAAGACCTGTCTTTAAAAATGAACAGAAACCCCCAGCAACAACAAATAAACAAAAGCAAAAAAAAAAAAAAAAAACCCACAAAAACAAAAAAATAAAAAAAGCTAAGAAGAGAAAGGAGCCAGTCTTTCAAAGTACAGAGATATTCACTTACCCAAAGAAATCTTATTAGTTACAGCCAGACTATGAAGATGTACACATAAGTAATAGTTCTCAGTTTTTTTTGTTTTTGCTTTTTGTTTTTTTTTGGTCGGTCGTGGGGCTTGAACTCTGAGCTTGGGCGCTATCCCTCAGCTCTTCAGCTCAAGGCAAGCGCTCTACTGCTTGAGCCACAACGCCATTTCCAGTTTTCTAGTGGTTTATTGGAGATAAGAGTCTCACGGAGTTTCCTGCCTGGGCTGGCTTTGAACCTCGATCCTCATATCTCAGCCTCCTGAGTAGCTAGGATTATAGGCGTAAGCCATTGGTATATGGCCTAGATTTTGAGTTTTTATTGACTTTCTTACCTTTCTCGAAGCATAGTACCAACTCCTTTAGGAGGGATCCCTTTTGTGATCCAAGACAATGGTTAATAAATGGAAAATAAGTGAAAGTGAAATAAATCAATTCTGCTCATTTGGAGCATGTGAAGTTTAAGATTGCAGAATAAAATGAAGAACTTGATTGTCATTTCATAGCAACTTCTGTAAAGGACACCATTATTTATCACCTACAATTTTGACTTAGAGCTCTGTTTTATTTCTTTCCACTTTCTTTTTTTATTTTCATTTAAGACAGGGTATCATTATATAGCCCAGGCTGGCCTCAAGGTCAAGATCCTCCTACCATAGTCTCCTAAGTGCTGGAATTTCAGGTGTACACCAATACACCTGGCTCTTCACCTATTTCCAACTCAGGATGAATTAAATGGAAGGATATCAGGTTTGGTTGGAGAAGCTAGACTTTGTAAGAGTTAGAGGAGTTTTGAAGTTCAGCCTTTTGCTGGTATGCTGGTACTTGCCCATAATCTCAACCTTTGAGAATATGAGGCAGAAGCATCACAAGTTAATTAAGTAGTGGATTGTCTGGGGAGATAGTTTTGAGCAGGGATGACTGCTTAGTTTTCTTGTTGGTTCTATATCAGTGTTTCACCCTCATAAACATTTCAACACAGGAGAAATGCATATTCACAGACCCTACCTTAGATCTGTGCAGTCAGACTATCTAAGGTCCAACCCAGATTCTGTATTTTTATAAGCTCTTCAGGACGTTCTTAGGCACATTACACTTTGCTCTTGTGGCTTCTTTCCCCACCTTATCCTTTAGCCAACTCCTGTTCTTTATCTCAGGTGCTGCAAAGAGTGGCAGAAATTAGAATTATTAGACTACAAGCTCCATGAAGACACTGGGCACATCTGTCTGTATTGGTCACTGCTCTTGTCCCTGCCATAAGAGGTTTTCAGTAGTCATTAGGTAACCAGTGGTTTACATGTACCTCACCACCAGGTGAAGACATCATTCTATCTGTTTATAAATTGAAGTTAATTTTGAATTATCCAATCTTTTCCTGCCCTGAGGAATTACTACATGTACCATGGACCTTGACACTCCTGAACATGTACAGTAGTTATACGGCCTTACCATATGGTTTCTTACTCTTGTAAAATACATTAAAAAGCTCTTGAGCCCACTATTAAGTGATGATTGTGCTGAAACAGCTTGCAAGCCTAGAAAGTAGCTTCTTAGGTACTTTGAGGGATGCCAGTAATCTTGGGGACTTTTCAGTTGCATTTGGCTTAAACCAATTTCTAGATCCTAGAGTTTCACATACCTTTTATGGCATAGTGTATGCAAATGGCTCTAAGCTAAAGTTAGAACTCTATTGCCAGCAGACTTCATGCCTGAGCTAGTTTGAATCTCAGTGTGGCATTTTGCTTCTGCCAGATGGAAACACAGATATTGTCCCTCTCCTCACCCCCCAACTTTTCTTTCTTTTTTTTTAAATTTAATTTAATTTTATTTGTGAACATACTGTACAGAGGAGTTACAGTTACATGGGCAGGATAATGCGTACATTTCTTACCCCCCCCCCAACTTTTCTTATATATGTTCTTGCTTGCCACATCTCATTTGGACTCTCCAGTAATAGGAGACATTACAGTGGGAAAAATTTTCTTCTCTACCAGTAGTACTTCCAGGAAGACCCTCTACCCTGAACTTTCAAGAGGCACTTGTAATGCATATTCAGCTTCCTGAACACTAAGAGATACTTGAAAATCTCTGTGGTTTATAGCCCTTTCAAAATAACATTTTAAAATTACTTTAAGCAGTCTGTTTGCCAGGGGGCAGTAACAGCTCACTTGAATTTTTCGCCTGAGGGGAGGACAAAGAGCATTTAAAGCAGATGTGCCAGCATTAATAGTTATACAGATTTGGTGAACTACAGCTAAGTGTGAGAAAAAAAAACCCTCCGTTGTGAAGAGGCTCCAAGCACCCTTACCTTTGTCCTTTTCATACATAAAGATTTCCTTCCTTGTTATTAGCAGTGCTATTTTTGCCCCTGTGCCAAACAGTGGACCATGAACAGCAAGTTTTACTTGGGTTGATGTTAGCTTATGTGGGTCCCCTTCCTCCACCTCTGTTTCAGGCTTGCTTTCATGTCTCCATATTTCTAATTCCAAGACTAGCACCTACTATTGAGTCAAAAGGCACCTTGGAATCTAGTATAACACCTTCCCTGTTTGGAAATCTCTTCTCCATTGTCTTTTTTTTTTTTTTTGGTCAGTTGTGGGGCTTGAACTCTGGACCTGGGTGCTGTCCCTGAGCAATTCAGCTCAAGGCGAGCACTCTACCACTTGAACCACACAGTGCCACTACTGGCTTTCTGTTGGTTAATTGGAGATCAGAGTCTCACAGACTTTCCTGCCTGGGCTGGCTTTGAACCACGCTTTTTTTTTTTTTTTTGGGTCCTGTCATGGGGCCTGAACTCTGGGCCTGGGCGCTGTCCCTCAGCTCTTCAGCTCAAGGCTAGCGCTCTACCACTTGAGCCACAGCGCCACTTCCGGCTTTTTTCTTTTTGCTTATGTGGTGCTGAGGAATCGAACCCAGGGCCTCAGGCATGCAAGGCAAGCGCTTTAACCACTGAGCCACCTTCTCAGCCCTGAACCACGCTTTTGAACTGCGATCCTCAGATCTCAGCCTTCTGAGTAGCTAAGATTACAGACATGAGCCTGACTCTCCATTGTCTTTGACGTGCTAGACCAGACTGCTTTGGGTTCCCACATGTTGCTACAGGAGACATCTGCTAAAAGAAGTTCTTAATCTTCCCATTGGAGTGGCAGCTGCTATCTGTTGTGTTTCCTTCGTGTCAGCCAGGCTGTCTTTCCTTGGCTATTGGATCTTATTGTCAGAAGACTGTTGTAATCAGGTCCAGCCACTGTACCTGGTGTCATCTCATCCCCTTTCAAGGACCCATTGCTAGTAGGGAATATGATGGATACCAATTAGCTCCCAAACTGTAGTTGGCCTGGAGAGAAGCATATATTAGTTGTCACATAGTAATTCTTTTAGATGGCAGCTGCTTCCATTGTACCATATCATGGCCAGCTTCCTTTTTAATAAAAGTTTTCCCAGATTATAATCACAAAAAAAATGGGATACCCACTTAGGTTGAGTAGTGTAGGTAAGGTACAGTGTGTAATAGAGTACTTCACTGATTATGGGCATAGGGCAGATAGTAATCTAGGCTGAGAGACAAGGCTGACTGATGCTATGTGTGAAATTATACATACTCAGTGGTCTCTGGTATGATTAGATCCTGGACTAGGTAGTATGTACCACCTTCTTAAAGATTCTCTCAAATATTTGTCATGAATTAGCATTGCGGCTGGGAAGGTGGCTCAGTGGTAGAGCGCTTACCTTGCATGCATGAGGCCCTGGGTTCAATTCAGCACCACATAAGCAGAAAAAAAAAGCCAGAAGTGGCGCTGTGGCTCAAGTGGTAAAGCGGTAGCCTTGAAGTGAAGAGCTGAGGGACAGCTCCCAGGCCCAGAGTTCAGGCCCATGACTGGACCAAAAAAAAAAAAAAAAATTAGCATTGGAACAACTTTGAGATAAGATTCATACCCTGAAAGGTTTTGAAATTTAATTTACGTTATCTAGGACTAGTAGGAGAAGATAGATTTGACCTGACCCTTTTGTGTTAACCTTCACATTGATGATTCTTCGGTTCATACCCATATTGCTGACCTCTAGTGAATAACAGCCTACTAATGGCAGCTACTTCTTTTCATAGAAAGGCGAGAAGACCTTCGAGGAGGATTTATGCTTTGCTTTTTGGACGATGGAGCAGGAATGGATCCGAGTAAGTGATGAAATCATTGTTTTTCTTTTGGGAAGGATATATCCATTTTTATAAAACACTTACTATTAAACGTGGTTTTCTATGGCCTCACTGTTGCTGTAGGGGAAGTGAGAAACCTGAGAAGAAGACCAGTTGCGACATCTCAAGTTTAATTCCACTGTAGATCTGCTAGGTCCTGCCCTAACATAGGAGATACAATCTGAATGGCAACTTAAAGTCAAATTACCTGTCTCTTGATGTGGTATTCATCTGTTTGTACTACATCCTGAGGCTAGAAATTCTGAGGTCTCCCCCATCCTGTTACCGTGTTCTGGTAACAGAAAATATGGTGCACCCATGGTACTGACAAGCCATGCATGTGACCTCCATGTGAGTCATGGTTGCCAGTTTCCTCGGAGAGAGGTTTTAACACACACAAACCTAGATTTAACAAGGCTTAGACTTTAGACTTTGAGAAGCCTCGAAGATAAATACTAACTTCTCACTTTCTCTTGTGTCTGCCACTTCAGGTGATGCTGCAAGTGTGATCCAGTTTGGGAAGTCAGCCAAGCGAACACCAGAGTCCACTCAGATCGGGCAGTATGGAAATGGGTTAAAATCGTAAGTATACTAGAAGATTGTCCCAGGGCTGAAAACAAAACCACATGAAGCTTTCTCTTACTGTCCTCCCACTAATCCTTTCATGACCAGGACTCCAGAAAATGATTTGGGGGTAGTTTATAACTACTTGTCCAGCTCAGTGTGCTGTACAGAATGGAAAACATAAGTGTTCAAAATAAGTTGATAGGGAGAAGCTGTGTGTTTCTCTCCGCATGGTGTTCTAGAACTGTGTCTCTCCTTGTATTGAAACTTCTCCTGTGTTTGAGGATGTGAGTAATTCTTTTATGGGGTTAGGATGCATAGAAGATGGTAAGGGGTTGACCTTATGGTATAACAGTGTTTCTGAGGGCCTGCAGTGTGTCATGCTTTGTGCTGGGTGCTGGGGAGCCAGTGTGTGTGAGAGAGAAGCCCTCCCCCCAGTCGATGCGGTCTTTCATAACTTGAAAGGCCCTTACCTCATGTCTCCAGCTCCCCTGAGACCTCTCCCTCAGCCCTTAGTTCCCACTTGTTTATAAAGTGTTTGGAATGTGTTGTTCTGGTTTTGAGTGAAACCCCAAGAGAAAGGTTTCTATTTCTGAAATGCTCATTTCCAGCTGTACATACCTTCGATGGAATAAGATTTAGTGGAATTGGAGTGTGTACAAATGGAATTAGGAGTCACGTTTCTAGTCATGCTGTGGAAACGGGTTGTTTTGAGAGAGGATCTATCAACAGCCATTATTGGGCCTCATATACCATGTGCTTCTGGTGTGGAGGAGAAAGAGAGTGCTTCCAAAGAAATCAGGGACCTGGTTCCTGGACTTTCACAAGGTTAGAAACCAGATGGTAATAATAAGAACCTACCCTAGGTGAGGCCCTGCTAAAAACCTCACCTCGGTGGTCGCACTTAATCTTTATCACCCAATGATACACAGGGACTGTATTCCCATTTTCAGATTAAGAAATGGAGGTTTATGTGGGTGATGTGACTTGCCCAAAATTTTAAGTGTCTATTTGGACAGCTAGGCTATGAATCAGGTCTTTCTAACTGCAAAATGGAAGCTGATGTTCATTTCAATAAGACAAAGTAAGGTTCAAACCATACCCATTTCTGTAAGCTATAGTTTCTTTTTTTGTAAATGGAGATTATAATGTATAACAAACAATTAAAGATTAATTGCTATCATTGCTGTGAGAGTCCCTGGTCTGGTTTCTAGCTTCTGTCTCTTCAGATCTTGCCATAGCAGGCTTTTACTCTAATTAAGCGAGGGCTTTTGTTGTTAGTCTTTTGTTGTTGTTGTTACTGTTTTTTTTTTGTTGTTGTTGTTAGTTCTGGGGCTTGAACTCAGGGTGTTTTGCTCTTGCCCAACTTTTTTGCTCATGGCTGGCACTTTACCAGTTAAGTGATGCCTCTAGTTTTGGTAGATGGATTCTTAATGATTTTTCTGCCCAGGCTTGCTTTGAACCATGATCTTTCAGTTTCCTGAGTCTCAGCTTCCTGAGATAACAGGTATGAGCCTCTTGTGCCTGGTACTCAGTAAGTCTTGATAGGACCAAGGGAACTGTGTTTTTCACAAATGAAGTGAATCATTTGGGAACATTCTCCAGGGGGTTCTCATACAGGTGATCTAAAACTCAGGTTTTTCTAGAGTCAGTGGAAAGTCTGATTTCCCAACTGGATTGAGGGTTTGCCTTTATCTATCTTGTCCTATCAGTTCTCAGGGGCTCAGTTTCATTTTTCTGAGGGTATCTTTCCTAATCTAGAAAATGAGGTTTGGGCCAGGTCCCAGTGGCCCATGCTTATAATCCTAGCTATGCAGGAGGCTGAGATCTGAGGATCGTGGTTCAATGCCAGCCCGGGCAGGAAAGGCCATGAGACTCTGATCTCCAATTAACCACCAGAAACCAGAAGTAGAGCTGTGGCTCAAAGTGGTAGAGCACTAACCTTGAGCCAAAGAGCTCAAAGACAGTGCCCAGGCCCTGAATTCAAGCTCTACAACCAGGGGGGGAAAAAGATGTTTTGGCCTCTGACATTCTCTCTTACACAGGGAGGTTTAGGAGTAAGTGAAATGCAACTCAGAAGGGCATAGAAGACTGGAAAAGAACACATATATTCAATAGACTAGTGCAGGTTCCATTAAAATGGGAGCCACCTAGTGTCTGTTATGGACAATGTAACACTAACAGTTCAGGAGTTGGAAAAGAGTACCAGGAAAAGGTGACTTGTGAGAAACCATCAGGTTTTGGGGTTCTTGGTATCAAGGCCCTATCTATAGTAAGCATCAAAGAGGAAAGAACACAGAGAGAGAGAGAGAGAGAGAGAGAGAGAGAGACTTTGCCAGGCTAGAGCAAGCATAAGCTTTTTCAGAAGGCTACTCTGAAAGCTTGAGTGAAGAAGGAGAAATGTGAAATTAAAGAGGAAGGAGCTCTGCCAACCCCCCAGGTGCTGGAGGAGGAAAAGAAACAGGATTTGGCAGCCCCTAGGACATCTCTAGAGAGTGTCCCAGGAGTTTTTCTGTTTGGAGAAATGGGGCATGACATTCATTTGTGTGCTTGGCATGCTAGTCTGGTTTGTATTTGTACTCAGATGAGAGTAACAAGGCTTCCACCTCTGTCATCTCCTGGGGATGTTGTGAGGACTAATGAGATAATAGCCATAAAGCCCCAGAAGCTGCTCAGAAGAAAGAAGCTAAACAGCCTTCCTATTGAGTAGGCAGTTCTCCTCCTAATGCTTCATGCTTCTGCTCTTCCTCATGCTACCTAGTAAGGCCTGTCCCTGCCTGCTCCCCAGAAGGATTAATGTAGCTAAGATGGAAGGAAACCATCAATTCCAGACGTTTTTGCTTGTGGAAGGCTCAGTTCCCAGAAACTGGCAGCATCTGAAAGTAAGGACCTGCCTGTGTCCGAAGGAGCTCAAGGCGTCAAAGCCATTCTGAGACAGAGGATGGCTGTGGTTATTGGACATCAGCCAATCGTAGTCCTCCTTGAACACAGTTGTCAAAGGACCCAGTGTTTGCTTGAGCCTTGACTTCATTCTAGCTTTTGGAACACGCATGAGCATAAATATTGAACTGTTCCATTGATGGTGCTGCCATTTGCTAAGTGGACAGGAGACATGTTTGTGCTAGTGAAGGAAGGCTAGAATGGAAACTGAGTGTGGCCCACACAGAGAGATGATGTGTTCATGGTGCTACCTAATAAAATGGCATCCAATGGCATAGAGCGCACAGTGGACCTCGTGTGGCTGGGATGAACTCTGAACTCAAGGGCAATTACTGTTCATCTTGTGGTGATAAGCTAAGAATCCGACTAATATGAGGCTTGTGGCCAGTAATAAATATCTGAAAAGATGGAAAGATGAGAGATGGAAAAATGAACGATGGAAAGAGCCCTATGTGGAGGCTAGGTATGGTTGAGAAAGTTGGAATTACAAGCTATCAGAAAAGCAAAGGAAAGAGTGTTGAATGAATGAAGACTGAACAAGAGCTGTGGAACTCAGCTTAGAGGCCTTGAAGAGAGCTCTCAGTTTCAGTCACATGGTGGGGTTGGGGGTGTGGTTTATTCCTCTTAAGGATGAGAATTGAATTTCTGGAAGAATAACCAGTTTTCTCCTTTCTTTTTGTAAAGAGGCTCAATGCGTATTGGGAAAGATTTTATTCTCTTCACCAAGAAAGAAGATACCATGACCTGTCTCTTCCTGTCCCGCACCTTTCATGAGGAAGAAGGCATTGATGAAGTAGGTCACATCCCTGTGGCCTGAATTGCCACTTGCAGATTCCTGGGGTTACAGGGTTGTAGCACATAGTCATTGTTATGGGACTAGCTTGTTGCATGAATTGTGAGAGGAAGCAAAAGCTCTCTTTTGTGTGTATGTGAGATCCTGGGATTTGAATTTAGGGCTTCGCATTTGCTAGGCAGGCACTGTACCACTTAAGCTACACCTCCAGTCCTGTTTCCAGTGGTTTGGGCTGGGTTGTAGTCATAAGTCACTGTTAGGGGCAAGAAATCAAATCTCAAAGCACTGATGTGCTATTCTGTTTCTGAGAATCAGGCCATCAAGTGGCAGGAGCCAAGAGTTGGATTTGCAGCTCCTCTAGACCTGCAGCATCCTTTGGTTCTCATCTGTACAGGCTAACACTTGTGTAGAGCTGTGTTTTCTGTGTTAGCTGTGAGGAATTTTGGGGGGCTTTCCTGGCTCTGGGTGAAGTCATAGCATACAATAATAGTAGATAACAGTATAATGGTAATTTTGTGCATTGTGTTGTCCTTTTGAGGGAACATGTTGTTCTGATATAGCCTATATCAGAAGTCCCAGACCAGACACCTACAAAGCCCTCACAGGTAGCGAAGTGGACAAGAGAATGGAAACCATCATTTGTGAGTTCAGTGGAAGTGGCAGCTGCCTCCTGGTCTTACTTCAGAAGTGGCTGCTGGAAGAACGGCCTAATAAATCCAGTGTATTTTTTTTTTTTTTTTTGGGTGGGGGTCCAGTCGTGGGGCCTGAACTCTGGGCCTGGGAGCTGTCCCTCAGCTCTTCAGCTCAAGGCTAGCGCTCTGCCACTTGAGCCACAGCGCCACTTCCAGCTTTTTTCTTTTTTTGCTTATGTGGTACTGAGGAATTGAACCCAGCGCCTCATGCATGCAAGGCAAGCGCTCTACCACTGAGCCACCTTCCCAGCCCCCAGCGTATTCTTATTTTAAAAACATTTTAGTAATTAATGATGTAAGCTACACACATACGCAGTTGCTTCTCTTGGTGGCTAGGTAGCTCAGATATCTGCAGAGCTGTTTCTTAATTGAGGGGAACAGGAAAGTTGTGTCTAGCCTCTGACTGGACTTACCTCCCTCCATGTGTGAGTAATAGAAGTCAGAGCTTGAGAGAAGTTTTGTAGAAAGAAGTCCATAGTGCAGATAGTCAAATTCAGAATGTCAGTCTAAGTCTTCCTTGTTGTTTAGTTGTGAGTGAATTTGTACTGGTTCTGTTGAGACCTAAAATTATGTTAAATTAAAAAAAAAAACATAGTGGGCTGGGAAAGTGGCTCAGTGGTAGAGTGCTTGCCTTGCATGCCTGAGGCCCTGGGTTCAATTCCTCAGCACTACATAAGCAAAAAGAAAAAAACCAAAAGAGCACTAGCCTTGAGCTGAAGAGCTGAGGGACAGCGCCCAGGCCCAGAGTTCAGCCCCCACGACCGGACCCAAAAAAAAAAAAAAGACATAGTAAACTATTTCATGTTGAGAGTGGCAGCCTATCTTTTCTTACTGTCTTTCCTTAGCAAGCCTGTGGATTTTTCCATCTTTTTGGTGCAGTATGTCACTTCAGTCAGCATACCTGGAGTGAGAGGTATGCTATAGCAACAAAAAACAGGCTTTCTAGAGAAAGTAGGACAGGACAACGTAGCCTGGACTGGGGTGTTGAGTAATGTTTCCTGGTGGAGAACTGTTCAAGTCTGTGTAACAGCCTGCTCCAGGCCCTCAGGTCTGGTGAGGGTGGGGCTGCTCAGGGGGTCTCTGGGAGCAGGGAGGCTTTACCTCAGGGCTTTGTTGAGTGAGTAGGGTTTTATTAAGCAAGAGTGTGCTAGTGTCAGATACCTTCATCAAAGTCTGTGTGGTTACTGTGTGATGATCAGCTTACAAAGATGGAGATGTGTGTAAATGTTGAAGTGGACAGCTGAGAAACCCTGGCTGTGCTTTCCCAGTGGGAATCATACATAGCAGGGGTGGTGAGAGAAATAAAGGAGGGGTTGGGAATGACTTAAAGGATCTGGTGTGGCAGTTGGGGATGGTGTACTATTCAGAGCTGGGAAAGAATGGCAGGGGGGCAGTTTGGAAGGGAGAGTGTAAGCTTGTGTAAGTGAAGTCTGAGTCTGGACTTGGGAGAGGTTTGGGCTCAAGCAGAGAGGGGAGTGAGCAGAAGACCTGGGAACTGGGTAGGCCAGTACAGAAAGGTTGGGGAGAGGAGAAAGCAGCAAAGGACACAAAAGGTAGGAGAAAAAGCAGGAGAATGTGACATTGAAACTGAAGGAAGAGTGCCCAGTAGAAGTGAGTGCCTTTGTGGAAAGGAGTGCCCACAGTCTAAACTGATGCCGCTGTCACCAGCTGCTGCCATAAAGAATGGAAATGAAGATACAAGTTCATAGAACATAAATGGCACTCACTTCTATTGGTGGAAAAGCTAGGTTGAAATTTTTTCCTTACTTGGTGCTAGAAGGTCACTATTTTGGATTGTACTCTAGTGTGAACTCAGCCAAAATTTCAAAATAAAGATCATAGTTTAGCCTAGGTGGAATGTGTCCAAACCAGCCCTGTGGTTGAATGCTTTCAGCAGGAAGCTTCTTAGAAACCAGCAGTGTTTCAGAACTCTTAGCAGTTTATCATCCTGGCACTTGTGGAGATACAGAGTCCCTTTGTATAAGGATAGGCCATCTGGCTCAGACCCCTGAGGTACCTCAACTAGATTGTTATACTCTACTGGACTCTGCATGGGGGTTGGCATAATTAGGGGGAGTAATGTTTGAAGTAGGAGTTCTAAGAAAGATAATATTTTTAAAAACATTACTTAGAAGCAAAATCTATACATGTGGAAGAATGTATTAAAATAAATATACATTTGAGAGTATAACTATAAACTCAGCACTCATAATTGCCATTATAACAAGTGTTAGAAGTTCCCTGTAACCTTCTCACCAATCAAATTCCTAACTTTGCCACTGGAGGGAACACCTTTGAGTCTTTTTGGGGATGATCGTGTTCTTCTTTTTTGTATACATCTATAAATAGTAGTTTACAATTTTAATTTAGTTTTACATAAATGAAGTCACTTTTTGTACCTTCTTTCATTAACATTGTTTTTGAGATTCATCCATGTTTGATGCCAAGTTGTCAGTGTGTTCATTTTCATTGCTATGTGATTCTCTGGCTAAATATTCCATAATTTAATATATCTGGTCTTTAGTGCATATTTATTATTCCTACACCTGTTTGTAGGTACATATGTAAAGTTTCCTGGAAGATATAGGGTATTTACTCAGGAGTAGAATTGTTGAGTTGTAGATTATGTGCAGTTTTAGATTCACTAGGTAATTGCAAGTATGTTTTTCTTAGCTATAAGAGTAATATTTTAAACGAAATTAAGAAAGTAGTCAGGGATATCCCAAGCAGGCAATTGCCCTTGCAGCTGGACATAAACCATTATGAATCTTAGAAGATTGTGTGGTGAAGAAGCCACAGAAGCTCTCTGCTAGACTTCAGTGCATGGGCCTTAACTCTGGGCTGTGTGGAATCATGGGAAGGGACCAGATGGCTGCCTCTTTTGGGGGAAGGCTGTTCTGGTTCCTTACTCCCAGAGTGCACCTGTGCTTACTCCAAAGGTGATAGTTCCATTGCCCACCTGGAATTCTCGGACCCGGGAACCTGTCACAGACAATGTAGAAAAGTTTGCCATTGAGACAGAACTCATCTACAAGTATTCTCCTTTCCGCACTGAGGAGGAAGTGATGACTCAGTTCATGAAGATTCCTGGGAACAGCGGTAAGAAGGCTTTGAGCCTCTGCAGCCTTTAGAATCCAGGATCTCCATGGCCACAAGTGGCATGGGCCAGGGTTGGCTGGCAGAATAGAAGGATTTCTGTTCCCTAGGAACCCTGGTGATTATCTTTAATCTCAAACTCATGGACAATGGAGAGCCCGAACTAGACATAGTCTCAAATCCGAAAGATATCCAGATGGCAGAGACCTCCCCAGAGGGAACGTGAGTATGGCTGGGGAAGTGTGGCAAGCCTGAAATTCTCCCTGAAATCCTCCTCTGGATTTCTCTCTGTGGCTGCACCAGAGCTATTGGAGCTGAGAGCTGCCTGCCTACTTGCCACAAAGCATCAGGGCTGTGTAGCAGGAGAGTAAGCAAAACACTAAACTAAGAGTAATGATTTAACAGAAGAAACTCTAGGGAAGAAGATTGCCCCCGTGTCTCTGGTAATGGCAATGCTAGGGCAGGTGAGCTGTCCCTGGGCCACCTGTGCTGGAGACATGACCAGGCCTAGTGCCCATGTTGAGGGAGCACTCTGCCTCAGGCCAGCAAGAGATGACAAAATGTGAGGTGGAGAGGAGGGGGGCCCTGTAGAGAGGCCTTGGTTGGACTCACTTGGGTTTGTTGTGGGACAAATGACATCGCTCCTTTCTGCCTCCAGGAAGCCAGAGAGGCGCTCTTTCCGTGCCTATGCTGCTGTGCTCTATATTGATCCACGAATGAGGATATTTATCCATGGACACAAGGTGCAGACCAAGAGGCTCTCCTGCTGCCTGTACAATCCTAGGTAGGGGCCTGCCTACCTTGGTTTAGGCTGAGGACAGAGCCTGGCTACATTTTGAGAGTGATGGAGTGTGAGTGAGGGACTGTTTGTGTTTGGCCAGCCTATGATTTGCCAGAGTCACTGGGTCCTGAGGGAGAGGCAGGGGTGAAGGGTCAATTGAAGAAGTCGGCTGGCCTGACCCTTTTGAGGTAAAAAATGGCAGAGTAAGCTCTTAGGGCAGTGCTACACAGAAAGCAAAGGGCATCACTTACCAATGGAGGCTTGCTTCTGATGTAAAATTAACAACACCCAGGTGAATAGCAAAGACACAGAAATATGATCTTTTTGGATAAAATAAGCTCAGATTTGCTTCATCACAAGGGTTGTAGAAGGAAGCTGCTCAGGCTGGCCACTGGCTCCCCTGCTCCTCAGCCCTTAGATTGCTTTTTCCATTGTTCAGGATGTACAAGTACACATCAAGCCGTTTCAAGACCCGTGCAGAGCAGGAGGTGAAAAAAGCGGAGCACGTAGCTCGGATCGGTAATGCCACTCCCTGTGTTGGGCAGGGTTTGGGTGAGTGGGGTTCACGTGGGGAGCCAGCCAGGGACAAAGCTGCTCAAAACTAGTTCCTCTGCAACTATTGCCTCATGTCCAACCCCTCAGCACTTTTCTCTCCAGACTCTACTCTCCTTCCTTCATCATTTATAGAGACTTAAGTGTCAAGAAGAATCCTACACTGCCTCCTGTCCCAAATACTCATTTAATTGTGTTTTTTTGGCTCCGGGGCAGAAATCTCAAGGTGTATCCCCAGGGCTCCCAGCTGTCTTCTTAGCTGCTTGATAGGAGTGATTGAAGACTTCTTTAGCCTCCAGTTTATGCTGAAGGTTTAACTCGTATTGCCTGGAGTGTTTTTTGTGAAGTTTGAAAAAGCACACTTCAAGTATAAATAGCATCTATCCCTTGAGCTCTCCATTAATATTATTTTTTTAGTGATACTTGGGTTTGAACTCAGGGCCTTATGCTTGCTTGGCAGGCATTTTAAAACCCCCAACCTTTAAAAAATTTTGTTTGCTTTAGCTATTTTTCAGGTAAGCTCTAGTGTTTTTTTTTTTGTTTTTTTGTTTTTGCCTCCAACCTTCTGCATAGCAGGGATCATATGTACAGACCACCATAGGTATAGACTTATTGATAAAGAGGGGAAGGGGCATGTTTTGCTAAGGTTTTGCCTTGGCTGGCCTTCAACCTTGATCCTCCCTATTTCTGCCTTCCCAGTAGCTGGAGGACTGCAGCCATGAGTCATCCCTTGTGCCTCTATGATCTTTTGAATGACAGATTTTCCTTTCTGAAGCAACTCTGCAGCTCAATCCTGGAGGCTTTTCCTTCATTACCCAGCAGCTGTTGTTGCTGTACACACTTCTTGTGTAGCAGTGACTGTTCACACTTCTTGTGTAGCAGTGATTGTTCTGTGAATCTAAAAGGAAGGACAACTTGGAACCTCTGAACTTACTTATTTTTTTTGCAATACTGGGGTTTGAACTTAAATTAATAGGTAAATATCCTACCACTTAAGCCCCATACCCCTAAGCCCTCGTGGCTCAGTGGTAGAGCGCTTGCCTTGCATGCATGAGGCCCTGGGTTCAATTCCTTAGCACCACATAAGCAGAAAAAAAAAAAGCCGGAAGTGGCGCTGTGGCTCAAATGGTAGAGCACTAACCTTGAGGTGAAGAGCTGAGGGACAGTAACCAAGCCCAGAGTTCAGGCCCCATGACCGGACCCCCCAAAAAATATTCTTTATGATTTCTTCTGGTTTTCAGCTGAAGAGAAGGCTCGGGAGGCAGAGAGCAAAGCTCGGACTTTAGAAGTACGACTGGGTGGAGACCTCACGCGGGACTCTAGGGTAAGGCCCCAGCCCTGTGTTATTCTCTAGTGTTTCTAGCACTAGGAGCCCATGGCAAGCTAGCCTGCCTGGTCAAACAAAATAGACTACAGGTTTGTCTCTGTTGGCAGCCATTTTCTTCAGAAAGCAGGAAATATGTAGATGTGGTTTTGCATCCATATCGGTGAGATTTTTTTAGATATAATGCCGTAATACTGTATTGCCAGGTGATGTTGCGGCAGGTTCAGAACACCGCCATCACCCTTCGTAGAGAAGCTGATGTCAAGAAGAGGATTAAGGAGGCCAAACAACGGTGAGTTCTTGGACTTTCCTTTGGTCTTCTAAAGTTACATACCTTTTGTACTGATGGCCAGTTTGCCATTGTGACAGTAGGATTACTTTGAGAAAATGATGAATATTGTGATCCCAAATGCTTGTCAAATCCCCTTTTAGGACAGAGGTCTAACCTTGAGCTCTCTCTCAGTCTTTGATTCTGTATGAGAAAGGACAGACCTGACACCTTGAACCACCAAGCCACGTTTGCTAGTTCTGAATCACCTCTGTCTCTGTTTCTGTCTCTCTCTCTCTCTCTCTCTCTCTCTCTCTGGTTCTACAAAACACTCATTGTATAACATTTAAGGAAAAAATTTTAAAACTTACGCTTCTACCACCTGGTAATATCTTCTCTTAATCTTTTATGTTGCATATATTCATAATTTATTCTGCCCTCATTGGCTACAAATGTGGCATACTGATATAAGTTGACTTTCTTGTTTAGAATGTGTTGCCTTGGGCCATGATAGTAGTTCTTTGTCCCTGGTCCCAGCTCTGTGTGGAGCTGCCTGGGTTCTGAGGCATGAATTGCTGGTTTGCTTCTGGTTGGTCTCCTTGCCCTAGGTCTAGGTTTCAGGTTTCTTCCATCTAAGTCATTCCATTGCTCATCGATCTGCTTTTCTGTTCCAAGATTTTTTTGACACAATCATGTGGTCGTATCATAGGTGTTTTTAAATTTTTGTCCTCAAAAATTAATTTACCAAGGCTGAGGGCATGGCTCGAGATAGAGCACCTGCCTAGCAAGTGTGAGGCCTTGGATTCAGACCCCAGCATTGCTCTCCAGAAAGTTGATTTATGAACTGAGGATGTGGTGGTACATGCTAGCACTTAGGAAGCTTGAGGCAGGAGAATTGTGAGTTTGAGGCCAGCCTGGGCTACATAGCAAGGTTATGACTCAGAGAAGCCACCACAATAAGAAGTCACTATAGAGAATTAATTGGTGGAGAGTCAGAGAAGGAATGAAGTAACTTTGTGTTCTACCATGTAACTATCTTTGCAAAGATTTACAGCAGCTTCATACTAACCCATTAATAGTCCATTCCTATTTCATTGCCAAAAAAATGAAAAACTGTATAGTTTTAGTTACGGAAGGCTAGAGTCATTGCACAATGCAGATTCTTAGCAAATCTAATACATAACACATTGACTCTTGGAGATACGTTCTTGGTTTTTTTGTTGTTTTTTTTGGGGGGGTCTGGTCGTGGGGCCTGAACTCTGGGCCTGTGCGCTGTCTCTCAGCTCTTCAGCTCAAGACTAGCGCTCTACCACTTGAGCCACAGCGCCACTTCCAGCGTTTTTTCCTTTTTTTGCTTATGTGGTGCTGGGGAATCGAACCCAGGGCCTCATGGATGCAAGGCAAGCGTTCTACCACTGAGCCACCTTCCCAGCCCGCGTTCTTGTTCTTTTGGTTTACTGTATCTAAAGTTTAAGCTTAACCATCTTTATCACCTTGGTGTTTGTGTTTTTGACCATATCTATCTGATTTTTTTTTCTTTCTTAGAGCACTCAAAGAACCTAAGGAATTAAATTTTGTTTTTGGTGTCAACATTGAACACCGAGACCTTGATGGTATGTTCATCTATAACTGTAGCCGCCTCATCAAGATGTATGAGAAAGTAGGCCCACAGCTGGAAGGGGGCATGTGAGTAAACTTCCTCCGGGGACCTTTCCAGCCCGATATGGATGCAGGGCTTTGGTTAGTGAGGTGACAGCTGTGTCTGCTTTCTCTGTGCAGGGCATGTGGTGGGGTTGTTGGGGTCGTTGATGTGCCCTACCTGGTCTTGGAGCCTACGCACAACAAGCAGGACTTTGCTGATGCCAAGGAGTACCGGCACCTGCTTCGGGCAATGGGGGAGCACCTAGCACAGTACTGGAAGGACATTGCCATTGGTAATGGGGTCAGGCCCCTGGGCTTCTGCCCTTTTTCTCTTTACCTGTAGCTTTAAGATGCTCTGATAGCCTGAGAGGGTGAATTTCAGAAGAGGGTGAGATTGGCTCCTAATGTGACAGGTTTGTATCTACCTTACAGCCCAGCGTGGAATCATCAAGTTCTGGGATGATTTTGGCTATCTTTCTGCCAACTGGAACCAGCCCCCATCTAGTGAGTTGCGTTTCAAACGCCGGAGAGCTATGGAAATCCCAACCACTATCCAGTGTGGTGAGTTGAGTGGTTGGAACCCTCTTCTGATTTTTTTGCATAGTAGTCCACCTACCTCTCTGTCCATCACAGTGCTTGCCTTTCTGGTCTGACTTGGCTCCTACTAGGGATCTGATTGGCTGTGGTCCTGGAAGTATAGTCTTATGGCTGTGCCTCCTAGATGAGGCAGAAAGTCACCTAACCTTCCAGGCCTCTCCCACCACAGCTGGGCCAGGTGCAATGGATTTTATACCATTGAGTGTATGAGGCAGGCAGGAGAGAAGCTAGGGACATTAAGAACCCAGAATACTGGGCTGGGGATGTAGCTCAGTGGTGGAGCACTTGCCTAGAATACATAAAGACCCGAGCTTAATCCCTAGCACCAAAGTAGTACAATATTAACTTTTCATTCTTGTTTTAATCACTGTCCCCCAAAACATTTACTGCTTTATAAGGACAGAACAGAGTTGGAGCCAGAAGAAAGATCATTGTGTGAAAAGTCTGGAGCATCTTTGCTTGGGCTTGGCTGTGAGGAAGACTCCAGATATTGCTGTTGGGTGTTGTTGGAACATCTGTGGGTTTTTCTTTGTTGCAGATTTGTGTCTGAAGTGGAGAACCCTCCCCTACCAGATGAGTTCAGTGGAAAAAGATTACCCTGACACCTGGGTTTGTTCCATGAACCCTGATCCTGAGCAGGACCGGTGAGCCCTAATAGGGTTTGTAGGTACTTCCCAACTCATATACACATGCACACCCAGCCAATCATCCCTTTTCCATCCACTCTTGAGATAAGTAACTTGGTGTTTCTTAAGGTCATTGCTCATATCCTTGAATCTCTGTCTTGCTGTACATAATAAGCACACAGGAGGGAGGAAAGAGTATGTCCCGTAGTACATGCCAGTTCCATGCCCTGGAGCTCAGCTGGTTGCTCCTGTCTCTCCTTTGAGAGACATCAGAGTTGGCTGAGGAACAGGGCTCTGTCTGGTATGACCTCCCTAATCTCTTCTCTCTCCAGGTGTGAGGCTTCTGAACAGAAGCAGAAGGTTCCCTTGGGAACATTGAAAAAGGACACAAAGACACAAGAAGAGAAGCAAAAGCAGCTGACAGAGAAAATTCGCCAGCAGCAGGAGAAGTTAGAGGCTCTTCAGGTGTGTAGATCATGGGCATTGGGCAGATGGCCATCCTGTGTTGTGTCTGCCTGGCAGTGGCTTTCAATGGCTCTATGTGCTCTCCATGGTGTGTGCTCAGCAAGGCTTTCCAACCTGGGCTTCTGGTCCAAACATCCTGTTTTTTAAGTACACCTTGCTTATTTTTTCAAATAACAAACTTTTTTGTTTATGTGCTCCAAAGTGGTCCAGTTTATTTAGAGAGTATAACTCCAGAAAATACAGTCACTCTTAACTAAATATCATTCTAATTTTTCATGTATCACATAGTATTTATTCACACATAGATAAATATATATGTGCATGTACATATTTTTACTGTTTATCTTTCTTGATGAGTTTCTAGATGTGAAATTCAAAAAAGTTTGCAGAACTTCCCAAAGTTAATTTCTGCATATGTAGAAGATAGGCAAAGATACCCATCTTGTAATTTTAATTTCATTTATTTATTTGTGTCAGTCCTGGGGCCTGGGCACTGTCCCTGATCTTCTTTTGCTCAAGGCTAGCACTGTACTTGAGCTCTACTTCCAGCTCTTTTGGTAGTGGGGAAAAGAGTCTCACAGATTTTTCTGCCCAGGCTGGCTTCAAACCACAATTGACAGATCTGTCTTCTGAGTAGCTAGGATTAAAGGCATGAGCCACCAGCACCTGGCTTTTTTCTTTTTCTTTTTTTTTTTTTTGTCGGTCATGGGGCTTGAACTCTGGGCTTGGGCGCTGTCCCTGCATTCTTCAGCTCAAGGCGAGTGCTTTATCACTTGAGTCACAGCGCCACTTCCTGGCTTTTTTTTACATTTTTAACATTGGACAATTTCTTTGTATGTACACTTGTATTTCTTTTAGAATTCTTAAATTTATTACATCAACATTTATTGTTTTCTATTTTCTTGAGCTATTTACTAGATTTTTTTAAAGATTTTTTTTTTCTATTGTGTCGATTACACAGAGCGTTTTCCTTTCTGGCTTTAAGCAGTGCTCTAACTTATGTGTACCCTCCATCTGCTGAAACTCACTTGTTTTTTCTGGCTTTGTCAGAAAAAGTTTTCCTCTTCCGTTAGGCCTTTTCCCCCTTTTGTGGCTCATTTTAGAGAAGTTTGTCCATTGATACTTTCCCTGTCTCTCAGTTGCTGCATCAGTCTCATAGTATCATGTAATTGCAAATAGTCTAGACTTCATGTAGTTTTTGACTCTCCAGTAAGAGTAGGAGGTTTGTCAGGACTATGTTTTGACTCAGGTTTTGTCTATTTACTGTCTGGGACACATAGTGAAGGTCCAAAAAGAGTTGAACTCTTTCTGGACTCAATGTACCAAGATGTACAACTTCATATGTTTTGCTTGCAGAAAACCACACCTATCCGCTCACAAGCTGACCTGAAGAAATTACCCCTAGAAGTGACTACCAGACCGTCCACTGAGGTAAAGCCCAGGACATGGTGGGGCTCTTCCTCTCTTGTTATGCTGGTATCAGTGTTCTTGCTCCTCATGGACTCTTTTTAGGAACCTGCGCGGAGATCTCAGCGTCCTCGGTCGCCCCCATTACCTGCTGTGATCAAGAATGCCCCGAGCAGACCCCCTTCCCTGCAGACTGCCAGATTAACCAATCAATCTCGAAAGGCTCCTGTCATCAGCAGCTCCCCAAAGCCTCCTGTTCTGACAGCCCGGGCAGAAGCCAGTACCTCCAGGCTGCTCAATTCAGCTGATCCACCCCGAAAGCCTCTGAGTGTTCCCATCAAGGCTGCATCCCGGCCTGCCCCTGTGGTGCAGCCATCGCCATCATCTCTACTGCCCAACTCCAAGAACCCTCGAGAGATCCCTCCCCCCAAAGCCATTAAGAATCCAGTGGTCAAGAAACCAGAGCCGCCAGTTAGACTCTCCGCGGTGAGATGCTTTGACTCCTCCAGGCCCCTAATTACTGCAGGTGTTATAGGAATAGAATCGTGCAGTGTCAAAGCTGTACTAGAGGAGCCATAGGAAAGTCACCAAACCTAGCAGATTTTCTGCTGCCCTGAGGAGGGAGAAAGAACAAGAAAGCTAAAAGGACTTGCTCAGAGACATGGAGTAGGTTTGGTTCCCTATCCAGGGAGTTCTTCCTGCCTAAGCTTTGATGTGCCACAAATGGAGTCACTAGCACTGGCTTTTCATAGTGTAGGCAGAGGTTAGTGGCTTGGGGACAGTTGGCTTTAGTGGGCTGTAGTAGTTGTCAGCATGTGTCAGGGAGTGTACAACTGGCTAGCCAGGCAGGCAATCAGGGAACAAACTCTGAGCAAAGTTCCTCATGGTACAAGAGCCAGGATGTTGCTTACCTGTGTACTGAGTAGAGTCATGTAGGGACAGGGTGCAGTCCCCTCTGGGAATAGCCTCCTTTAGCCACACAGAATCTTCCTGTGCCTTTACACCTCACAATCCCTCACATTCCCACTCTTCTCTTACACTAGGCTAATCGGAAGCGGAGTCTTGTGATCTCTGATGAGGAAGATACTGAGGAAGAAGCTGAGAAGAGGAAGGAGAGGTGCAAACGGGGCAAGTTTGCTGTGAAGGAGGAAAAGAAGGAATCAAATGAGGTGGGTAACTGAGATGAGCTTCTCAAAGCCTCCCTCTCTGTGGCTGTGTGCTGGCTGTGCTGGCTCCCATTGTGTTGATGATCTGAGCCTTCCACAAACCTAGGACTCTGAAGGATTCTTAGTCAACCAGATGACTACAAATGCAGTGTCAGGAAAGACTGAGAGTGAGAGTGGCTCTAATGACAGGCCCAGAGCTCAACTGGTGACCTGGTGGGGTCCAGAGAGATCACTTCTTTTTTTTCCCAGACCTGGGGCTTGAACTCAGGGCCTGGGTACTGTCCCTGAGCTTCTTTGGTTCAAGGCTAATACTCTACCACTTGAGCCACAGCGCCACTTCCAGCTTTTTCTATTTCTGTGGTGCTGAGGAATTGAACCCAGGGCTTCGTGCATGCTAGGCAAGCACTCTACCACTGAGCCACCTTCCCAGCCCCCAGGGATCACTTTTTCCCCATGTCTGTGATATGCCTTATGCCTTAATTTTTTTTATTATTATAATAAAGGTGATGTACAGAGGGGATTACCACATTTATTTTATTTATTTATTTTGGGGTCTGGTCGTGGGGTCTGGGCGCTGTCCCTCAGCTCTTCAGCTCAAGGCTAGCGCTCTACCACTTGAGCCACAGCACCACTTCTGGCTTTTTTTTCTTTTTGCTTATGTGGTGCTGGAGAATCGAACCCAGGGCCTCATGCATGCAAGATAAGCGCTCTACCACTGAGCCACCTTCCCAGCCCTACCTATTTTAAAGATGACATGTCCTAGCACTATGATTTTAGAGAGTGAAACTGCAGCTCCAAAAGACACACCGATGACTGTGGGTGGCCAGTAATACAGAAGTCTTTTTTGCAGGTCACTGGAGATGCCTCCTTGCAGCAATCAGACAGTGCTGGGGAAGAGGACCAAGCTGAACTCAAAAATGCTCAGAAAGGTGAGCTTGGAGAGGTCCCCACAGCCTGCAATAGCAGTAGATCTTTCACTTGTAGCAGTTTGCTGCAGAAGGCTTAGAGGTCTTGCTTAGGCTTGGGCCTGATGCAGCAAGTGATTTCAGTCTAATCCCAAGCAGAATTCCAAAGTTAATATCCCCTTTGCAGGGTTTTTGTTGTTGTTGTTGTTTTGCTTGTACTGGAGATTAAACCCAGGGCCTTGCTCTATCAATGAACCATCCATGTTCTCAACCCCACTGTATGATCTTTTTGTGTGCGTGTGCACGCACACATGCTCTCATGAATACTATGCATGTGTAGTATTGTTTTGAGATAGTCTTCCTATATAGTCAGGCTTGCTTTGAACTTGTTGTTGTTGAACTTGTGATCCTTTTGCCCAGCCTTCTGAGTGCTGAGATTTTAATTGTATGCCATGATGCCTGGCTTTTTTTTTTTTTTTTTAAACACTTAATCCTTTGATGTTCACTCATCCTCTTGCTTCCCAGCAGCCTCGTGTCAGGTGAAGGGTGGTGGACTGGGTCCCTGGGGCAGTAAGGCAAACATCTGGGGCTCTGTGCTCCAACTCCCCCACCTGGCTAAATGGAGACAGTAATCTAGTTCTCTGATCTCTTGCTTCTGAATTCTCAGATAAAGGGCTGCACGTAGAGGTTCGTGTGAATAAGGAGTGGTACACTGGCCGTGTGACAGCTGTAGAATTGGGCAAGAATGTGGTACGGTGGAAGGTGAAGTTTGACTACGTGCCTACAGACACAACGCCAAGAGACCGCTGGTAATGCCCCTTTCTGGGAGGCCAGGAACAGGTCAGCGAGGACAAAGGGAGGAGGCAGCATTTAGGATCCCAAGATGTCCTGACACAAGCTCTGTGCCCCATAGGGTGGAGAAAGGCAGTGAAGACGTGCGGCTGATGAAGCCACCTTCTCCAGAGTATCAAAGCCCTGACACACAGCAAGAATGTGGAGAAGAGGAGGAGGCTGTGTTGGTCCAGCAGCCTGTGGCCTTGGTGGAGCCCTCTACCTCTGACTGTGCCCGCATAGAGCCAGATACCACTGCCCCAAACACCAGCCATGAGACCATTGACTTGCTGGTCCAGATTCTCCGGTTTGTGTCTTTGGCTTTCTTCTCTGGGCTGACAGTAACACTCCACATCACACTATTCCAAGTTCTCATTCTCACCTTCTTTCTTGCTTAGGAATTGCTTACGGTATTTTCTGCCTCCGAGTTTTCCCATCTCCAAGAAGGAGCTGAGTGTTATGAATTCACACGAGCTAATATCTTTTCCTCTGGTGAGTCTGACCCGCCTTTGGTATTACATCCCCATTCCCTGTTTGTGCTTGTGATTGCTCCTGAGATTGATTGCTACCTTTCAACTTTGCACTCCACCTCAGCTTGCTTGTGTGTGTGTGTGTGTGTGTGTGTGTGTGTGTGTGTCTTGGTACTGGAGATTGAACTCAGGGCCTGGGTGCTGTCCCTTACCTCTTTCACTTGAGGCTGGTGCTGTACTGTTTGAGCCACAAACTCTACTTCCTGGCTTCCCTTTCTTCTGCTCAGAAAAAGAAGGAAGAGACTGTGTTGTGGAGAAAACGTAGTTTTGATACTCACCGTAGAGGCTAGATGTTGAGCATTCCTTGTAGTCAGAGACATGGTTTAACATTTTAGTCAAGTACATGCCTTTTTTATTCTAGTTTATTCTAGTACAAGTAAACCTGTCCCAGGTAACAGAAAAGTGTAAAACTTGGGGCTGAGTGTAGGTAGGCTGACACTGTAGCATATGATGAGCACCAGGGCTCAGGTGGCCCAGCAAATGTTGATGTGTCACCTCCTCCAATCCTTTCTTGGACACTTAAGATGCATTAGAGACATGCTGAACACAGTGAGTGGTGGGCAGTGGCTAGAGCTATGGCAGCCAGGGAGGGAGGGCGAAGAAACAAGGTTCTGCTAAGTGCTTCATTTGTGTAAGCAAGGGGGGGCGGGGCGGCTAACTGAGGTGAAGACTCCAGTGGCAAAGGCTCAGGTGGGGGCGGGGGAAGGCTGGCAATAGGGTTAGGGCAGCAGGTTTTAAGTTAAGCATTTAGGAGAGAAGAGGCTGGAGAGTAGGAAGCGGTGCATTTTAGGTGTCTACTGTAAGCGTGCTGGCCTAACCTCTGTGCAGGGAATGGATGGAGGGCCAGCAAAAGTTTGAGCTGCAGGAACCATCCAGTCTGCACCATGTCCAGGGCGGGGGCCTATAGCTTTTTAATAGGCCAGTTAGCAAGTACAGCTTTTCAGACCATCTAGTCTCTATGGCAACTACTCATCTCTGCCACTGTAACATGAAAGTTGATTTGGTCCAGGGGCTATAGTCTGCTGCCAGTCTCTGCAGTGGGTATCTTTAGTAGTAGCATGTGTGGATAGGATTGATGGATGTTGAGATAGAGGCAGAGAGGCTAATTGTAAAAGGTCAGAGGTGAGAGGATGGGAATGGAAGCCAGGACTATGGGAATGGGCAGAGGGTGAAAGGACTGAGTGCCAGAGGTTATTGACAAACTCTTGTCATTCAGTGACATGAGACAGTAAAAGCAGATTTTTAGGCTTGTATGCAACTAGATGTTATTTTAACAGAGAAAACAGGGCAAGGGTAAGGAAAGTGATAAGCTGAGGTCTGTGCTGCACCTGTTTCTGGTGATGTGCGAAGGGCCAGCAGAGATGAGAAGCCAGGAGCTTGGTGTCATCCTCCTGATGTGGGACATTTATATGATAAGATTTTCTAGGGAAGGGAAGAGGATGAGAATAGAAATTGGATTAGTTTATCCTGAATGTAGATCCTCATGTGGAAGCCAAGTTCTTGATAATAGTTTGCAAGAGAGAAAACATGGGCTTTATTTAACTTTTCTATTTTCAACAGTGAAATAAGATAGTAGTTGAAGAACCTTAGGCTCAGAGAGAGAAGTGAAGAAGTCTGTGAGTTAGAGACAGCCCAGATTGGAATTCAGGCACTTCTTCACACAAATCTGATTCTTGCCACAATGCGGTCTTGCTGTCACAATGAATGAATGAATGAATGAATGAATGAGAGGGCAGAGTGCTTGAGGAGCCCATGACAGCCCATGACAGTTTCTTCACAGAAAACTCCAGGCTTTGGCTTTTGTCCTTGTTTAGCCTGTGGGTGCCCTGGGCAGATCCCAGGACAGCAAACAGCTGATAGGACAGCTGGGTCTAGCTGGCATCTTCTTGTTGGTCAGATTTGTTGCTTTTGTCTTAAAGTTGTTACCAAACTCAATGCAAAGCCTGGGGACAGCAGGAAGTCTGCAGTGAGCCTTGACTGCTCAGCCCAAAACAAAGTGAAAGTGAGTCTGTGTCTAAAAATAATAGCTAGCTTATTTTACAAAAAGAAGTATAATTCCAGCATGCATCACTGAACTTCTGGTTGTTGTGATGTCTAAAACTTGAGGATGGGCCAGGGACTTTGCTAAATTCGTATGTCCTTATCAATCTGCGAATGCTGGTTCTTTTTCCTGTTATGCTAGACCAGGGGCCCTGCAAATACATTATCATTTTTAAAAAAATTGAATATAGGCTTCCAGCCAGGCTCAGATTATAGTGCACTGCATGGGCTGCCAGGAGAAGCATGGTGATTTCGAGCTGACTCTGGGCAGTAGCAGTGCAGCTCTCAAGGTGGCAGTGGTGCTCACCCTTGGGCTTCCAAGGACTCCTAAGTACTTAGAAATGATTGAGTTAGATACGGGAGATGTCACTCAAGTTTATATTGCACTCTTGGTTTTCCTGGACTTCATGGAGAGTCAAGGTTGGCATGAAGTAAATTGAGAGTACCAGAACTACAGTTCATGTGTCTCATTGGTCCAGATAGAGAAGGGGAATGGTTACAGACTATGGTGTTTACTCCCATCTCAGCTTGAAATCCTGCAGGCATCTCAAAAACTGCAGAGGCAATCCAATTCTTTTATCTTGGCCACAGTGGAGTCTGATTCTGTTATAAACATACTGATGTGTTTGTACTGCCAGACCCTCAGATCGTAGATGCCTTGTATTCACAAAAGATTGGATCTGTACTGTCAAATAGAGGTTGCTGTGGGGATTTCTTACTGCATTTGTATGCACATTATGGCATGTGCAGAGAGTTGAGGCCGTATGGTGTTACCACTCTCCTAGCTGTCACTTTGAGCTCATGGTTGAAGCCACTTCCTCCCTTCTTCTTTCCCTTCCTCAGTCCTTTTGTGCCTTCTGGTCATCCCAGCCAGCTTGGCATGGCAATTCACATGGCCTTAGACAGCTGAAGAGTCGACTGCTCTGATTTCATTCCCTGTAGAAGGAGTCTTTCAGTTTGATTCTTTTCCTGTTGCATTTTCCTCTTCGATTAACCTCAAATCAGAACTGAAAATAGGCTCCTCCAGACTGAAAATTTACACATGTGTACTAGTTAGGACCTCTGGTTACTATCTACAGGAACAGTAGGCCTTCCGTTACACCATCCTTATATCACAGTTACAATACTGTATGAGACGTGTAGAAGAGAGTGTCAGCCCTACAAATGTCTTTATTACCTAGATTCAGTGGTTCCATTTTTCTTAATCCCCCTCAATGTAAAAACAAAACATACCTGTTGCTGCCTTCAGGACATTGTACACTTCAAGAGGCAGCCCTGTAAGATCGGTGCTGAGGTCTCCCCGGATCCTGGAAAACTGCTTGCCTCTGTACTAAGATGGTTTCAGTGCACGCTCCCACTTACAAGAGCCCTGTGAACTCATGTGTCCTTCCCCTGGCTTCCTTCCACAGAAAGAATACTTCAAGCAGTACGAAGCGGGACTCCAGAATCTGTGCAATTCCTATCAAAGCCGTGCTGACTCCCGAGCCAAGGCCTCTGAGGAGAATTTGCGTACCTCTGAGAGGAAGCTCCGTGAGACAGAGGAGAAACTGCAGAAGTTGAGGACCAACATTGTGGCTTTGCTGCAGAAGGTCCAGGAGGTGAGCCAGGCAGCCCTTCCATTGCAGCTAGACCACATGGTCTCTCAGGCAGGGGACCTGGCACCTTCTACCGCCATCTCACAGGACTCTGTCTACCCGTAAGAATCTCTGCTTCCAACCCTGGCTGCACAGCATCCTGACCAGAGGGTTTGAAGTGGGCCTTCCCCACCAGAGCCACCGAACCCGTCTCTGTCCCTTGTTTGGACACTCCCATGTACAGCCTGATTTGAGCACCTTCCAAGCCATAAAGAAAGTTCTTGCTTTTCCAGATGATGTCCCGGGTGGAATTGCGAGTCCGGAAGTGGGAAGGACCCTTTAGGGTACTCTAGGCAGTGAACACGGGGTGTCTATTCTGTGCCTGTTCTGGGGCCCTGGGAGAGGAAGACAAGGCACTGAACACGGGGTGTCTATTCTGTGCCTGTCTGGGGCCCTGGGAGAGGAAGACAGGGCAGTGAAAACATGGGGTGTCTATTCTGTGCCTGTTCTGGGGCCCTGGGAGGGGAAGACAGGGCAGATGAAGTCCCAGCTCTCATCCCCTCGTAGTGTAGTGGGTGAGTGAGTTAGTAATGGTGGGTGTTTGACCACGGTTGTTTGGGTGGCATCTGAGGAGATATTTGAGCTGAGACTGGAAGCTGACCATCACAAGTGTGGGACCTGAGTACTCTAGGCAGAGGAAAATCAGCAGGATTTGGCCTGAGTGGGGAGTAGTGGGCAGGAGGGACAGGCTGGTGTTAAAGTGGGATTTGATCCTGAGAACAGCAAGTCACTAGAAGCATGTGGGGTGGTCCACTTTTAAGTATAAGACACTTTAGTTGGAGGCATGCAGTTTAGAACCAGGGAATCTGGTAATAAACTTCCCACATTGTGAGAGCTAGAAATAGTAGTGACCTATACATTGGATAGTAACAGTGAGAAGGAAGACGTCTAGTATGGGATATAGAGGTAGGGCAAGAGAATGAAGCCTGGATAGGGATTATGCCAACATCTCATCTGTAATCCTACTCAAGAGGCTGACGTCTGAGGGTCCTAGTTCAAAGTCAGCAGGAAAGTCTATGAAACTCTTATCTTCAATTGACCAGCAAAAAGCTAGAAGTGGCTTGAATGGTAGAGCATTAGCCTTAAACTAAAATGTTCAGGGACAGTGCCCACACCCTGAGTTCAAGCCCTAGAATTGTCCCCTTCCGCCCCCCACCCCCCAAGAAAAAGACAGGAAGACCAGGCATGGTGGTTCTTGCCTGAAATCCCAGTGTAAAATGAGAGGATTATGGTTCAAGGTCAGTCCAGGAACATGAGATCTCATCCCAACCAACAAGCCAGATGTGGTGGTATATACCTCTTATCCCAGCCAGAATAGGCTGGAGGCCATAAGTAGGAGGGATTGTAGTCTGAGGCCATCGCCAAGCAAAAACACAAAACCCATTCTGAGTAATGTACTGAAGGGCCTGGGAGTAAAACTCAAGTTAGCCCCAAGTTCAAACCCTGATATAAAAAAAAAAAAAAGGTTCGACAGCTAAAGTGAAGAGAATGAGAGGGAACCCTGGCCTCCGCTCCAGGAACCACTCACTTTGCAGCCCCAGCTAACCCCTCCACCATGCTCTGTTCCAGGACATAGACATCAACACAGATGATGAGCTGGATGCCTACATCGAAGACCTCATCACCAAGGGGGACTGAGAGGCCGGGAGCCAGAGATCCACTTCCCACTCCCTGCCCTTCAATACAGCAGTTTCCTGGGAAGGAGGGTGCCTTCATGAGCTGCTGGACTGATACTTGTTTTGACTTATAGGACATGTGTGCTTTTGGAGGAAAAGACTCTTGAATCTTCCTCCCTGTTTATAAATATTTATTTTTTAAAGAGACGATGCTGCGCCTGCTGTGAGACCATACATTTTGTGCCTGTGACTCTCAGGCACAGGATGGAAAACCTTCCCATTTTTGCCACACTGGGTGACTGAGCCTGAGCCACTTCAGCTCCTGGCTCCTCACAGTAGTGGTGAGGCTAGTGCCAGGGTAAGGTTGGAGAAGCTCCAGGGATGGCAGAGGTTTCTCTCCTAGGGGATAGAAAGTGGAATCCGGGGGCCGCAGGTGGGCAAGAGTCCTCCAGAGCTGTGTGATCCCAGGAAGCCCCTTTCTCGGGGACCCAACAAGGCTGTGGTCAGAGCAGGCTCAGCATCTGAAGGGACTCTTCCCTCATAGCTCCTGTCTTTTGTCTGGGGTCCTCAAGTCTGCAATTAACCCACGTGGTGGTGGCATTGTCATTTGGGGAAGAAAGCTCTGTTCAGCCTCCCTGTGCACCACCTAAGTTTTCTCTGGGGGAGCAGTTCCTCAGCCACGGACCACCAGGTTTCCAGTCTTGGTAGTTCACATCAAGGTTGAGGAGCAGATACTCTGATGGGTCAGCCCTCTGGCCTGAGTAGCACTCCAGGTGTTGAGTCCAAAGGATTGATTCCTCAGGGAAGGTGCAGGAGTGTGAAGGTGGCCTCTCAAGGAAGAGGCCTCCGTCCATGGCTGCCTCAGTGGTACTGGTTCCTGCTGCTTTTCTACTATCTCTTGTGCCCCATGGAACACAAAAAGGAAGGGACCAGGGAACCTCTCGCTTCAGGGACTTCAGCAAGCACACTTGGCCTTCCCTCCTTGCTGGGTCACAGCCCCAGAAGCCGTGTCCTTTAGACAACTTCTCAGGGTCAAAAAATGCTGCTGAGTTTTCTCTAATGAACATTGGAAGAACTGGTTCCATTCCCCACCACTCTTTTTTTCCTACTCCTTATCCGGGGCCTCAAGGCGTTAAGAACTTTGGCCTGTACCACTGACCTGTGATTCATACTCTCTTGGATGTTTCTACAATTTACCTACCCCAAGTCAGCAGTGGCATCCTGCTGCCCAGTGCGGTCTCCAGAAGTCAGGGAAGCCATGCACGGGACCTTGGCCGCAATGGAATCTGATGGCCTTTCCCACTTGTGCGGGAAGCACTTGTGACAGGTAGGTCCTGCATTTCCTCAGACCAGGTCCCTGGGAGAAGGCTGGGGCATCACTGCTCAGAAGTGATCCTCTTCCTCTGGAACATTTTAAGCATCTGGGGTTTCTTGAACTGGCAATTCCCACTTACCCAGCTGTCAGATGACCCTTAGGCAGTTAGTTTGTGGGCTACTTTTGTCCCCAAACCTGTTTCCATCTGAAAGGAAGTTGATCCTACATTTTTATTGGAGGGTTGAATTAAAATATTCAAGTTTTTTACTTACATGTCATCAAAATGCAATACTATAAACTCTTCATGAGACTCCCAAATTGTGCTCTGTGAAATCCAGTATCACCTTCTTCTATTTTCTTGTACCTTGTGACTCTAATGGTGTTCAAGATCTTTCCCATCTCCACTCATTTCAGTTGCATTCTCCCAAAACACCCACAGAAAGGGAAAGACTGAACTTGCCAAATGTTTTAGCTTCACTCTAGAGGTGTGTGATCCAACTTCTGCAGATGTTTTACCAGGCAGAGCTGCTGGTGTTCTGGATAGGAAGACAAAATGCAGTGCCTGTGTCCCTGTGGGCCAGTCAGCATGGAGGGGGTCTAATGATGTAGGAGGGCAGAGGTGGGCTGGGTCCACCTGTGACAGAAGGGCCTCAGGCCTGGCTTGTAAGTAGAACATGTGCATGGTAAAAATCCAACACTACAAGGCTGGGCTGTGGAAAGCAAGTCTCTGGTGCGCGTGTGCGCACACGCACACACCACACACACACACATACACCCTTCTGTTTCCACCTGTTTTACCAAGTGTATCTTAAAGCCTGTTTCAAAGTGATTTATTATATGGGTCGTCTTTATTCTGAACCACCCCACAGGGAATTTCATTGTCTTTGGTAAACTGTCATTTAACAGTTTTCCGGAGTTATAAACATTTGGGTTTTGAACAGTTTTGAAACATGCTGTGATTGTGTTTTCATTAACATATCTAATAGAGGGTAGATTTCAAAAAAGGGAGGCTGTCAGACAGTGGGTGCATTAACAATTCAAAGATACATTCCTGAACTGCCTTCCAGCTTCTACAGACAGCATGCCCCCTCCTCACTTGCCAGTATTGTAATTACATCCCTTTCAGCTATTTACTAATGTGAAAAGTGATAGATTTCTGAGTCAGTTGGAATTAACTGATGAGATTGACTTAATTAGCCAGTTGTGTTTCTTTTCTGGGACTGGGCTATGTGTGTTTCTGAATCTTGGGTTAGGTTGCCTTTTCTAAGTCAGATGGTAAAACAAGGGGTAATTTATCCCACAGCAAAGTATCCCTTAGCCCCTAATTATCCCAGGGATTTATTATAACAATTCCACCTCGGAGTAAGTGATGTTTTTTGCCAGTTCACAGAACAAGGGCATGGCATTTTTATTTACTAAAGGAAGGCAAGGGTCAATGGCAGGTTGATTAAACCTTTTTGGTTCCCTCTTTTGAGAAATACTGCCTTTTGGTTTAGAGGCTTTTCTCTTGTTGGGTCCAGCTTCCTTTCCTGAATCTGGGTTCAAATAAGGTTGGCCAGAAGTGCACAGTTAAACAGACCAATAAGGCAAGCCCGATAGAACTCCAAACCTGCTACTTACATATAGTTAAGGGCTGACTTGAGTGGTCTAAGCCTCCAGTGGCTACTTGTCCCCGTTGGAAGGTCATTCTGCAACTGAGCCAGGTTTTAAGGGAATCATTGATAGTTGCCAAGGTGCCAGGAACTTTCTGAGAATTCCACTGCAGTGTTCTTTCCATTGTTGGAGATAGAACTCGGGCTCCTTGTGAAATGGCCATGTTGTGCTTGGTTCTCAGAGTCGCTGCACAGCCAGCCTTGGCCCCAGAGGCAGAACCAGTTTTGTGCTAGTCCTGGGGCTTGAACTCAGAGCCTGGGTGCTAGCCCAGAGCTTTTTTGCTCAAAGCTAGCACTCTACCCCTTTAAGTACAGCTCCACTTCAGACGTGATTAATTGGAGTTAAGTGTGTCTTTCCTGCCCATGTTGGCTTCGAATCGCCTTCCTCGGATCTCAGCCTCCTGAGTAGGACTACAGGCGTAAGCCACTGGTGCCGGGCTACTCTTGCCATTTTTATTCAGTAAATTGCCATGTGCCAGGCCAAACTAGGGCCACTAATGATGGGTCTGGCAGAAGCTTCCTCTTTCCAGGTTACAAGTCACGGCTTTGCTCGTCTCAAATAACGGGGTTGGGGTGGCAGGGAAGGTTTTCCCTCTGGTTCAGCCAGAGCGCCCGTCCTGGAGCTGCTCACGGAGTCGGGGAGGGGCGCCGGCGCCTCTCGGTGCCTCGGCCTCCGTGCAGTGCGCGATCCCCCGATCCGCTGCGCTGGCGTCCGGGCCGCCGCCCCCGAGGCCCGGTCGGGGTCCTCCTTACCTGCTGTGAGAGCCGGGATCCCCCTTCTCCGAGGCAAGGCCTCCAGAGGCCTCGGAGGCCCCCTGCCCTACCGCTGCAGCTTCCCGCCCGGCTCCACCGGCCACTTGCCGAGCCTCTCTGGGCGCGGCGCGCCGGCCCGGCCCCGCCGGTGCCCAGGCTCCCTGGGCGGGCGAGGGAGCGGACCGCGGCGCGGCAGAGGGGCCGAGTGTCCTAAGCTCACCGGCGCCAGAGCGCAGGGACGGAACCCGTCCGCGTCTCCCGAGACCTAAGGGGCGGCCGGGGCGCAGCAGTCCCGGGGGGCGCAGCCCTGCGGGGCGCAGCCCTGCTGCTCAACGGCTCTGCCCCGGGCGCCCCAGGCGCGCGGCCCAACGGAACCCGCGCGGCGTCACCAAGGCCGCTCGCCCGCATCCTGTGTTACGCGTGTGCGGCCGCGTTCTGCGCGTGCGCCATGCGTTCACGGCAGCATCAAGGGATGCCCTTCCCTTAAGCAGCAAAGTGAAACTTCCTTCTTGTTTTTACCTCTGAAGACGTCACTGCCTTCTTGAACTTTTTGTATAGGCCTCGGTGCCCTTCTGACCAAGTGCCCTTATTTCTCAAGGTGGTGGACTTGGAAAGAAAGATTCCAATTTACAAGCAAAAAGGCTAGGCTGGAGGCCTGGCTCACGTGGTGGAGCCCCATCTGCGAGCTGGAAAGCTCAGAGCACAAGGCTCACCTGAGTTCAAGCACCAGTACCAGCATCCAAACAAAAAAAACCAAAAAACCTTTTTCAGGTTAGAATTTGTTCTCATGAAATTTTAAATCACTTTGCAAATTCTGTTCCACCCCAGCCTTTTTTTAAAAAATGCTTCTATCGAGATTTAAATTTTGAGTGCATAAAATTTTAATATTTTTTAGATTTAAATTTTTATAATATTAAAACTCCCCAGAGAATATGAAATGCTTTTTCATTTGCTTAAGACTTCTTTTGTGGGCTGGGAAGGTGGCTCAGTGGTAGAGCGCTTGCCTTGCATGCATGAAGCCCTGGGTTCGATTCCTCAGTACCACATAAGCAAGAAAGAAAAAAGCCGGAAGTGGTGCTGTGGCTCAAGTGGTAGAGCGCTAGCCTTGAGCTGAAGAGCTGAGGGTCAGCGCCCAGGCCGAGTTCAGGCCCCACGACTGGACCCGCCCCCCCCCCCCAAAAAAAAAGACTTCTTTTGTATTCTCCAGTGGTATTTTCTATTTCTTCATAAAGGTCCCATAGTTTCTGGCCCAATAAACATTTGTAATTTCTTTATACAGCTTTTTAACTTTCTGATTAAATTCATATATAAATGTTTTATGATTTTATCACTAGTGGAATGGAATAATTTTCCCTGTCACTACTCTTTTAAAAGTTTTCAAAATAGAGACAATTTGTAAATTTGCCAGTATACGAGCTTAATTACAAATTTGTCTTTGAGATAATCTCTGAAAAAAATGTAAATAATTACCTACGTATTGTTCCGAATGTGAAGGGAAATCCGTGTGTGAGAATATTGGTCTGGTATGAGTAAAATGGACTTTGAAGTGTCAAGTTTTGTTTCTTTTCTCTTCTGGGACACATAGCTACTTGTCCTTCCTGAGTTAGGCACTAGGGGGCAGCAGGCACACAATAAAATGAGGGTTGTGTTCCTTAGAGACTGATTAAATTTTCTCATATGTTTTTCCACTATTAAACACACACACAAACCCACAGATAGCCTATCATAATAGTTCACTTCCTCAATCCCAGCAAGTAGGAGGCTGAGACAGGTGGATCAGGAGTTTGGAGCTGCCCTGGGTCAAAACAACAAAAATCCCCCCTCAAATTATATAGAGCATTTTCCTTTAGGGTGTTGCTATAATAAACTACTTTTACTAGACAGTAGTGGCAAAGTTTTCCTTATTAAGTATTCTAAAGTAGAGATAATATACAGTCTTCTTGGGCACCATTCCTCTCTACTCAGAAGAAACTATCATCCTGAATCTTTTCTGTGATTTGTTACACTTTAAAGACTTAGATTTGCGTTCATAATTATTTGCTTTGCCTATTTTCCAGCATAGATGGGCAGAGGAGGCTATTTACTACATGGCAGTTTTGGCTTTTCAACATTATGTTCCAGAAATTCACTTGTGTTGTTGGCTGTAGGTATAGTATTTTACACAGTTAATGAAAATAAGAGAAATATACTTAAAACCTGTGTTTTCTTTTTCCTTTTATTTTTCTTCAGTAACTGGAGTTTGAACTCAGGACTTCATGCTTGCCCAATGGGCACTCTTCCTGCTGAGCCATACCTCCAACCATTTTTTGTTGGTTATTTTGAGATAGGGTCTTGCTTCCTGCCACGTGATATGTTTAGGTCTCGATCCACTTAAACTAGATTTCCTGTTGTACTTAGGATGACAGGTGCTCATCATTGTACCCAGTTCTTCATTGAGAAGGGGAAAATCTCACAATTTTTCTGCCCAGGCTGGCCTCAAACCTTGATCTTCCCAGTCCCAGCCTCTCATCCTTGTAAGTAGTGAAGCTTACAGGTGTGAGCCACTTTTGCTGTGCATGCAAATAGGACTTTGAAGCAGATTTACTGAGTCACACTCATGCCCGTTGTAACGTTACTAACTTTACTTGCAAACTAGCACTTGCTGGCCTCTTATACCCATCTGCTTCCTACTTCTTTGCCAACACTTGATATTGCTAGGTTTGAGATCTTTTGCCAATCTGATCCGTGTAGAGTGGCATCTCATTAAGGGTTCAATTTGCATTGCCTTATTAGTTTTTTATGATGGTTGAGCACCTTTCAAATGTTTAGGATTTGAATTCTGGGCTCTACCATTTGAGCCACATCCCCAGACTCTCTTCCCTTCCCCCCCTCATTTCTTCCCTTTCTCTCTTCCTCCCTTCTTTTCCTTCCTTCTTCCCCTCTCTCTCTTTCTCCTTTTTCTGGTTGCCTCAATGCCCCTTATTGGAAAGTCCTGTCATTTGCTATCGATCCTTAGTGATGCTACTAATATATCAAATGTTCCTATATGTATGAATCTTACTGGACTTTGGGTTATATGTATTCTCTCTAAACCAACACTGATTTATTTATAGTATTGTAATAAAGTTTTTAAATCTAATACAGCCAGTTCTATGTTTTTCTAAACATCAAGACTATTTTGACTGCTTAGCTTTTTGCATTTCCATATATGGCTTAGAATCATCAACTCCATGAGAAACCTACAGGAGTTTCATGGTAATTAATCAGATCTATCTTCAGCTTGAGAAGAATTTATAAATCTTTCAACCACTTTAACTCTCCATTAATTTAGATGTTTCTTTAATCACTATCAAAAATACATATATAGTTTTCCTTTTAGAGGTCTTGTTAGATGTATACTAAGTAAATCTACTTTTGTAATGCCATTGTAGATGACTTGCTTATAAAAGTTCAAATGAGAGGGCTGGGAAGGTGGCTCAGCGGTAGAGTGCTTGCCTTGCATGCATGAGGCCCTGGGTTCGATTCCTCAGTACCACATAAACAGAAAAAGCTGGAAGTGGCGCTGTGGCTCCAGTGGTAGAGTGCTAGCCTTGAGCTGAAGAGCTAAGAGGCAGCTCAGACCCAGAGTTCAGGCCCCATGATCGGCAAAAAAAAAAAAAAAATTTCAAATGATTTTTGATAATTAAACCCTATCATTATAGAGGAGAAGACATAGTATATAAATGGTTGTGCCATTGATGATTTCAGACATCTGCTGAAGGCCTTGGGAAATCCTCTGTGGGTAATGGGGTATTGTCTTTTGTTCTTGTTCCATTTGTTTCTGGTCTTTCTTTTCCTTGAGTTTATCCTACTGTTTCTTACTCAGATTGCATGTTAAACTCATTAGTTTTCCTTATATAACATAAGCTTTTTTCCCTTTTTTTCCCCCCTGTCCCTGGGTGCTATCCCTGACCTGTTTTATTCCAGGCTAGCACTCTACCATTTGAGTCACTTCTGTTTTTTTGTTGATTAACTGAAGAGTCTCATGGACTTTGCTGTCCAGGCTGGTTTTGAACTGTGATATCAACTTTGTAGCCTTCTGAATAGCTAGGATTGCAGGCATGAGCCACTGGCACTTGGCTAACAAGATTTTTAAGTACTTAGGTTTGAACTTAGGGCCTTGTACTTACTAGGTAGGCAATCTTCCTCTTAAGTTATGTTTCTGGTTGACTTCTTTCTTTTTGTCAGGCCTAGGGCTTAACTCTGGGCCTGGGCGCTGTTCCTGAGCTGCTTTTTTTGTTCAAGGCTAGTGTTCTACCACTTGAGCGACATCACTTCTGGCTTTTTTGAGTAGTTTATTGGAGAAATGTCTTCAAACATCGTTCCTCAGATCTCGGGCTCCTGAGTAGCTAGGATTACAGGCGTGAGCCACTGGCACCCAGCCTGCTTTGACTATTTTTAAGATAGAGTTTTATATTTTTTCTGACCTGCCCTGCATCAATCCTCTTATACATACTTCCTTCCATAGCTGATATGACAAGGTGCCACCACACACAGCTTTCTTTCTCTGTTGAGATATGGAATCTTGTGAACTCTTTGTCTAGGGGGGCCTGAAAGTACAATCCTCCCAGTCTCAGCCTCCCAAGTAACTCAGATTATACAATAGAAACATATGCTATAAATTTTCCTCTGAATACTGCTTTACCTGAATCTTGTATGTTTTGACATGTAGTATTAATTTTTAACTGCTTTAAAAAAAAACTTTCTTCCTTGACCTGTGAATGACTTCAAAATATACTTGTTGATGTTGTCATGTTTTTCCCCTGATTATCTTTTGGTGGTTGATTTGGAATTGACCTCATTACTTTTTAAGAATAAGGAGCTGCATAGAGTTGATCACTGATGTTTTTTGACTGGCCCAGATGTGTGATTGATCTTCAAACACTTTCCATGTATGGTTACATGTAGTGCCTTGTATGTTGTGTCTAGGAGCTTAACTGGTAGTTTTTGTTTGAGTTCTTATTTTACTGAGAGAGACATGTTAAATTTCACTCTCATTATGGACTTATTTCTCCTTGGGATTTATACTTTTATATATTTTGAGATGTTACTTAGTGAATAAGTATCTTTATAGCTTTGTGACTTTCACCTTTAAAAATATCTAGTAATTGATATCTAGAAGATGATTTTTTACCTTAAAGGCTGTATTGTCTGTATAATTATGTTTTACATTTCAGGCATATTCCTGTGTAAATACCATATAGCCTGCCTGCCTGCCTCCTTCCTTCCTTCGTTCGTTCGTTCCTTCCTTCCTCTCTTTCAAATTCAAGGCCTCATACTTGCCAAGCAAGTGCTCTACCACTTGAGCCATGTCTCTAGCCCTTTGTTTTGTCTTTAACCCAGATTTGTTTTCAACAGAAGCTATTTAGGTCACTGAAATTTATATACATATTGGTATTATTTTTGCTGGTACTGGGACTTGAACTTGGCTTTTTCATTCAAGGCTCGTGCTGTACTGCTTGAGCTACAGCTCCACTTTTGGCTTTGGCTGGTTAACTGGAGTTAAAGGACCTCATGGACTTTTCTACCCAGGCTGGCTTTAAGCCTCAATCTTCAGATCTTGGCCTCTTGAGTAGCTAGGATTACAGGCATGAGCTACCCACACAAAGATCTTATTTATTTTGTGCCAGTACTGGGGCCTCAAATTCTTGGTCTTTTTACTCAAGGCTAGTACTACTCTACCACTTGAGCCATACCTCCAGTTCTTTATTGCTGTCGTTTTATTTTTATTCCTCTGTGTCTCTATTTCTTGTACTTTTCTTTTGCCTTCTTATCTTCCACTTCCCTTCCAAGTCCTTCCTTTCTTTCCTCTTGTTTTTGCTATGTAGAAGATTGAACCCAGGGACCTTGACATACTAGGCAAGAAATGTCCGACTGAGTAATTCTCCAGCTCTTTTGTTTGAGATTTTTTTGTGGTGTGGTGGTGGTGGTGGTGTGTGTTTTGCGCATGCGCCCATGCACCAGTCCTGGGGCTTGAACTCAAGGCCTAAGCATTGCCACTGAGCTTCTTTGCTCAAGGTTAGTGCTCTACCTCTTGAGCCATCGTGCCACATTTGGCTTTCTGGGTAGCCAACTGGGGCTCTGGGTCTCCTGGGCTTTCCTTTCCCTGGATGAACTTGAACTGTGATCCTGTTGAGTAGGATTTACAGGAATGAGCCATCAGCACACAGGGTCTTGCTATGTAAGTCAAGTTGACCTTTGGGCTTGTGAGCTTTCTGCTTCTACCTCCCAAATACTGGGATTACAGAAATACGGCACTGTTCCTGCCTTCCTGACTTGATTTAGACTGAGATTTTCTACCTCTCATTCAATATATTTTATCTGTTTAGGAAAGTAGTACTTTTAATAATTTCAAGTTTTATACAATGATTCATCAAAGCCTATGCCCACAAGAGACTATTAATAGTGTTTTAATAAGTTTTCATTGAAATAGTGTTTTAGTATGTTTGTGTTAATATCTTTGTTTTGGTTCTTAAAAGATACTTTGGGAATACTAACATTTTCTCCTCCACTTTGGAAATAGATTTGATTGTTCTTTTTTTTCTTTTGGAGATTGATCCTTAATCTAATTGGGTTTTGTTTTGCCATTCTACCACTTGAACCATGCCCCCAAACTTTCTTGCCTTATTTTCTTTTTTGGGGAGGGGTCCGTCGTGGGGCCTGAACTCTGGGCCTGGGTGCTGTCCCTCAGCTCTTCAGCTCAAGGCTAGCGCTCTACCACTTGAGCCACGGCACCACTCCCAGCTTTTTTCTTTTTGCTTATGTGGTGCTGAGGAATCGAACCTGGGGCTTCATGCATGCAAGGCAAGCTCTTTACCACTAAGCCACCTTCCCAGCCCTTGCCTTATTTTCATATAAGGTCTAGGGCTTTATGCTCCTGTGGGCTTAGACTTAGATCCTCCTACCCATATCTCCCACATGCCTGGAATTACAGGTGCAATCTACCATGCCTGAACTTGAGATGGGATCTTGCTATTTACGCAGGACAGTTTTGAACCCAGATCCTCCTGGTCTCTGCCTCCTGGGTAGTGAGGCATGAACTACCACACCTGGCTACAAGAGAGTATTTTCTAGGAACAAGTCCACCATATTGCCAGAAAGGAAAGTCCTCTTTCAACTAGATGATGGAATGTCTTACCAGGCAAAGCTTCCCCAAATCAACCATGTGTGCATGCGTGTCTGTAGCAAACCCTGCTTGGCTGGGCTGTATTTCCTATGGTCTTCGATTTGTGAGAATTTTTTTTTGGCAGTACTGGGGATGAAACTCATTGGCACAAGCTGAGAAAGTACTCTATGCTGGGCACTAGTGGCTCATGTCTGAAATCCTAGCTGAAGATTGCAGTTCAAAGCCAACCTGGGCAAAAAAGCCCATGACACTTTTTTTTTTTCCATGAGACTCTTATTTCCAATTAGCTACCCCAAAAGCTGGACCTGAAGCTGTGGCTCAAGTGGCTGAGTTCGAGCCTTAAGCAAGCAAAGCTCAGGGACAGCGCCCAGGCCCTGAGTTCAAGCCCCAGGACTGTCAACAAAAAGAAAAGCCACTCCACTCCTTAATATTTTTTTTATATTTGATCACTGTCCTTTTTTGTTCTTTGAAGTTACACATGTCAGCCGGCTTTAGAAAAAGAATACCGTGTCCTTCCCTCATGTTGCTAGAGAAGACAGGCATGCGCTACTCCACCCAGCCATACAGTGAGATGGAGTCTTTGTGAACTTTTATGCCCAGGCTGGCCTGAAACCATTATGCCCCTGCTTCTGCCTCCCAAGTAGATAGGATTACAGGCTTGAGCCACCTCACCCAACGAACTTGTCCAGTGTTTGAAAGATATAGATAGAACTTTGATAAGGGACCAGTTTAAATGCTATTTTCTGGGTTACATACTCTTCGGAACTTGCCTCTGTGGCAAGTTTGGGAGAATGGGGAGTTGCTCGGACTCTCCTGAGAGACTCTCCCAGCTGCAGCCATACTGCTTGCTGCCTAGGAGGCTGCCTTCCCGGGCCTGCGGGCTCTAGCTTGTCTTCCTGGCCTATTCATTCAATAGTCATTTATACAGGGCCAGCCACTGTGGGTGTGGCAAGATACCCACCCTCCTGGAGCTCACAGCTCCTGGTGGAGTTGAACAAATCAGCAGAGGGCTCAGTATGCCAGATAGTGCCCAGTATATTGTGCAATGCCAGAGTACATTGTTTGGGCTTTCTAACTTGTTTGGGTATCTATCTGTATGTCAAGCCCTTGTTGGTTTTCTCCTGTCTTGTGTTTCTTTTTTTTAAATGTTAGCAAGGATTTGTTTTAGTATAACAGCATTAGGGGATGGAGAAAAAGAAAGGAGAGAAACAGATTTCTTGCTCCCTATGCAAGAAATGGGAGTTACTCTCCTGATTTTTTTTTAATGTTGAAAAAACTTTAGCCATTTTTTTTGTGTGCAATTATTCTTCCATTCATAGAAATCTCACCAGCTTGTCAAATTATTTTCTTTTTGGCAGTCTTGGGGATGGGACTCAGTGCCTTATGCTAGCAAGACAGATGCTCTACCACTTGAGTGACACCTCCAGTCCACCCGCATCATTTTCAAGATAGGATCCTGCTTATGCCCCGGCTGCCCTGGGCAGTGATCCTCTCATCCGTATGCCCCGTGTCACTTGGGACGACAGATACCTTCCCCCACACCCAGCCATTGGTGGTGATGAAGTGGTAAGAACTGTTATGCCCGGGGTTGGCTTTGAACCACAATTCTTCCGTCTCAGCTTCACAAATAGGCTTACACCATCTCTCCCAGCTGGCTTAATTTTTAAAACGATATTGATAAAACTTCAATAAGGGACTGTGTTACACTTGTAGCTTTGGAATCAGCAGTGATGGCCCATCTGTGAAGACGGTAATTTGCCTCTGAACTCAAGGTATCTTTCAATCATCCCCATAAAGGTTTTTGACATACTTTCCACTGCTTTGTGGGATCTGTCTATGGTCCCTTGTAGTCTATTACATTGCAGATCCTTTAAATTTTCTATAGTGGTGGCTGGTATACAGGGTTGGTCTGGTGGCTCTTGTTCAGAGTTCCCCTGGTCCAATGCAAGCTCTTTGGTCACCTCTAGGCTGCCCCCAGACAGTCTGTTCCCTGCCCTGACCAGCTTTTCCTCTCCCCTCAGGGCCAGTTCCATCCCCGGGCTACCTCCTCCCTGCCATTCCGTGGAGAGCTGCCACTCCAGCTCTTTTGTCCCCACTCACCAGTGGCCTCCTCCCCATAGGCTTGAAGCAGCTCTGCAGAGCCAGTGTGGATGGTGTGGTGCTGGGCATCCAGGCAGCAAAGGAGAATCTGGGCTCCCATGTCCCTGTGGCGTCTGGCCTGCCTCACCCCTTCCCCTGGCCTCCAGCACTGGGCCTCATCTCAGCAGATTGTGACCCACGTTGCCTAGCAACTGAGGCAACAGAAGCAACCAGGCCACTGTTGTCAAGCAACTAAGCAATGCAGAGGAACTCCCGGGCAGGCCGGCCCTCTTGAAGGGCGGTGGGTGCCTTGGGCTTTCCCTGGGCAGCCTAGGAACCTGAAGTTGGTGGTGGCTACAGCAGGGGGCAGGGATCTGTGCCAAGCTGTGATCTTCCAACCCCCACAGGCCTGCCCCCTGCTGCTTGGGACCTGGACAGAATAAAGCCCCTGGCTCCTCACGCTGCTGCTGCAGTGAAAGGTCACTGTCCCTTTAACACCTGCAGCCCCTCCCCACTTCTTCCCACCAGAGACCATGGAAAACTCCAAAGCCAAGGGTTTTGTTGTTTTTGTTTTTCAATTTTTATTACAGTCAGAAGGTGCTCACTCACACACAGTGCTGGGGAAAGAGGTACACTCCACAGCGCTGAGGAGAGGCAGATGGACACCCCTTTTACTCCCCTCCAGAGTGGCATCATAAGGCATTTCATACATTGGTGTTTTCACTTTTGTGTGTTTTGTTTTTGTTTTTAATAAAAAAAAGAAATCCCAGTCCTGGAGTAGAAAGAAAAGCTCGAGATGAACTTTCAGGACCAAACTCAAGTGGGAAGGGGGGAGAGGGGGTTTCTGAGGGTTGGGATGTGGTCACCATGGTCCAGTCCTCCCCAAGGCTGGCAGAAGCCACTGGAAGGAGCAGGAAAGGGCAGGGCACAGCTGACCGGAGGCTAAACTCAGACAGGAATGCTGTCTTCATCATTTTTCACTTTTACATATCATAGAAATTTAAGCAAAATAGCTATTTTATATATTTATATATCATATATATATATAAATTAGGCAAATAAAGAGTCGGGGGGAGGGGTCGATGAGCTGGAGCACCCCAGATCAGGACAAGGAGAGGGAGGCGCGGGGATGGGCCCCCGGGTCACCAGCCCAGGTCGAGCCGAGGGTTTGTTCCTTATTGCTGATTTGGGGCCCTGTTCTCGGGTGGGGAGCACCTGCAAGGCCCTGCCTTCCAGCCTTCCTGGCCTCTTTGGGGTTAGGGTGTTGCCAACACCCTCTGCAGTCCCCCTGTCCCGACCCCCCTGCTATGGGGTGTCTGTGGGCTCCAGGCTCTTGGGGAGGGGGCTGGGCAGGACCTTGCTGTGCTGAGCTACCAAGTGCTCCCAACTCAGGGGGTCTGGCTTTTCTGATGTCTTTAAAAAAGGGGGGGGGGCAAAGGGGAAGGGAGGTTCTTGCCAGGGCAATCAATGTACGGCAAGGAAGCACACTTGGAGAGCTAGTACTAAGTGCTGTGCTAAAAATATTACTAAACCTCATGGCTGGAAAAGAAATGCAAATTTTTTTTTCTTAAAAAAAAAGTCAAAAGAGGCTCCCTACGAGGGGCTGGTGATCTGGGCCGCCCCTGGCCCGGGCCAGCCGGCCTGAGTTGTAGGAACTGGGGTGCCCATGGGGCCCCCAAGTCCATGAGGAAAGGGGCGCGGGTGACCTGGTGCACCTGGGGGCTGAAGAGAACCCAGGTCGGCCCTTCCCCCTTCTAATCGAAGAGAGGAGCCCCCCAAAAGTTTCATTGTAGGAAAAGGAGAAAACAAGGGTCAAAAAAAAAAAAAAAAAAAAAGAGGAAAGGAAATGAATGTGGGTGGGGAGGGCCATTCAGTATTCAATTGAGTGCATTAAAGAAAGGGGGGACCTGGCTGGGCAGGTGCCTGATGGGCCGCAGAGGGTGCTCAGAAGATGTTGGGGCACATGTGCCAGTCTTGCCGCTCCTTGGCCTCCCAGTAGCCGCCCTTGTACACACAGGCCGTCTCCCCGGTCAGCGGGTCCAGCCTCTTCTCGAACCACAGGGGCATGTAGTTGTCAGACTCCTTCTCTGCTGGGCCGGTGGTGGATTGGGGAGTCAGAGGCCAGCTCCCAGGGCGCCCCTGCACCCTGTCTCCTGGCCGTGGGAGTCTTCTCTCTCTCTCCCTCTCTTCCCCTCATCTACCCCTCTCTCTCCACCTGACCCGCGCACGCACACACACCTCTACCTGCTTGATCCTTCCCCTCTCTCCCTCGTCTCAGCACACCCGCCTCCACTCCACCTGCCCCTCCCCCTCCCCCCTGCCTGGCCCCTCCCTGTTTCTCTGTCACTCTGTCCTCCACCTGCGCTCTCCCCCCTTCCTCTCCCGCCAACCTGATCTCTCATCTCTCATCTCTCTCTCGGTCTCTCCTCGCCTCTCCCTCCCTCCAGGCTCCCTACCTTCCTCTGCGGCGCAGCCCGAGGCGCACGACTCCATCCTGCGGCGGCGGGACAGGCGCTGCTTCTCCTCCAGCCGCTGCTTCTCGGTGTTGGCCTCGTCCCAGCGCCCCTTCTCCATCAGCCGCTGGTCGGGCCGCAGGCGGCTGTCGGTGGGCGCCACGCCCTCCTCCTGCTCGTTCAGGGTCAGCGCCAGCTCCGAGAAGTAGTACATGTTCTCCGCGTTCTCCCTGCGAAGCGAGGGGCGGGGGGCGGGCTTGAGCCCCGGGGACCCCCGGACCCGGCCGGGCCTTCCCGCCCGCAGGCCCAGCGCGCCGAGCCCCGCCCAGCGCGCCGAGCCCCGCCCAGCGCGCCGAGCCCCGCCCAGCGCGCCGAGCCCCGCCCAGCGCGCCCAGCCCACCCGCCCCGCCCAGCGCGCCCAGCCCACCCGCCCCGCCCAGCGCGCCCAGCCCCGCCCAGCGCGCCCAGCCCCGCCCAGCGCGCCCAGCCCACCCGCCCCGCCCAGCGCGCCCAGCCCCGCCCAGCGCGCCCCGCCCACCCGCCCCGCCCAGCGCGCCCCGCCCAGCCCCGCCCAGCGCGCCCAGCCCACCCGCCCCGCCCAGCGCGCCCAGCCCCGCCCAGCGCGCCCAGCCCACCCGCCCCGCCCAGCGCGCCCAGCCCACCCGCCCCGCCCAGCGCGCCCAGCCCACCCGCCCCGCCCAGCGCGCCCAGCCCCGCCCAGCCCCTCCCAGCGCGCCCAGACCCGCCCAGCGCGCCCAGCCCACCCACCCCGCCCAGCCCCGCCCAGCGCGCCCCGCCCCGCCCCGCCCAGCGCGCCCCGCCCCGCCCGCCCAGCCCCGCCCAGGGCGCCCAGCCCCGCCCGCCCCGCCCAGCGCGCCCAGCCCCGCCCAGCGCGCCCGCCCCGCCCAGCGCGCCCCGCCCCGCCCGCCCAGCCCCGCCCCGCCCGCCCAGCCCCGCCCGCCCCGCCCAGCGCGCCCAGCCCCGCCCAGCGCGCCCGCCCCGCCCAGCGCGCCCAGCCGGCTCCGCCCGCAGCCGCAGCTGCTTTGCACTGCGGGCCCTTCTGGGCTCCGAACTCGGTCCCTCGGGCCCCCTCGGGGCTCCCCGCTGCGGCAGGGCGCGGGCGCGGCCTGGTCTGCACTGCACGCTGCTGCGCATGCGTCCCTCACGTCCCAGACGCCTCGGTCTCCGGCGATTTCTCTTGGCTTTCCTGCTATAGTCTTTCCTTTCACTTGGCTGCAATGCATTTTGCATTTCCCTTTCGCGGGGAGGAGCCCGGGGCTGGAAGTCGGGACCCTGTGCTGGCGGGGAAGCTTTGCTCACACCCACCGCTCGCTCTTTAACGTCGGGGGCTGCTGCGCTCACTGTAACCCGGGAATGCTAGGGCCGCAGTCGCTCCAGGCACCGTGTCCTACCACTTTTGATATGTGTTGATTTCATTATCAGCCAGGTAGACGTTCTGATTTCCTTTGTATCTTCTTTGACTATAATAGGTTAATTGGAAGCCCATCCCCCCCTTTTTTTTTGGTTAGTTGTGGGACTTGAACTCAGGGCCTGGACGGTGTCCCTGAACCTCTCTCTACTCAAGGCTAGCACTCTACCACTTGAGGCACAGCACCTCTTCTGGCTTTTCCTGACTAGTTTATTGGAGAAAAGAGTCTCACAGACTTTTGTGCCTGTGCTGGCTTTGAACCGTGATCCTTATCTCTCAGCCTCCTGAGTAGCTCGAATGATAGGCATGAGTCACCAGCGCCTGGCTGGAAGTACATTTCTTTTTTTCCTTTGTGCTTATACTTAGGCCTGAACCTAGGGCCTCATGCTTTTGCACAGCTTTGGGCTCACAGTTGGTAATTTACCACTTGAGCTACATCTCTTGCCTAGCTTTTTGCTGATTATTTTGGAGATAAGAGTCTTGAGGACTTTTCTCTCTGGACTGGCTTTGAACTTCAATCCTAGTCTACATTTCAGACTCCTGAGTAGTTAGGATTACAAGCATAAGCCACATCCAGCTTCTTGGGTCATTTCTGTCCACTTTCATTTTTTTAAGGTTCTCCTTTGGCCTCGCTCTCAGGTGCTGTAGTATTGCCACTCATCAGGACTGGTCTACAGTTCCAGGATGAATCTGTAGTTTCCTAGATGTGTTTGTTTTTAGTTTTGGTTTTTTTCAGCTAACTTTCTAAGAAACGTGAGAGCATATGTATTTTTTGAGTCCATGTATATATGTAAATGCCTATTTAAAATCAGTCTAGTATGCCCTGGAAAAAAAATTAAACAAGATTACAGAATGTTATTCTTTTTTATACATGAGGAGACTGCATTTTCAGTTATCTTGCTTTGGAAGTCAAATGGAGGTAGAATGTTACTACCATTCTCTTAGCTTGATCTGGTATAAGAGTTGCTTTGGCTTCAGAATAAAAGTGAAGATTATTTTCTCTTTTTTCCTGCTTAGTCTGAAAGACTATATAATTGGGCTAACAAAATGTGGAAGATACATATCACTTGGCTGTCTTCCAGCTCTTAGTATTGCTGGAAATAGCTAAGAGGGCTCTGGTGCTCACCATGTAATATCTTCTATAAATTGGCTACTTTAATAGATGTAGAAAACTGCTAGGCCTGGGTGTGGTAGCTTATGCCTGTAACCCCAGTTACTTGGGAGGGGGAGATAGGATGATCAAAGTTTGAGACAAGTTTAGATAAAAAAATGGGAGACCATATCTGAAAAAATAAATCAAAAAGCCCTGAGTTCAAAGTCCAGTACTTCTAAAAAAAAATAAAACCAGACAAACCCTCTGTTGTTTGGGGCTTGGATTAGGACACTCAACTGTGCTGTCTGACTTGCTGAGCTGTGAGGCTGTCCAGAGACACTGAGAGTCACGTGAAACCTCTTCTCCCACTTGCTGTCTCCCCCAGGCTTCATCTTTGCTGCAGTGTGGTCATATATGCAAGAGATGTCATCTATTGCTCCTTTATTTCCTGTGCAGTCTCCATGATCTTCTCTTTGCAATCTTCTGTGGTACTTTTTTGTTTGGTTGGTTGTTTGTTTTTTGTTGGCTGTGGGGCTTGAACTCTGGGCCTGGGCTCTTCAGTTCAACACAAGGGCTCGAGCCACAGCGCCACTTCCGGTTTTCTGAGTGGTTTATTGGAGATTAGAGTCTCACAGACTTTCCTGCCCAGGCTGGCTTTGAACCGCGATCCCCACACCTTTGCCTTCTGAGTAGCTAGGATTACAGGCATGAGCCATTGGCGCCCAGCTAGTTTTGGTTTTGTTTTGTTTTCTAAAATAAATAGCTCCCTGTAAGATATTTTCAATGTTCAAGGACAGCTCTCTACCGCTTGGGCCACAGCTCCACTTGTGGCTTTTTGGTGGTGTATTGGAGATAAAGGAGTCTCACTGACTTTTCAGGCAAGGAACCGCAATCATCTCTCAGATCTCAGCCTCCTGAAGTAGCTAGGATTATAGACGTGAGCCACGGGCATCTGGTGTCCTGTCACCTTTTAAAGAGCCTCTGTCTGGCCCAGGATCCGAGGCCACCGGAGAGTTTCACGCTTGCTCACTGTGGGGCATGGGGCTTTTACAGCAATGACAAGTGCATGACTTTATTCTCCTACCATGTGCACGCATGCGCAGACCGAGACCTTCCAGCTGGTCAGGATTTTTTTTCTGGGAGGGGGGTCCTCTGCCTGTCCCCTGCTCCCTGGCCTCTCCCCCACAACCCCAGGACGGTTCCCCACCCCCAACTCACGGCAGCGGGTACTTCTTCCACAGCAGCTTGGCTGGCAGGGTCTGGTACACGGTCTTCTGCTTGCCGTCGGAGCTGGGGCTGCTGGGGCTGCTGTGCACGATCTTGGAACATTCCATCTGCTCATCCCACGAGCCCGACAGCACGTAGTGGGCCTGGCCCTGGCTGTCACTCACCACCCCGGTCACCTGTGGACGCGGCAGGGCCCGCGTCAGCGCAGGCCGCGCTCCCAGCCCCCCCTTCTCCTCCGCCCCCCCCCCCCCGCCCCGGGGCCTCCGGGGCTGCGGTGGGGGCGCCGCTCACCTTGCGGGCCGCCTCTTTGGAGAAATAGCTGTAGGGCACGAACTTCATCTGGCACCGGTCTTTGGTCTTATGGTTCACGATCTCGATGTCCCCTGACTGGTTAGGGCGGGCGGTGGTCAGCGCGGCCCAACCCCGGGCCCGTGCCCCCTCCTCCCAGCCCTGTCCCCCGCCTCCCAGCTGCCCAGCCCCGCCCCTCCACCAGCTCCACCAGCTCCACCCCCTCCGCCCAGCCACGCCTCCCAGCTCCCCGCCCCGCCCCTCCACCAGCCCCGCCCCTCCAACCAGCCCTGTCCCCGCCTCCCAGCTGCCCAACCCCGCCCTCCGCCCCGCCTCTCCACCAGCTCCACCCCTTCCGCCCAGCCACGCCTCCCAGCTCCCCGCCCCGCCCCTCCACCAGCCCCGCCCTCCTCCCAGCCCTGTCCCCGCCTCCCAGCTGCCCAGCCCCGCCCCTCCACCAGCTCCACCCCCTCCGCCCAGCCACGCCTCCCAGCTCCCAGCCCCGCCCCTCCACCAGCTCCACCCCTTCCGCCCAGCCACGCCTCCCAGCTCCCCGCCCCGCCCCTCCACCAGCCCCGCCCTCCTCCCAGCCCTGTCCCCGCCTCCCAGCTGTCCAACCCCGCCCTCCGCCCCGCCCCTCTACCAGCCCCACCCCCTCCGCCCCATCCCGCCTCCCAGCTCCCCGCCCCGCCCCTCCACCAGCCCCGCCCTCCTCCCAGCCCCGCCCCTCCTCCCAGCGGCCCTCCCACCGACCTGGTCGATCCAGAGCTTGCCCACGATGATGTTATGGACAGTCGAGGTGCTCTTCCTCCACACGTAGTGATTCCCACTCCCCTGGAATTCTAGGTGGATGGCACCTGGATGGGGGGGGGTCAGAGGTCACGGTGCCTCCCTGTCTGGGCCTCTGGCCAATCCATTCACAGGCCCAGGGTGGGAACCAGAGAAATACCCATGCAGACTGGTGCCAGAGCACAGGTGGGGAGGCTGTGGGTACTGGTGTGGGGGGAGGGGCAGACCTGCACCGCGGTCTCCCCTGGGAGCCCCAGGCCAGCTTTGGGGGGGGGGCAGAGCTCCCAGTGGGCCCCCCGTCCCAGCTCACCCAGCGGCATGATGGAGATGTATTTGCCCCGGAACTTGCTGGCGATGGTGATCTCCTGCCAGAGGCTCCAGCCGTTCTTGGAGAACACGTAATGGGCCGCGGAGGGTGGGTGGTGGCTCACCTAGGGCCAGACCACACAACGTGACCTTGGCTGGACGGGAAGTCACCCACCTTCCCAGCCAGGGGCCCAGCTTCCTCTGGGGCCCAGGGGTGGTCCTGGACCCAAGGCAGGGTCCAATGGCAAAACAGCACGATATGGGGGCCCGCAGCCCTGCCCAGCCCACCCAGTGAGATGAGCTGTAGCTGAGTGTGGCTCTGGGGGAATAGGAAGTGGGGAGGGGTGGAGTGGGTGGGAGCAAGTCCTCACCAAGTCCTCACCATGGGCGGGGACGTCCAGGGACTTCCTCTCCTGTCCCCCCCTTGAGCTGCCCTTCCGCAGCATGGGCGCCCCACTAACCCCACTTCCTGGACACCTGCCCTGGCCTGTCTCAACTCTCCACAGCTTTTCCTCACTCCACAACACGGGCTCTGTGGGCTCCCCTCACTCCCTCGGGCACCCCAAGGTTTTGTGGCCTTTGCCAGGCACCAAGCCCAGCCTCGCCCTGAGCCCCACCGTGGCCACTGCTGTAGTAGTGTCCTGTCTGGTGAGTGGTCTCCTCGCCCACCCCCAGGCTTTGAACGTATAGGCCCCCCCCATGCCAGTCCTCCGTGTGATGGCTGTGCTGTCCCTGAGCCCAGCGGCTGGTCACCAGTGGTTTGGTGGTCGGTCACAGGCCGGAGGGGCAGCGCAGGGCCAGCCCGGGGGGGCTCACCTGTTCGCAGAGGGAGCGCAGGCCCATGTCCTCGAGGCGGTCCAGCTCAAAGGTCTCCCCCAGCATGGGGTTGAAGGGCTTGGCGATGCGGTGCACCGTGGTGGAGTAGGAGGACACAGAGAAGGCGGCCACCAGGCACATCTGCTCCACCGAGCTGGCGCAGTGCACCGCCTTGTCCAGCAGGTGGTGGTACTCCAGGTCCTCTGTCAGCCGCTGGAGCATGGACAGGGGCTCATTGAAGTTCACCTGCCCATGTGGGGGGAGGGGGAGGCGGGGGGGGGGGGGGAGAGGGTGGGTGGTCAGCCCAGAAGCTGGCCCCTGGGTCACCACAGCACCCTTGCTCTTCTCACACTCTTAAGAACATCCTTGCTCTGAGGGGCTCCTTCCCCTAGATGTCCCTTTGTCCCCCTGCCATCCAGCACTGTGGCCCCACCTCCGCTTTCTTCCTCACTTTCTGCTATGCTCTGATGACATTTACTCCCCCCCCCCCCCCCCCCCCCGCACCAGTATGTAAACTGTGGCCAGGCCACTGCAGGTGTAGGGCCATCAGGATGGAGGGACAAGCACTGGCTCAGCCATCCATAGTGGAGGCGGGGGTTTTCTTCAGATTCTGAGCTGTGGTTTTCTTTTGAGGGCCCCAGTGCAGAGGCCTGCACAGGATGGGTGGGGTGGGCCTCAGGCAAGCACCCCCGCCCCCCTCCCATCTTCACTGTAGTCTTTTTTGTGCTACCTAGCGCGATACCCCAGATTCTCAGCAGGGGGCGCTGTGGCTCCACTGTGAGATCTAGACACAGGCCAAAGGTAGGAAGGGCTTCAGGAGTCCTACAGTGGAGCTGTCTGGCCTGGAATCCTCAAGCCCGTTCATGGAGGAGAGGCCACTGCAGCCTGGAGACACAAGGACCCCCAGCTCTGCCCTTGGACCTTTGTGTGACCTTGCTTGAGCCTTTATTTCCGGGTGCGGATATCAGGAACGACCCCTGGTATGAGGGAGAATTTCCCCTCTATTAGCAAAACCCGCTCCCACCACTTTCCATCCACCCAAGGCCAGGACAGCTGGGACCTGGCGCGGCCCTGTCTGCTCCGGAGTCACTCCCTGTCTCCCTCCTGCTATCTGGGGGTTTGGTTGATGAACACCTTGTTCCTCGGGTGCCATGAAGGAAATGACACCCCAGGGTGGGGGGCACCCAGGTCCCAGCCCGGAGGGCCCCAGGTCCGCCGCGCGCGCACCGGCATCGGGATCCTGGAGAGCTCACGGCCGATGCAGTTCTTCATGATGCTCCAGAGGTTAAGGCTGTAGTTGGGCTTGTCGGGGATGCGGGCGCGCCTCTTGACTTTGGATGAACCCTTGGGTTCAATCGAGGCACTGCCTAACACCTGCCAGAGAAGCAGGACACGCCTCTCAGCAGAGGCCCCCAGGTCACCCCTGGCCTTACCGGCATCAGAGCTCACACTGCTTGTGGGAAGAGCAGGTTGGCTCTGCCTGTCTGTGGCCTGGGAGGCAGATGGGTGGGGGGTGGGTGGAGAGGGTCAGGGAGTGGGGGGTGTGCCCTGGGGACTCTGTGCCCAGAAGACCCCCCAGCTTCTGCCCCATGCTGCCTCTCGGCTGATCTCCCACACTCACATTGTCTGACGAGGTCCAGTCCACGGAGCCTAACACAGGTCCCTCTTCTGTTTTTCTGCAGGACACAAAGGGGGAAGGCAGGTCAGAGACACTGGTACCCCGCCCACCTTCCCAGCAGGCTTCTCTGAGGGCCCCAGGCAGTGATTCAGACTCAGCCCAGCCCGTGTGTGCAGCCCCTGTGCCCAGCCTCTCCTGGGGACCATGACACAGGACTAGGAAGAGGTGGGGGATGACCATCACCCTATGAAAGACTTGTAGCTCTCATAGAGTGGGTCCCCAATGGGCCCCTTTCTGTCTCCAACACATATTGCATGACCTTTCAGTATAGGCATCTTTCAGTATGGGCATCTGACTCGCACGCCAGATAGGCTCCTGGGGGCAGGAAATGGGTCACCTACATCCCTGTGTTCTGCAGGGTGCTGGGGGCTCACACCTGTAATCCTAACCACTCAGGAGGCTGAGATCTGAGCATCCTGTGAGATTCTTATCTCCAATTAACCACCAAAAAGCTGGAAGTGGAGCTGTGGCTCAAGTGGTAGAGCACTAGCCTTGAGCAAAAAAGCTCAGGGACAACACCTAGGCCCTAAGTTCAAGTCTGAGAACGTGTGTGTGTGTATGTGTGTGTGTGTGTGTGTGTGTGTGTGTGTGTCCTGACACTTGTTGCACAGATGGCCAAAGCAGCAGGGGACACCACGGCCAAGGGGTCAGCAAGCCCTATGGGGGCCTTGAATGGCAATCAACTCAGCCCTTGGTGGCCAGGAGCTACTTGGAAGATTGGAGGAGCCCAGACCTAGGGGCTTCTGGTGTGGAGGGGTGGGCAGGGGCATCCTGGCTTCAGAGCCATGAGCGGAAGGAAGCTGAGGAGGCAGGACAGACAGGCTGCAGCTTAAATATGCTACTGAGAGGTAGGAAATGGTCCCAAGCTGGAGTTGCAGGGCTGACGGAAGGGGAAGTACTAGCAGGTGCGTCCATGGAGACTCCAGCCCCAAGGGAGCAGTGGCTGTGTCCAGCCCATTTTTAGATTTTCCCTCTGTACCCACACCCAGAAAACGGACAATGTGTTCACTGCCAGCAAGTGCCCTTTCAAGGTTGTACTTGAGTGGATTAGAAACATTCTGAAAGAAAGAACAGTTTTTTTTTCTTTCTTTCCAGTATTGGAGTTTGAACTAAGGGCCTGCACTCTATTACTTGAACCATGCTCTATTTTTGAATTCTTTTCTTTTCTTTGTTGTGGGGCTTGAACTTGGCCTGGGTGTTGTCCCCGAGTTTTTCTGCTCAAGGCTAGTGCTCTCCCACTTTGACCCACAGCTCCACTTCTAGTTTTCAGATGGTTAGTTGGAGATAAGAGTTTCACAGACTTTCCTGATCCAGTTGGCTTCGAATCATGATCCTCAGCCTCTTGAGTAGTTAAGATTTCAGGTGTGAGCCATCAGCACCTGGCTTGAATTAAGTTATTTTCAAGCCTAGAGTGGCCTGGACTTCAATCCTCCTACTGAGCTTTCCCTGTTAACAGAAATATGCCACCTTGCCCAGCCACTGGCTGAGATGGACTCTTGTGAACTTTTATTTATTTATTTATTTTTTGGTGCCAGCTCTGGGGCTTGAACTCGGGGCCTTGAACTCGAGGCCTGAGCCTCTCTGTGCTCAAGGCTAACTCAACCACAGTGCCACTTCTGGCTTATTGGAGATAAGAAAAGATTCTCACAGGCTTTTCTGCCCAGGCTGGCTTCAAACTGTGATCCTCAGATCTCAGTCTCCTGAGTAGCTAAGATTACAGGCCACCAGTGTTTTGTGAACTTCTTTTTGCGTGGGCTGGCCTCCAATCTTGATTCCCTGATTTCAGCCTCCCAGGCAGCTATCATTACAGGCTTGGAGAGCACACTTTTTATAAATAATTGAAGGCAAATAAAAAATAATCCCTTAACATTGTGGATGGGACTAGCTGTGGGATCTTCAACTGCTCTGAGAAGAAAATGAGCAGTTGGCACCTGCTGGGTTTCCGCAGCTAGTTCAGTGAGTGCCCATTCTCAATAGAAGGGAAAGCTTTTGGCTGTGCTGGGGTCTGAACTCAGTGCACTAACATTTAGGCCCCATCCCCAGCTCTATTTTTCAGATGCATTTTTGCATAAGGCCAGCCTCAGACTGCAGTCCTCCTACCTAAACCTCTGAGTGGAATTACAGCTGGGAGAATAGAATCTAAGCCCCCACTCCACCTGGAACAGACTTAAAGCCTGAAGAACATAGCTGGCCAATAGACCAAATGGAGAGAACCAAGTGGGTTCAAAGCTGACCCTCGGGATGGGTAGTACCTCCCGTCCCCACCTGCAGAGGGCACACCTGTCTTCCTTGGACTCTGTGATCACAGTGATGAAGGACGTGGAGTCTTCCATGGCATCGAAGTACTCGGTATCTTCATCTTCCTCACTGTCCTCTCCTTTAGTGTTCAAGAGGCTTCCTAAAAACACGCAGAGTCCCCGGCCCAATTTACTGTCTCAGAAAGGAAGATGAGAGCCAAGGACGTCCAGGCCCTCTCCCTCTGCCCGCCCTGACCTCCCCTCCCCACAAGCCTGGACTGTACGTGCTAGCTCTCATTCCCTTCTTCCTTTCAACACACAGCTGCTCTGATCCCTCCTCCTGGAAGCCTTTCCTGATCTCTTGGCATGGTGGACCTGTCTGAGGCCCAGCTTCCTTTCCTGACAGAACCCTGTCCAGGGTGCCTGTAACCTTTAGCCTGCCACAGAGTAGATTGATGGGCTAACTGAGCTTCAGAGAATTGGAACCAAAGCATGGGACATCCACCACCATTGAGAGGCAGGCTGAGGTTGGCCAGGCAAGCTGTGTGTGTGTGTGTGTGTGTGTGTGTGTGTGTGTGAACTGGGGTCCACAATGAACTGTAAGCAAACCTGGTGGGCAGAGGGAGGCTGAGGGTAGAGGATGGCCTCCTGAGGTCCCTGAGGCCATGCTTACCCTGGCTGAAGCTCTGAGTGGGGTCGGTGGTCCTGCCGGGGGCGCTACGGAAGGCTCGCTCGAGGCTGTTGTGCTGTTTGGCCAGCTGCTCGATGGTCTCCTCCAGGTGGACCCGCTGCTCCTGCTCATACTGCAGGGCCCGCTGCCATTTCCGGCTGTGCGTCTCCGCTAGTTCCAGGAAGTCCCTGCAGGCCTGCAAGGGACCAATCCAGGCCATCACTGCCTGTCCGCTGAAGCTGGGGGCTTCCAACTCAGCACTGCCTCCTCCTCACGGGATGCCAGGCCTCTTGAGAAGCAGAGACGGGTCATTGTGCCTCTGTCCCCAGAAACCAGGCCTGGGCCCTAGCCAGTCCTGGAGAGCATGGAGTCCAAGCCAGGAAGTCCTAGCTTTGCCCTCTCTGGACACCTTCACCCAGTGGGAGGGGTCACATTTCCTCCATGGTTTCTGGCAACCCCCCCTCCCCCACCTCATGCCAGTCACCTTGAGCTCTCGGTCCAAAATTGGTCCAAAATTCGCCTCTGTGACAAAGACCCACCAGCCTCCGCACCAACAGCACATTACTGAGTTTGACCAGTTTCTCTGATCGCTTTCTAACCCTCTTCCTCAGGGGTGCCCCAATACTCAAGGTGATGATCCCCCAAAAGAAAGAATATAAAATGTGCAATTGTTAGGACCAGGTCAAAATTAAGCAGATAAGGTACTGATTAGACCAAGGAAGAAGAAAACTGAACTGGGACAAACAAGTCCCAGGTAACCCAAGAAACACAGGTACAGACCTAGGGAGGAGGACAACACTGTGGTCTGCCAGTTACCGAGACTTGACCGTTTATATTGACTAAGAATAGGGCCAAATGTTACATTTCAAAGCTAAAGGCTTGAGTAGAGAGTTAAGCACCAGGGTGGCTGTTCTAAAGGATGGCCTGTCTGCCTCTAGGCCATTTGGGGAGCAAATCAGTGCTTCCTGCAGTTTGGGGAGGTCAGACATCATGGCCAATTGACTGATGGTGTTGGTGCCTCCGTTCACTGATGGTGGGTTTGAGTCGCACTGGCCCTAGGAAGCTGGGATATTTCACTCAGCAGGTATTGAGATCTGGTCCTGGGGCTCAGACTGGTGGGGATGAGTGTGATGGGGGGTGTCCTGGGCTGCCCCTGGAGAGAAGGAGGACAGGCTCCCCAGCCTGGAGGATGGCAGCCCCTCAGGGACAGCCTGGTGGCCTAACTGGCTTGGGGTCCTTGAGAGGACTGCTGGCCATTACCCAGGCACCGTTTGTGTGTGTGTGGGGGGGGGGGGGGGGAAGGAAAAGGTAAGGGGGGGAGAGGAGAGAGAGATCGTGTATTATGGAGCTTGACCTCAGGGCCTGGGTGCTGTCCCTAAGCTTTTTTTTTTATCACTCAAGGCTGGAGCTCTACCACTGAAGCCATAGCTATTTCTGGCCATTTTTTAACTGAAGGTAAGAGTCTCTCAGGTTTTCCTGCCCAGGATGGTTTGGACCCCGATCCTCAGGTCTCATCCTCCTCCTGAGTAGCTAGGATGACGGGCATGAGCGGTCAGCAGCTGGCTCTGCACCTCATGCCTTTTAACAGGCCCAACTCTGGACTGCTCCTTCCACCTCCTCTAATACCTATGGTGGGGCAGAGCAAGGCTACTCCTAACCCTATTCTGAAGACGCAGAGATGGGTCTGCTTTGCCCAAGGGAAGCAGCAAAGCATTGTGGGAAAGGGCACATCATTAGGAGTTGGAAGAATGGCTCCAGCAGAGCCCCGGGGCCCTGGCAGCCCAAGTCCTCGTGAACAGTAATGTCAGACACAGTGTTCCCAGGCTGCTCTGTCTCAGCTGTGAATCGAACTTTCCCCATCAAGTTCACAAGGTAAGGGCATTCCCTCCATCCTCAGGTTGAGGGTTCTCCTGCCCTCTCCCAAAAGGCCTGGGTGTGAGGCCTGGCCACACCTAAGCAGAGATTCGTCCTGACCTGGCAGCGGCCGGGCGGTGGGAATGGGAGGGGGGAGGGAATCTCCTTATCTCATGCTCTTAACAGCTCGCAGGTGGGAGGGGCTGCATCCCTGCCATTGGCTCGTGAGCTAGTCAGTCTGTAAATGTGGGGTCTGTATGGCTCCCCCAGGGCGGGGTGGACACCTCTTCAGCCAGTCACGCCTGGCTCCCAGACTGACTCTGTTGTTCCCTGGTGACCCTTTATCACCCTGCCTCCTGTGGTCTGCCTGCCCCCCACAACCCTATCCCCCATCACATGAGGGAGGGGACCCCCATGACACACACAGCAAAACCTCCAGACCAGAAGACACCCAGGCTGGCCGGGCCAGTGGATACAAGAAGTGAAGGTGGCGTATCCTCCCCCTTGGATGCTGAGAACATTCCAGACCCCACAGAGGCCCTGCTGGATGGGTGGACGGACACCTCCACCCTGCTCCAAGATGGTGGAACCAAGATGTCGATGTGTCAGAGCAAGGTGGCTACAGAGCCAGACCCGGAGCGCAGGTCCTCAACCCGGAGCCCCCTCTGCCTCCCGCTTGCCCGGCTGCTCCCTGTCACCCATGCCAGGGCCATACGCTTGGCCTCAGCATGCAGTCTAGTGTCAGCCCCTGCAGCCTGTGTGCCCACCAGAGTGAGGCCCTGGGCATGGCGAGCCGCTATGACTGCCTGGCAGCGTGCTGGGTGGGCCAGCACGGGCAGGAGAAACTCCACAGGCAGGGGGTTGGGCTACAAGGTTCTTAGAACTTTGCTTCTTCCTTGTATACCTCCCTTCATGCCACCCCCCCAAACCACAGAACTGAAGCTGGGGCTGCCCAGGTCAACAGGGACAAGCGCCTGGGAGCAAGCATGCAGAACCAGGCGCAGATTCTCAGGGGTTTGCTGGTCTGTGGGTGGTCCGTCTCCCCCCCCCCATTGCCCTGGTCCACCCCCTCTCTCTCCCCAGCGCTCCTCCATCCCATCTGCCCACCATTTTCCTCTCCAGCCCCTGAGAGCATCATAGCCAAGCAGGCAGGAGCTGTGCCTTATAAATGAGCCACACTGGTCAAGAGCAAAAGCAAAATACAAGCAAACCCAGAGCACGGATGAAGTAGGTTCCCTCTTCCTACGCTTGCTGCCTGCAGGCTCTAGATACTTTAGGCATGATCACTGGGGGGGGGGGGGGGGGGGGGGTGGATGGGCTTACACCTGTAATCCCAGCTATTTGGGAGGGGGACAGTGGGAGGATCACAGTTGGAGGCCAGCCTCCGCAAAAAGTTATTGAGATTCCCTAGCTCAACCAACAAGCTGGGTGTGTGGGGGTGCACACCCGTGATTCCCAGCTACCTGAGAAGCAGAGAGAGGAGGATTGGGGGCTGAGACTGGCCTCTAACAAAAATGCAAGAACTAATCTTCAAAAATAAGACAAAAGAAAGGGGGGGGCTGTCGAGCAAGAGTGAGGCCTTGAGTTCAAATCCCCCAGTACTACCGAAAAAGACTATTTTCTCATCTGAGGGAAAAGAGGACATTCCGCTCACCCAGATGGCCCCAGCTGATCTGAGATGTGGCTCCTAATCCCTCCTAGCCCATCTCTGACTACACCCGCTTCCAGGCCCTCCCGATTGGCCCACCACATTCTTGTGCCTCCTTGCCCTTCTTGGCTCCATCCCAACCACATCTGGTTACCCTGGCCTGGCTCACTTCTTCCCTCCACACCCCCTTCTCAGGCTGCTTCTCACAAGTGCTCACCAAGCCTGACCCGGGGGTAACGCGGGCTTGGGCGGTGAAGGGCTTGCCCCAGGCCACAGAGAGGTATGTGCAGAGATGGGGTCTGAGTCTCGGCGCTCCACCTGCCTACAAGGCTTGAATTCACTGCGCTTTCTTGGTCAAGGCTGGTGATTTACCACTTAAGCTACCAGTCCTGCTTTTTGCTAGTCCTGGACTAGGCTTTGAACTGACCTCAGCCTCCTCAGTAGTTAGGATTACAAGTGTGAGCCGCTGGTGCCTGGGGTACAGCTGGATCTTTGTTGCTCTCTGGGGAAGGGGGTGTCCCTTGAGGTGAGGGGCCTCATGGCTGTCCTCTGGTGGAGCTGGGATCTGGGGATGATAGCCTTGTACAACCTGCCCTGGCACTGTCATCAAGGCCCGGGAGTCAGGCATGACCTCTGTCTACCTCAGTTCTCACAGGGCCTACAGCAATGCAGCATGTTGACAGGAAGTCAAGTCCCCTGGGCAGCTGGGTGGCATCTGAAGATCACAGAATGTCATGGAAGAGGGGGCAGGTTGTGACTGTCTGCGTCATTCGTGTGGCTGGACCTAGGGATTCTGCCCCTGTCTCCGGTGGGGGATGCCTGCAGCAGATGGCCTGCCCTGGTCAGCCCGTGGACTGCAGAAACCCATTGTCCCTGCTCTTCCCCCCATTGCACCCACCTGGTGTCCATCCCCAACTCCCAGGCTCTCCTCTGCGGCCGCTGGCCTTCGCCAGGTCCCATCCTGCCACTGCTATGGAGAGAGCCAGGTGCTGGCCTGGCCCCTCTGTCCTGGAATGCTGAGCTGGGTGTGTGTGGTGCTCTGTGGGCTGTGTGCTCACTAAGCTGGGTTAAGCCTGGGGCCCATGAGGGGGGCCCGTGAGGGGAGGCTCCCCAGGGGCCCAGGGAAAGCCTGGCTGACTCAGCCAAGGTCTCTGAACGCGGTCACATTTCCCCTGAGACAATCCTACCCAGATGGAGGTTTGGGCCCATCCAGAACCCCTAACCTCCCCACCCTCCGTGTGCTGAGTGACTGAGGGGAGTGGGTAGCATGAGTGGAAGGCCCAGGTCTGGGACTCCTGCGGAGATCATGGTTCTGGGATTTGTAGGGTCAGTTGTCCTCAGGATGTGGACGAGATTCCAGGCCCCTCCCCTTCTTCCCAGCCCCAGGGCTGCAGAGTGATTTCTGGTGAAAGGGCATGGATGGTGGGAATGCTGCTGAGATTCAGAGGGATGGGCTGATGTCCCAGTCTGCAGGGTCTGCTGAGGTACTGCTGAGGTGCCCAGGGTAGCAAAGGTGGGCCTCCCCTAGCAGGTCTCCCTGCTCAGCTCCCAAGATGGGGTGTCCCCGCCCTGCCTGCCCATTGGGCATTCCCTTCCAGAAATCCCTGAGCTGGTAAAGGAGGCTGTGAGTGAAGTCTGCCCAGGGGAAGCTGAGCCACCCATGATGCTATGGGCTCCATAGCAATTTTCTCTGGTCACCTTAAGAAGATACAGAGTGTATCTGACCTGGAAACCTCTGCCCAGCTGTACCCCACGAAAGCGGGGGGGGGGTGTCTCTAATCGCTTTTGCTGCTCCTAAGCCTAATCCTTCCAGTGACCTGGCTGCTCCTCAAACACAGGCAGGAGAGCAGGAGTTGGGTCTGTGTGTGACCTCCCCAAGTTGGTGGAAGGTCTGCAGAAGCAAGGACCCTAATGGGTGTGGCCTTCCAGTGGTCACTCCAACTGTCAATCTTCGCCCCAGCCAGAGGACTGCAGGATGTTGGGGTGGATGGCAACTGAATGGGACAAATACTGGGAGGGCCCAGGCTGTGTAGCCAGCTGACTCCAGCCAGCAGGTCCCAGGAGGACCAGAGAAAGAGCCATGTTTCCAGCTGCGGCTACAGAAGCACCTGCCAGCCACCTGACATCTCTGGTGGCATTCGAGCCCTGGGGTGAGCAGGTGGAGGGCCTTCTTACACCCCAGGTGGCTAGCATTGAGGCCACCAACCCACCCTGCTGTCATTACCACAGCCCCTGCCACCCACTGGCCTGGGCTCCCAAAGGTGGTGAATAGGGAGGAGATGGCAGAGGCACCCTGTCTCCTGAAGACCCCTTACTTAGCCAGACACTCAACCCAGGGGACCCAGTGGGGGTCTCCCCTCCCCTTCCACTGGGGGATTAGCAGCATTTCATTTACCCAACAAGAACCCGACGCTCAGAACAGCTTGCACAGGAAGAAAAGAGAAGAGCTGAGACTCTGGTACAGCAGTCTGCCTAAGCCCAGAGGCCGCCATCCCAGAAGACATAGGGTTATCTCAAGTGCCCTACCCCAACCCTGAGGACGCCTGAGCTCTGTGCAAGGGTTGAACTCAACTGGAGGTTCTCCTGGCAGGCCAAGCCACCATGATCTGTGCTATTCCTCTCTGGGATCCCGCCAGGCTGAGCTTCCGGGGTAGGGTCCTGCGGGCCATGGGCCTGTGCTGGCTACTCCTGTGCAGCCTGGCCTGGCCAGCCCTTCCCCCACACTTGTGGGCTCCCCTGGATGTGACTCTCCCTGTGTGGGAGAGCCAGCTTTATCTGCTGCAATGAAAACTCTAAAATAGCTCTTTCCACATTCAAAATAGTTCACCCCTTTGCAACACAGGAACTGGTGCCATCTGGCTGCTGGTTTGCCAAGTGACTCGAGACCATTTTGGAGTCTATTTTTACCCATCTCCCCAGGCCCCAAGTGAGCAAGCTGCTGGGAGCAGAACAGCGGTCAGCTGGCAGGAGCCCCAAGGACCCCTGAAGCCTGGGGCAGCTCCAGGCCTCATTCCACAGCTGGCCTTGCCAGAGGAACCACACACGTCCTCCTGGGCAGTGAGCTATGTGTGACTTTTGGGAAGCTTCTCGTATTCCAGAAGTGAGCAGCTCCTTCTGACCTTGCCGTTATGTCTCGGATGCCCCCAATAAAGGCCTCTGTGCTGCCCACGTTCCCCACGCATTTGTTTGAATGCTCGGTACCTGTTCTCATCTTTCTCCCCTATCTGTTCCCCTCTCCCCTGCAAGGCCTCCTACCATTCCCCTCGCCCTTGACCTCTCTCCAACCAGACTGTCCTTAAGTCCATGTGGGTCCTGGCTGGGCGGGGTGCCCCTCTTCCGTGGACTCTCCCACACTTTTCAAAACTTCTTTTTTATTTTTGTACCGATCCTGGGGATTGATCTCAGGGCCTGAGTGCTGTTTCTGAGGGTGTGTGTGTGTGTGTGTGTGTGTTGCTTAAGGCTACTACTCTGCCACTTAAGCCACATTTTAACTTCTAGTTAACTTCTGGCCCCCTACCCTAGTCCTGGGGCTTGAACTCTAGGCCTGGGCACTGTCCCTGAGCTTCTTTTTGCTCAAGGCTAGTGCTGTAACGCTTGAACCACAGCACCGCTTCCAACGTTTTTTTGAGTATTGGAGATAAGATTTTCCTGCTCTGGCAGGCTTTAAGCCATAATTCTCAGATCTCAGCTTCCTGAGTAGCTAGGATTACAGGCAGGAGCCACCGGCATCCAGCTCCTCCCACTTCTTATACCAGGATTTCCCAGGTACCCTCAATTCTACCAGCTGTGAGCCGTTCCCCCTGTTGGTAAACTCAGGGGCCCAGATTCAGAGCTTGGCCCCCTCCCTGTTCTCTGACCTCAGTGTGCACCTAGATGGCCCAGATCTTCTGTGGGGTTGTCCTCTACCTGTTCCTGTGTATCTGTGGGATATCAGAGGGAGGTTGGAGAAGAAGGGTCTTGTTTATCTGTGACTCAGACCCACACTTCGGGGGACTTTCTTTTTTCTTTTTTGTCAGTTGTGGGGCCTGGGCACTGTCCCTCAGCTCTTCAGCTCAAGGCTAGCACTCTACTATTTGAGCCATAGCACCATTTCCAGCTTTTTCTGCTTATGTGGTGCTGAGGAATTGAACCCAGGGCCTCATGCATGCAAGGCAAGCACTCTACCACTGAGCCACCTTCCCAGCCCTCAGGGGACTTTGAAGGCCTTACTCCTTACCACACAGCAGCTCTGCCAGCTATGCAAGAGTCGTCCCGGCCCCCCTTGCCAGCATCAGGGTCCCTGTCCCCAACCACCAGGCTACCTGGCCCCACCTGGCTCACCAAGCTGTGGGGCTTACATTCGGAGTAGAAGGTAGAGGCTAAATGAGCACTGTGGGCCTCAGGATGGCTTCTGAACAAAACAGATGATGAGAATGACAACAAAGCTCTAGTGACATTCACTTCATGCACAGACATGAACTACCCTCAGCCCTCAGGCCTGTCCTTCAAGCTGAGCACTGGGCTTCAACACCAAGATAACCTTAGAGATGGCCCAATAAGCCTACAGGACTTCTTGGCCCTATTTTATAGGAAATGAATTCTCAAAAGCCTGGGCTGGCCGTGTGCACTAATCCGACCATTCTCACCACAGGCTCCGGGTCACACCATGGGCAGGCTCTGGTTCTGAGGCCTGGGACTTTGGGAAGCAGGTCCCCACCCTGGGCAGAGCACCTCTGCTGGCACACAGGCGTTTGTGGCTCCTCAATGGCAGGCGAACTCTCATCACTGGCTGGCCGTTATTCGTGGAAAAACTCCTCACAGGGAATCGGGCCATTCATTCCTTTGCTCCTGGGCTCATTTCCAATTCTCTCCCGACTTTCCTCTTCCTCTCCTCTCCTCTCCTCTCCTCTGTCTGTCTATCTCTCTCTCTTTCTCTGGCCTGTGTGCTGAGGTTTCTGGGTGCCAGGCCTTGTGGCAGGCATGGAGATTACAGGAAGGCCAGGGCCAGTGCTGAGGTAGGAAAGCCCACAAGGCACAGTGGACCTGCCGATGGGGTGGCAGGTGGCGCTTACCTGGAATGCAGGGCGATCCTGCCCTCCTGCTCTCAGCCAAGGGGAGGGAATGAGCCCAGGGAGACCTGGGCTCCTATCCCTGAGCCTTCTTCCCCCATGCAAGCTACCTCTGCCCTCTACTGGCCGTCAAGGTGCAGAGACACAACTAGTACCCAAGGTCTCTCCCCCTGGGGCTGCAGATGACCAGGCCTGAGTCTACTTTCCAGCCTCTCCTATAATTGGCTTCCAAAGTGGCCATGTCAGCTGTGGGCCCTTGGGTGACATTCCTCTGGAAGTTTACACATCAAACATCCACAGGACATTGTTTCATGAGGAAAGTTGCTGGATGAGGGATGCGGTGGGAGTCCAGGGCAGCCACCCTCCTGTCCCATGCGGAGTCCCACAATGGCACAGGTATGGGCAGGGCTTTGTGGGAAGCTGCTGAAAGGTCTGAGTTAAAGGCCCCCAAGGGCACTGGGTGCTGGGGATCCTCGCTGCTCGGGAGGCTGAGATCTGAGGATCATGGTTCAAAGCTGGCCTGGACAGGAATGTCCCTGTGAAGCTCTTATCTCCAGTTAACCACCAGAAAACTAGAAGCAGAACTATGAGTCAAAGTGGTAGAGATCAGGAGTAAAAACACGCAGGGACAGCTCCCAGGCCCTGAGTTCAAGTCCTAGGACTGACAAAAGAAAAAGGCCAAGGGCAGGACTACCCTAGACTGCTTGAGCCACATGACCATGGTCCTACTGTGCGGTGAGAGGGCGGCAGGGCATGAGCAGAGGTGTCATGGGGAAACCCTGGGGTTACTCACACCCCCCGTTTGAGCACCTAGCTCTCACCAATGGGGAAGAGGCCATGCTGGGTGAAAGGTGAGGACGCTGCCCCAACTCTTGGGGAGCCAGTGGGCATCTGGGTGTGCTACACCACTGGCCATGGGGCCTGGCCTCTCAGAAACTGTGCAGGGATCCCCACTGATGGTTTGGGATCCAAAGACTTAGGCTACTGATGACCTTTCCTGAAGTTAAAGGCATTCTAAAGACTGTCAGATACGGTTGTCATCCTAGCTACTAGAGGCAGAGGTGGGGAGAATTATGGTCCGAGGCTATCTCAAATAAAAAGTTAGCTAGACCCTCATCTCAACTAACAAGATAGATTGTGGTGGTGTGTGATTGTCACCCCAGCGACCCTGGAGGCTGTGGGTAGGAGGACTGTAGTCTAGGCTGGCCAGGGCAAACGACCCACAAGACTCTATCTGATAAATAATAACCCAAGTAAAAAGGGGCTAGGGACATTGCTCAAGTGGTAAAGCATCTGCCTAGCAAATGTGAGGCCCTAAGTTGAAACCCAGTACTGCAAAACAAACAAAGAACAACAAAACCAGGTCCCCTTACTTTTCTCCTCAAGTCTGAACACAGACTCCTTGCCATCTTGGGAAAGTGAGCTGAAGCAGCCGCCCTGGGCTGACCTGAGGCCTCTAGGGGGCGCTTTTCCTGGGGAGTTTGTCAGACCAGCCGGCCCCTACTTCCTGTTCCATCATGAGCCACTCTGTCAGAGACACAGGGTGGCAACTCTCAGCCTTCCGCCAGGCCAGGAGGAGAAGGGGACTGGTCACATCCCACGTGGGAAGAGGCCCCCCAGCTCAGGCTAGAAGCTTCCCTCACAGCCAATGTTGGGTTGGGGTGGGGGGCAGTGGACAAGCATCAGACTCCTCGCAGCGGGGAGGCTGGGAGATGGTATGGGGGCTTGCATCTCTGGGTCCCCAGGTTTCCCAGGTGAGGCCTCAGCCATGTGGATCAGCAGCCACATGGCTGCTTACAGGTAAAAGCTGTGCCAGGGAGTACGAGCTCCTGGGCCTGGGAGACCAACATGAGGGAGGTGGGAAGCCACTGCCTGTGACTTCAGAGGGCAGCCATTACGAGGGATGGGGCATAGAGCGCTACAGCGGGCCACACACTCCCGTATCCTGGCCTGGTGACACTGGAGCAGCTTAGGTGGCTTCTCTGAACCTGCTCCCTCTCTGGCACTTCCAATTGCTCATGAACCCTGTGAGGTGCAGGCATGAATAGGGATGGGAGGGGGAAGGGGCACAGTTGTGGTCCAAACCCCTGGCCAAGGGTGACCATGTGTCCCATGGCCCCCAGCAAGCTTGCCTGTGGGGTCCCTTCTCCCACAGTGGGGGTCTGGGCAGCTGACTGACAGCTGTGTGTACACAGCCCTTCCAGAAAGGATCTGTTCCTTCAAGATGAGGGGCAGATGCTAGGAAAATCCCAGGGGTGGGACCTTGGGGTCACTGAGTGCTCCCTTCCCTGCCTGAGTGGCTCCTGTCACTCCAGGCTGACTGTTCCCTGAACTAGAACTGCAGACAGGCCTCGGAGGCAACCCCAAGGGGCTTCACTTCTCATGAAACAATTCGTCATGCACTTAGACCAGGAGAGCTGTTTTATGGCTTTGTGAACAGATGAGCCCCTACTGTCTCATGAAAGACGGCGCTAGACCAGAGCCTGCCGTGAACCTCATTATCTTGGGAAAGCCAGACCTTCCTCTCCAAGGTCAAGTAGCTTCTGTCTTGGGTGAGAGGCAGTGCAGGTGGACATGGATGGGTGGCTGGTTACAAACACAGCTACGTCATTAATTGCTTGACATTCTGGGAATGTCAAGTACAGAGACCGGGCGCACAGAAGCTGTAAGGAAGATGGTGGTTCAAGAAAATGAATGGAGGGGGGAAAAATTGGTCAGGCTGTTTTCCGGTAGTCTGGGAAGAACACTTAACGTTTTTGCTTTGTGCTGGTCCTAGGGCTTAAACTCAGGGCTTGAGCACTATCTCTGAGCTTTTGGCTCAAAGTTGGTGCTCTACCACTTGAGTCACATCTCTACTTTTTGATGATTAATTGGAGAAAGGTGTCTCATAGACTTTTCTTGGCTAGGCTGGCTTTGAAATTCAGATCTTGGCCTCCTGAATAGCTACGATTACAGACATGAGCCACCAGCACCTGGCTCAAAGGGTACTTCTGGCTCCCCCTCAGGCCTCAGAGTGAGGATTTCTGAGGCCATGTCTGAGCTTCTAGACCTGAGCATGCCTGGGCAGGTGTAGGTGGCTTGTGGCCCACCAGCCTCCCAGCTGAGTTTTGCATGCCAGGGGTTCAGGCTGGTGATCTGACCCGCTTCCTCTCCCGTCCGTGAGTTTCCTATCCCAGCCTGGCTTTGCTCTAAGTCCTGAGTTTGGAGCTGGACACCAGAATTACCCATTGTTTCCAGCCAGCCTAGGGCCTTCCTGAGCCACACACTGAGTGGATCTTGACTTCAGCTCTGTAGCAACTTCCGTTTTTGCACACTTCCAGACTCCATATGACTAGTGCCTCTGGCCTGGGTGCCTTCTCTGGCTGGGTGGCTGTCCCAACAAGGACACTGTGGTCAGACCCATGTCTGGAGAGTGACAGTCTGGGGAACACTCAGGCAGACGGAGAAAAGGGTCCAAAAGTAATCAAATGCTATACTCAACAGCACGGAGACACTTCCCCACTCCCAGTTACAGCAAGGCAGCTTCCAGAACCCAGGGAAGGCAGCCCACTCCCATGGCTGTGCCTGCCAGGTTCCAGACCTGATCTGTCTGCTGTCATGCTGGCATGATCCTGGGCAAGCCCAGTTGCAAAACTCTTCTGGCCCAGTCCCCACCCCACCACCAGGGGGAGCACGACTCACGTTGATCATAGCATTCGACGTGATGCGGAAGAGGGTGGCCCGCTCGTTCACCACCTTCAGTTTCTCGCTGCTGTCCGATGGGATCTTCAGGCTGTCCAGCTCATTCAGGGAGCGCTGGAGTGCGGCGCCATGCTTGGCAATGAGGTCATTGCACGTGCTGAGGTCATCTAACTTCAAGGAGAGGTTCTTAAGAGTGTGGTGGAGCTCGTTCTTGTCAGCTGGGGAGGCAGGCTCTTCGTCGTCGTCCCCAGAGTCATCTGTGAAGAGGAAGGAGAGTTGCTGGGACTTGAAGGCGTAGCTTGAGGGGCAGAGAGCCTGCCTGGCAAGCCTGAGGCTCTGAGTTCAAACCCTGGTACTGCCAAGAAAGAATTGAAGTGATTTGTTTCCAACCAGTGTGGTATGCGATGGCCCTGCCTGGATGTGGAGAGTAGCCACTTGAAATGGTGAGTTCTATTCATGGTGCTGGATGCATGAAGACATCTCAGGTATAGCAGTGCACCTGCCTAGCCCTGGCTGGCGCAGGCCCAGTTGAGTCGATGGGAGGAGACATAAGGCAGAATGACAGAGCTTGGATTGGGCTGCTTTGTCTGTAGGGAAGTCACAGCCTGTAGGCAAAGGAGGGTGGAACTGGGTAGAGAGGTGAAGGATTTCTCAGTGGGCACAGACACCCCGAGAAGAGAGCCAGGGCTCCTCTCCTGACCTTGCAGGCCTATGTAGACTGACTGACCTCTTCCTGGCCAAACCCACTCAATATCTGGTCTCTTCTCCCTTCCCACAACCCCATCAACTAATCCTGTTATGGGCACACAGACACTTGAGTGTGTCATTGCTTAGGGACTTGCCCATTGGGTCCCCACAGCCTAGAACTTGCTCTCAATGGCTCAGCCCATTCATCCATGTGAGGCCCAGGGGCAATGCCAGCCCCGTCTCCTGAGTCTGCCTGCAACACCCTCAGGCCTAGTTATATCCTTTATCTCCCTCCAGCCAGCCTACACCCATGCAGAACCTGGTGTTGTGTGTGCAGACAATGGATGGGGGTTGGGGACTAATGAAGTAGCTGACATCCTGAGAGGGAGCATCATGCCCAGGCTGCCCAGGTTGCTGGCCCAGGCTCTCCCTTCCCCATTCTCTACTTCTAGCTCTCACACTGTGGCCCAGGTATCCTCAGTGCTCCCTGTCCTGCCAGCCCAGCCTGGGTTCCCGGGGCAGAGAACACGGGGGGGGGGGGGGGGGGGCGGGCCTCTGCAGGCAGGTGGCCTGGCCCAGCTGCTGCTTTAGTGCTGGGTGCCTGTCAATCCTGGAGCCCTGTGTTTGCCAAGGGGTTTCTGAAATGCCTCATTTCAGACAAAGAAAATCTCCAAGACTTAAAAAAAAATTTTTTTAGATGAATAAAATCTGTAACCCAACATATAAAATTAAAAGAAGGAAGAAAAAAAAAAGAATACATATTTTGAGAGAACAGCTTTCTTCCCACGGCAAGCAAGGTGCGTGGGGGTGGGACGCAGCTGATTTTCTGCTCCCAGTGTCCCTGAGCGCATGGCAGGCCATGGCAGGGCTGGGTCAGCCAGCTGTGTGGGGACCGAGGGAGGGGGAGCCGGGTGTGTGTGGGGGGGGTGTGTGTGAACTGCACACTTTGTCTCTGCTGGCCACAGAGCCTTGGACCAGCACCCAGGCTAAGGGCAGAGACCCTCCCTCTGGGCCAGCCCATCTGCAGCTCCAGAGTGCCCAGTATCTGGAAAACACATGCTGGGCCACCGTTTTCACTAACTGGAGCTCTGAGTCTCCCAGTGGAGGCTTGGACAGGGGCTCTTCCTCCCTTCCTGAGAAGGAAGGAGACAAGCAGGCTCCAAGGATTGGCACTGAATTGCCCAGGGCCATCAGGCAAGGGGATTCTGGAACAGCTTGGTCTGTCTGGCATCAGAACTTAGATTCTGATCATCTTTATAAATTCTCTCCCTAGTGTAACAACCCGACTGAGCAGCCAATAACTAGACATAATGGCCACCAACTGGACATCAAGAAGGCCCTGCAAGGACATACAGATTGCAGATGACCCGCAATATGATCCCCAGTCCTCTGAGCAAAGCAGAGGGAGGGTGACATACAAAACCCCAGACAAGGAAGATAAGACTTAAGAGTCACTCTGGGCCTGTGCAGGAAGTGGCCTCTTTGGTTCCCTAACTCAGAGCTCAGGTGGCCTGGGTCACTTCTTCCTGAGGAGGAGCTGGGCTTTGTTCCTGATCTTAGAGTTAGCTTATTCTCTGGGTTTCTCCTTTGCTAATATCTGGTGCTCCAGCTGGGTGCTGGTGGCTCAAACCTGTAACCCTAGCTACTAACAAGGCTGATACTTGAAAGATCATGGGTCTAAGCCAATCTGGGTAGGAAAGTCTGTGAAACTCTTATCTCCAAGTAACCAGCAAAAAGCTGGAAGTATAACTATGGCTCAAGTGGTAGAGCATTAGCTTGGAGAGAGAAAAAAATAAAAGCTCAGGGACAGTGTCAAGACCCTGAGTTCAAGTCCCAGGACTGGCATCAAAACAAACAAATGAATGTAGAAAACATCATTTGGTCCTGCTGTCTCTGTTTAGAGCAACCAGGGGCATTTGCAGATTTCTCTGGCCTTCTAAGAAGGAAGTCATTCTAAGGGAGGAGAGCCAGCCAGCCAGGGGCACACGTCCTGTTACAGAGGTGATAGCCAGAGCACCTGGAATTCCAGCATGGCTGCAAGCTCCTTCCCCCTCCTCTACCACTGCCTTCTCCCATTCTGTCAGTTACTGTCAAGCCCAAGCAAGGCAGCAAGAGATATCCCGGTGAATCCTGAGCTATCGGTGACCCTCGTTCATGAATGTCCAAGTCAACCCTGAGAGTGCAGTCCAGGCCATGAACAGGACATGTCAGGTCAGGTCTGGTCCATCTAGGTCCAAGCCTTTGTTTTCAGATGCATAAACTGAGACCCCGGATCAAGCAGAAGGGTTGAGCAGAGGGCAGGGGCCAAAGTAACGATCACCAATCTCCGGCTGGAGCCCCTATCCGAATAGAAAAGACTAGTCTTTGAAGGCTAGATCCTCCGACATCCCGCAGGCTTCCCTGGCAGGAGAGAAGAGGACACGCAGCTTGGGCACTGCTCCTATCAGAGCCACCCTGTGGTGGGTTGCTGGCCTTTGATCACCTGCTGTGCCCCAACAGGGAGCCCACAGAGGTTGCCAGCACTGTGAGGGCCCAGGTCTGTAGCAGCAAAGGACGCTGCTCACTTTCCTTCTCTGCAGAGGAAGGCAGGGGTGAGCAGGTGCTGGGCAGCAGCTCAGAGGAGGGGCCAGGCAGAGGGACACAAAGTGCACCTGGCACCTGCTCTCCACCGGGTGGGGGGAGGGGTCTTTGGCCTATCCTTCCTGTCCAGTTTCATGCCTGGTTGGCCTGAGGCATTAAACTCCAAGAAGGGAAAGAGAGCAGGGTGCCAGTGACTCATGCCTTAATCCTAGCTGACTTAGGAGGCTGAGATCTGAGGATCATGATTGAAAGCCAGCTGAAGCAGGAAAGTCTGTGAGACTCATCAACAGTTAACCACCAAAACTCTGGAAAGTGGAGCTATGAATCAGGTGGTAGAGTGCCAACCTTGAACACAAAAGCTCAGTACCCAGGCCCTCAGTTCAAGCCCCAAGACTGGCATTAAAAAAGAAGGAAGGAAGGAGGTAGAGGTCCTGGTCTTCCCTGCTAGGCAAAGGAGGCTTCAGCACCTTCCAAGACCAATGACTCCTCCCTGATGGTAGGGAGTTGGGCCTGCACCCCACTGTGCTTCCCCCTTTATATGGTATTCTTGAACCTACCCCACCAAAGTGACAAAGACACCAGGCTGTGGAGTGCAGAGGGAACAAGGGATTTGTCTCTGAGCCAGTCACAGAGCCTGGAAATGAGGCTCCTCTCTTGGATGCTGGAGCAAATGACTATGAAAGACACCTTCCCTCCTATTCAAACATGAGAACACCAATTCCTAAGATACCTATCAGCTTTAACCAGTCACATGGGAGAATGAATTTTTTTTGTTAAAAGAGAATCAATTAGCTAGGCGTGGTGGTGCATGGCTGTAATGCCAGCTACTTAAGAAGATCAGGAGAATCACAATTCGAAGCCAGCCCAAAAAGTTAATGAGATTGGAAAAGGCAAGGGAAGGGGTTGACCTTGTCCAAAAAGAAATGTACTGTACTTGATTTATGTAATGGTAAGCCCTCTGAACATCACCTTTATAACAACAGTAACAATTTTTTTAAAAAAGCTAATGAGATTTTTCTCAACCAATAAGCTAGGTTGGGTGGTATATGCCTGTGATCCCAGTTACCCAGAAGGATTGTGATCCAAGGCCCTGAGTTCTGGGGTTTGAACAAAAAGAAGATAAATCCAGAAAACCAAGGCAGTGGTCACAACTTCTCTGTCATCTTGGTGGGGCCAATAAAGGGTGGCGTCCTTGTCCATGGGAGTGGGAGTTCCCAATGTTTAGTGGCTGTCCCCCACCCCAAATGTATGCCTTGTCCTGGAACTTCAGAACTTGACTTACTTGGAGGCATGGATGCAGATTTGTTGGGGGCTGTCAGTACGGTTTGTTTTGGCACACTTCCCAAGGGGTGGTCCTGGGACCCCTTTCTGGACACAGACACCACTTAACTCTCAAGTCTCTCAGGCTCCCCTAAACGCCTGACACACATACCACCCTAGTTGGCCCTCTACAGGGAGAAAATGGCCTGCAGCACAGTTGGAGCCAAGTGTTTCTGCACCCAGGCTCTCACGATCTGGGCTCAGCATCCCAATTCTTACTGGGTATTGGGGGCATGCTAAGTATCCAATGTATGACCAGCACAGTGTTGAGATCCCATACCTACCAATGCCTTAGGGCTCACCAAACCCTCTGCCTCTCACCCAGCTCAGCACAGAAACCCCCTTAAACCGACTTCACATTAGAGACCAACACCAGAGAGAGCTCTCTGTTCTCTGTGACACCCTCTTCCTCCTCAGCGTCTTTCTTAGCAGGATCTGGTTTAGGAGCCCCTGGGCATCTCCACCAGGTTCAGGACCCTCTTTCTCCAAGTCTCTTAGGAAAGACAGGTTGCTGTGGCAACTGTGGTGCCAGGTGGGCTATTTTTAGAAGTGGAGCTTTCTTTCATCTTTGAAGAAAAATGAATTGAGGGGAAGCCCTATTTGGGAAAGAGGTGGGGAGGAGAGGGGAAAACTCTGGGAATTTAAGAAACGAAAAGGAAGGGAGGTGATTGCAGAGGTCCTGTGGCCACCCCTGTGTGCTTCTTGTTTCATTGTAGGGAGCCCTGTCCACCAGCTCCTCGGGGGTCACGGTCCAAGATGGCCTGTGAGGACCCCTCCTCTCACACACAGTGCATGAGAGCCACGTGGGCGGGGCTTCAGCTCCCATCTCCCACTGCGCCCACTCCCAGAGCTGAGCTGGGAGAGTCTGGGGGAGAGGTATTGCAGAGGGGTGCGGGAAGCCCCAGCAGGGTCCTGAGCACACACCGATGCCGGGATTTCCTTCCTCCTCCTCTCTGCCCAAGGCTTCAGATGGGTCACTTCAGACTGAGCAGTGCCGGAAGCCCTGGGGCTCCCTCCCCCAGCCCCTGTGTGGCTTCCAAACACTTCAAAAGAGCATGGGGAAAAGGTCCCTCACTTACTGGTCTCTGCATGTCCCTGGGGAAGGCCTTGTCCTGCACCCCATCACTGCCCCCCACAACCACAGCAGGGGAACCTGAAACTATGCCCTCTGGGGCTCCCCTGAGCTGGCTGCAGGGCTAAAGAGAACGGCCCCTTCCTGCCAAATTGACTCCTAAGTGTAGGGCCTAAGCCACCCTGGGTAGCTTCGTGGCCCTCTCCCCAGCAGCCTCTTGTCTAGGGCTCTCATCAAAAGGCTACGAGCCCCCTCCATCCTGGGCTCTACAGAGTGACACATCTATCCTGGGTTCTTTCCCAGCCAGGCTGTGCACATGCCCCATCCATGCCTTGAAGATGCAATCCAGCAGGGGGATGGTTTTAAGCAAGAACTGCAGAACACAGCCAATTCTGATCTGTATCATTTGTGTCTTGGGCATGCCACGACTACAGCTTCGGTGGCTTGTATTTATATCTCAGGTCTGGTAGGCAGCCCAAGCTCCAGCACGGAATCCAGTCGGCAGGATGAGGCTAACAGACAGGGACCGGCCTTGAGGTGGGAGTAGGGCGGGCATGGCCAGTGGCGTCAGCGCATCTGAGAATCAACAGCCCAGTTGCTCAGTGGCTGCCTCCTCTGCACAGGCATACGTCACCCCATTCCAGGTATCATATATAGAATTCCACAAGTGACTCCCAGAAGTGGCCAGGGTGGCCTGGGTCTTGTTGTGCCCAAGACCCAAGGCCTCTTTCTAAGTGTTGCCGTTGGGATGGTTGTGGGATCATCGCAGAGAGCCGGTGGCACCTGTCACCCCTGTGCTCTTGGAGGCTACCTGCACCTAGGCTACAACCACAGAAGCTCCGCCCACTCAAGCAGTGAGAGGTGGAGCTTGAGAGACCAATGACAGAATGGAGGCAGGGCTCTGGAAGCATGGGGCAGAGGCAGAGATGACATCACCTGGGGGTGGAGCCCTGCGAGGGTAGGATGTGGAAAGGAAAGAGCAGCAAACTCAGGACAGAAGCAGGGACAGGCCAGCACAGCTTGAGCAGCCAGCCAGCCAGTGGGGTGGAGGCTCCCACAGCATAGGGAGCCACTTAGGGCTCCAGAGAGCAGGGACAAGACCCTCTGAGGCACTGGCCCACTCTTCTTTTCTTTTAGGTCCAAAACTGGGACTTGAATTTGGCACCTGACCCTTTCCTCATTGGCTAGTGCTCTCCCAACTGAGCTATGCTTCCAGCCCGTGGCCCACCCTTCTGACTGGGGGAACTTGGAAGGATAACAGGTCTGCCTTCCCTGTAGGCTGAGGATGCTTGCAAAGGACAGAAGGATCTGAGAGGCTTGGCCCTGCCACTGGAAGCTGAGTCACAACCTAATCTGATGGAAAATCAGATGATGATAAATAATGAATTGCACAACCCTGGAAGGTTAGAAGGGAAACATCAGCCAGGCTCTTGGTGAGCTCTTAATCCTTCTCTGTGGGCCCATCCTTCTCCTTTGCCCAATGACCACACAGTATGCTGAGAGTGTCCGAGAAACTACTGGGGCCACATCTGGGCCTCTGCACGGGGAGATTTCCTCACCAAGGGACAGCTAGTACCAGGGACAGGTGGAGCCTGAGGCCAGAGCTCTGGGTTCTTCCAGACAGAGGTCATTCCACCACCCTGCAGGGCTAGAAACCTCATCTGATGAATGTGAATCCTGAGTCTCAGTGTGGTGGTTCACATCTGTAATCCCAGATACACAGGAGGCAGAGATCAGGAAGATTGTGGATCATTGCCAGCCTGGGCAAAAAGTTAGCGAGACCTTGCCTAAAAACAGCTAAAGCAGAAAGGGTCGGAGGAATGGCTCAAGTGGTAGAGCATCTGGCCAGCAAGTTCAAGGCCCTGAATTCAAATTCCAGTATCTCTCCTCCCCAAAGCACTAATTGTGAAAGCTGGTATCTATAGACACCAGATACTGAGACTTTATCTTTGCAGGGCGGGGGGGAAGTTCCCCACTGGGCTAGAGAGAGACCAAGAATCACAAATCCCAGAGATAAAAAAAGAAGTGTTTCCCCCAGTACTGGAAGAAACTGGAGAGTATATGGTTAAAGCCATGGGCAAAAAAAAAACCCACAAAAGGCTGAAAAATAGCATGCCTTCAGAACTATGATGTCTCAGTGTTCCATAGAAGGCCAAGACCTGGAGTTGCACGCTTGGTCATCCTTGGCTGTCTTCGGGATGACGCTGGCTCTGGGCAGCTGGGCCCACCTCCAGGGAAATAAACACAGGCAGAGATGCAGTGCAAAAATAGAGGCACGGCCTCCATTTATGGCATCTGCTGTGACATCGAAGGCGACCTGCCACGCACAGCCTCCTCCTCCTGGGACAGAGCGCTCCACCCACCTACAGCCTCTACCCCGAGGTTTCCAGGAGCCTCCTGGAAGGGATGCAGGTGTCCTAGTGCTGTGGAGAGTTGACCCTTTCCAGGTCACCCAGGCTCCCTTCCTATAGCTGTCCACTGGGTACAGCATGGGCAGCTGCAGCCGGGAGGGGCCCTGTGGCAGGGGCACTTGAGAAGCTGGCCACAGTGACACAGCTTGGTCTCCTGGGCTGGTCTCAGTGGAGCTGGGTGCTGGTCCTCACCTGGGTGATGCGTGTAGAGCTGAGGCATACGGCTCCCTCCCCTTCCTCTGCCCTGCTGGGTGGAGATCTCTGCCCTGCCTATGGCTCAGCACTGGGGGGCACTTCCCCAGGGACCAGCCGCTCCGGGTGTACCAGGCAGGTGCCGGCCTCCATTGTCTCCACCATCTCTGCCCATCTTTCTGCCTGTTCACCTGCCTGCTCTACAATCTAATGAGAAACTACCTGCCAACTTGGAGGTGGGGAGAGCATCTGTACTTTGATTTAATTCATTTATGGTGCCAGTACTGAGGCCAACTCCAAGCCTCAGAGTCTGGGTGCTGTTCCTTAGCTTTGTTTTTATTTTTTGCTCAAGGCTGGTGCTCTACCACTTGTATTGCTGGGGCACAGGCCGATGCAGCCAGCCTCCCTTGGCTGAGATGGGAGACTCCAAGACTTTTCTGCCTGGGCCTAGTCTAGAACCAGAATGATCCTCCCAATCTCAGCCTTCCACGTAGGATGACAGGTGCATGCCACGTGTCTAGCTATGGGTTGAGAAAGTCTCATAAACTTTTCTGCCTGGGTTGGCCTCGAACCAGAATCCTCCTATTCTTAGCCTCCCAAGTAGCTAGAATACAGGTGTGAGCCGCTGGCTTCCAGTGTGGTTGCCGTTTACAACTATTAGTCCAGAAGTCTTCTGAGTTGGCTGTCTAGGAGCAGCTACCCAATCTTCCTTCAGGTTATGGGCTGTGGCCTTTCTACCCTGGACAGACTCAGACTGCAGCTTCCTCAGAACCTCTGGCCCTACCCATGGGTGAGGCAGACAGGCTGGATGGAGGCACCTGGGGTCAGCCCACCCTGACGAGAGAAGAGTCCCTTCATGGGCAATGAGAAGGCCCCTTTCCACACGAGTATTTCATTGGGTGTACCATCCATCCCTGTCTCAAAGCCAAAGCAAGTGGGACTCAAATCTAAAACAAGCATCCGGTGATCCGCAGGGTATAGCCTTTGCCCCGTCTCCAATGGCACTGGCACAGTTACAGGTCACTGGAAATGACTAGTTTACATTTTCCTGGCCTGAACACAGCCATGGCTGCTTCTCCTTAGATGACATCTGAGGTGCACACCATCACACTCAAGAGTTTTCCACCAGTGGCTGCGGCCAAACATCAGTGATGGGGGGCAAATGCTGGCAGGGAAGGAGCCATGGGGCCCTAACAGGGCAGCTGCTGCGCAGATCCACAGATGTCCACCCAGAAGGCACTGGGAGAGCCAGCTGGAAGAACACTTGACCCAGCACGTGAGGAGCCGGACGATGTGTCTGCGAGTGCGAGCAGTCAGGATGCTGGTGCTGTGGGGTAGGAGAGGAGTTGGGCTGTGGGGCCTTCCTGTGGGCCACCCCTGTCTCTTGAACCAATCAAGGAGTCAAAAGCAAAATGAAAGCTGGATGTGGTGATGCACACCTATAATTCCAGCTACTCAGGAGTCAGAGGTTGGAGGCTGGACCCAGGTAAAATCACAAAGACACTCTATAGATGACAGACTGAAAACAACAACAACGACAAAAAGGGATGTGGGTGTGGCTCAAGTGGTAGAATGAGGCAGAATCTCACCAGATCAACCGGGTCCAGTGGCTCAAGCCTGTAATCCCACTTACTGAGGGATAGGGATTGGAGGAGTCGCATTTAAAGCCAGCCTTGGCATAAGATGTTTATGAGACTCCATCTCACTCAATGGCTGAGTATAAGTGTGTGCACTGTACTCACAGCTACCAGGGACACACAAATAGAAGGATGGCAACCTGGGGTGGCCTAAATCTAAAGTGAAACCCTTATCTTGAAAATAACCACCTTCCCAGGTGGCTCAGTGGTAGAGCGCTTGCCTTGCATGCATGAGGCCCTGGGTTCGATTCCTCAGCACCACATAAGCAAAAAGCCAGAAGTGGCGCTGTGGCTCAAGTGGTAGAGCGCTAGCCTTGAGCTGAAGAGCTGAGGGACAGCGCCCAGGCCCAGAGTTCAGGCCCCACGACCGGACCCAAAAAAAAACCAACCAAACAAACAAACAAAAAAACAATGAAAGTTGGGCGCTGTAATCCTAGCTACTTAGGAGGCTGAGATCTGAGGATCACAATGCAAAAGCCAGGTGGGGCCTAAAAGTCCCTTGAGACTCTATCTCCAATTAACTATTCAAAAACCAGAAGTAGAACTGTGGCTCAAAGTAGTAGAGCACTAGCCTTGAGCAGAAAAGCTGAGGGATAGGGCCCAAGCCCTGAGTTTAAGCCCCATAACTGACACAAAAAAGAAAGGAAGGAAGGAGAAAGGAAGAAAGGAAGGAAGGAAGGAGGAATGGAAAATATAATGGTTCAAGTAGTAGAATACCTGCCTAGCAAGCGTAAGACCCTTAGCACCATGAAAACAAAAGTCTCACTCTACCAGATAAAGGGGGACAGAGCTGGCCCTGGCCTGAACGTTGGGGCACCCTTAGTGGATGGCCCAAGTAAGAGCCCTTCTCCCCTCTTAGGCTGTTTTCTTTGCTATTTCTCAGCCCTGCAACCTCACACATTTTCATCATGTCTTAACTCTCAGGATTCATCGCTACCGTGGGTTCATGCCTGATAACCCTCTTCATCCATGGAAGAGCCATAAAACAGACCCATGCTCAGAGGATAAAAGCCAGAATGTGCCGCACAGAAAAGTGCACCATTGTGCACCTCTGCCCCCAAGATCTGATGCTGAGGGAGGCCCCGCCCTGCTGCACCTGCTGCCCCTGCCTGGGGGCTCTCAAGATCCAGCCAGCGACAGGGCTGGGGGTCGGGTGGGGACTCTTGTCCATTGAAAGGCTGGGCATCCTGTTCCCTGCCAGCCAGTCAGCTGGCTGATTCCCCAGTCAGCTCCCCCCTTCCCCCTGTGGCAGCCCTGCCAAGGCTGTGGAGGCGGGGCTGGGGACCAGGCTGGCTGAGGTCCCCTGAAGTCCGCAGAGAACCTGGGGACTGGAGGTTAGCATGCACAGGGAGCTTCTTTGGGCTCCTCCAAAGTCCCCTTTATTCCTGTTGTGCAACATTGGCTGTATCGCCAGGAACCTGCTGGGTGCCATGTTATTTGCAGGTGTCCGGGCACTGCTCTTGGGGGACGCTGGGGCGGGGTGGGCCACTCACCCTCACCTCGGGAACCAAAGCAGGGTGCATCATTGGAGGCTGTGCTTCCTACCTGGAGCTGACTGGGAGAAGGGGCCCAGGAGGCCGTGCCTGAGTCTGGAAGGCGTGAAGATTGGTGCAGTTCCCAGTACCAGTCCCAACTTCTGACTTCCATGTTCCTAAGTCAGTGGGGAGATCACTGGGTGAGCAGGTACTAGCTAAGCTAGACTCTCACTTTGTCTACCAACAGGGCAGTATGACTGAGCAAGGGCCATCCCTGCTCTGGGCCTCAGTGCTTGGCTCTGAAAAAAGGAGGGAACCCCATTTGGGCCCTGATGGCTCACACTTGTAAACCTAGATATTTGGGAGGCTGACATCAGGAGGATGGTAATTGGAGGCCAATCTGGGCAGCAAAGTTCATGAGACTCCATATCTCCACAGAGGGAAGCTGGGAGTATGCCTGTGTTCCTAGCAACTATAGGAAGCCTAAAGTAGGCAGACTGAGCAGGAAGCCAGACTGAATCCTAAAAACACTCAGGGCTGGAGGTGTGGCTCAGCAGTATCAGGCCAGCCTAGCAAGGGTGAGGTCCGGCCTTCAAATGCCAGTACTGGCAAAAGAGGAAAAGGAAGATGACCAATTTTCCTCAGGGGCATGGCCCAGCATATTGTCCCGTCCCCAACTCCTCCTCTCCCCTACTCCTCCCGGAGGGAGGAATTCTGCAATCACCATGGGAGGCAGGTGGAGGGAAGAATTCTGCAATCACCATGGGAAGGCAGGTGGCTTTTGCCCGGGTGAAAAGCTAACCAAGCAGTTTTTTTTGCAAAGGAGGAAAATCAATCTTAAAATAATGAGGCCCCAGAAAAGCCTGTACTCAGGGCCCACGCTGCAGTCAGAGAGCATGGGCAGAAACAAAGGCTATGGGGAATTTAGCTGGCTCCTCTCCTGGGTCATCACCCCAGCCCCCCCCCAGTCTCCCCCACACCCTCAGACAACCTGCTTCCTCTGCCACCTGGGGAGAGGACTAGAGCTCCCCATTCTCTCGTTCTTGGCAGTTACATTTCTTACTATAAATAAACTGCTTTGTTATTTTCCCGAAGAAATCCGAAAGTAGAAATTCCAAGAGATGATGGTACTTGTCAGGAATGTAAAGCTGGTTGGGAGCTGGTGGCTTACACCTGTCTTCTAGCTACTCAGGAGACTGAGATCTGGAGGACTGTGGTTCGAAGACAGCCCAGTCCTGGAGACTTGATTTCTAAAATAGCTAGCATAGCAGGGCTGGAGGTATGGCTCAAGTGGTAGAGCACCCACAAAACAAGAAGCTGGATGAACACAAGGCACTGAATGCAAACAAACCCCAATACTGCCAAAACAATAAATAATAATAATAACAATAATATGACAGCTGGATGTGGCAGTGTACACCTGTAATCCCAGCTCTCAGGAGGTAGAGGTAGGAGGATCAGGAATTCAAAGCCAGACTGGGCTATGACACCTTGTCTCAAAAAGTAAAAAAAGAAGAAAAAGAAAAAGAAGCAACAGTGACAAGTTGTTGCAAGGAATGAGGAGCCATTTTGAATTGCCCAGCCCTAGTTACTGGGAGCTGTACCTGAACAGGACAGACTGACTCAGAGAACCTTCTAGGTGGTGATGTGGGGAAGTTGGGCCAAGTGTCAGACCACCTGAAGTACGGGGAAGGCCTTATCTGAGCCCAGGTGCTTTCTCCCTGAGTCCCAGAGACCCCACCGCTCAGCAGCCACTCCCTAAGTCCACGGATGCTTCGCAAAGCCCAGGCCATGGCTGGGCTCGGGGGGCTGAACCTGCCCCTCTGTGCGGGGAGACCTGATGCATAGCTTACAGAACTGAGGAAGACATGTGGCTACACTTCGTGACACTCTAACCTGAAACCCCATAGTCAGGCAGGCTTGAATTACAACACCGGTGGGTCCTCAGCCTGGGCGCCAGGTTTCCATTGGGACCCATCTCACACTGGCTCCCGGCAGCCTGGTGGGGCACCCCACAACCACGGCACCACTGAGAAAGTTCCAGCGTCCTTGCCCACGTCCCATCAGCCTTGGAGGGACAGGGACTATGGAGCATGGAGTGGAGGTTAGGAGGCCTTTTGAGGCCCATGCTGAGGCCCTGGAAAGGCCTTTTAAGGACCACAGGGCCTTGAAACAGCTGTGGCCCACAAACAATTCCTTTCCTTAGGGCGGGTCTCTAAGGCACAGAGCAGTAATGGCAGTGAAGCCACGTTCCTGCTGGCCACGGTCGCCTCACCACCCATGGAGCACTCTGCTAGACTCCACGGAGTCCCACCCCCTCTGCCATGAGTTCTACTTCTGGCCTCCTTTAACATCAAGAATGCTACTGCGCTGGGTGCTGGTGGCTCACACCTCTAATCTTTGCTACTCCAAGGTTGCAATTTGGAGTACTGTGCTTTGAAGCCAGAGCAGGCAGAAAAGTCCAAGAGACCCTCCCTCCAAAGATAACCAGCAAAAAGCTGGGTGGGAGGCGTGTCTCAAATGGTAGAGTACCACCCAAGCATGTGAGAGGCCTTGAGCTCAAACCCCAGTCCTAATAAATAAGTAAACTCATAAATGTTGCTGTGGTTTCTGTATGGTTTCAATCTGCTCCCCAGAGGTTCCTGTGCTAGAGATTGTCCCCGTGTGGATGTGTTTAGAGGCAGGGCAATCTTTCTTTAAAAAGTGCGTCCAAGGCCAAGCACTGATAGTTCACACCTGTAATTCTAGCTACTCAGGAGGCTGAGATCTGAGGATTGGCGTTTGAAGCCCAGGCAGGAGGGTCTATGAGACTCCAATTAACTACCAAAAAAGCAGCTCAAATGGTAGAGTGTTAGCCTTGAGCAAAAAAGCTCAGGAATGCCAGGTGTTGGTGGCTCATGCCTATAATCCTAGCCACTCAGGAGGCTGAGACCTGAGGATCTTGGTTGGAAGCCAGCCTGGGCAGAAAACTCCATGAGACTTTTATCTCCAAAAAACTATTCAGAAAAGACAGGAAACGGTGCTCACAAAAGGCAGGAAATGGTGCTGTGGTTCAAGTGGTAGAGTACTAGCCTTGAGCCAAAGAAGCTCAGGGACAGCACTCAGGCCCTGAGTTCAAGCTCTAGGAGCAGCACACAGATACACAGACACACAGACACACAGACACAGACACAGACACAAACACAGACACACACACACACACACACACACATACACACACACGTGCGCATGCACCCATGCACACAAGCATGCACCCATGTGCACGCATGGTACAGAGGAAGGTGATTAGCTTATTGGAGGCACTGCCCTTGGAATGGGTTAACTCACTTCTCTTAGGATCCCGGTTGGTTCCCAAGAGACTGACTTGTTATCAAAAGAGTAAGCCAGATAGCCGAGTGTGGTGGCTCACGCCTGTAATCGTAACTACTCAGGAGGCTGAGCTCTGAGGATTGCAGTTCAAAGCCAGCCTGGGCAGGAAAGGCCATGAAACTCATCTCCAGAAAAGTTGAACAAGGCCCTGAGTTCAAGTCCCAGTGCTAGCACACACATAAAAGAAAAGTACACTGGACCCCTGCCTGGAACACGGCCTCAGTGGTTCCTTCTTACCATGGTGATGCTGTGCACAAGGTCCCCACCAGGGACGAGACAGCTGGTGCTGCTTGTTCCTGAACTTTCAGCCTTCTAAACAGTGAGGTAAATAAATCCAGCCTTGGGGTATGGATATTTTGTTATAGCAACAGAAAATGGTCTAATATGGGTGCTGAGACTCTGTGAAGCAAGGTGTCTGCCCATGGCCCAGAGCTTTGGCTCTAGGATTTGGGTACATGGATCTGAAAAGAGATGTGCAGGGGAGGTAAGCACATTGGAAGCCCAAAGCTAGACAGTATCCTTATGCTGCTGAAAAGGGGGCGGGGGTGATGGTGCTGGAGGGGGATCCCAGGATTATATAGCCCATAGAAACGGTCTTGAAAAGTGAAGAGGAAAAGGGTAAGTAAAAGGAATTGTTGCTAGTTGACCTGCATGCTGAGAGATGCTAAAGTCAGTTCAGGCTGAAAGAAACTGATGGGGACACAGGGCAGTAGAGGGCTGGAAAAGACAAGGTCATGTGCTGTGAGCAAACATAAAAGATGTTGTTCAAGTTCACATGAAGAGAACTGGCTGTATAAAGCACGACTCTTCAGTGCATGGCCCAGCCGGGCCATGTGCAAAGGAAGACAGGACACCAGACAAAGGAGACAATGCAAGTTCACTGTTGTAAGGTCCTCGTGGTTTTGATTGAAATGGGATATCATTTGGAGGAAGACTGAAATAAGTTAAAGATGCAGGATGTAGCAGAGTGTTTTACTTGTAATCCCAGCTATTTGGGAGGTAGATTTCAGGAGGATCACAGTGTGAGGCAAAACAAAAAAAAATCCAGAGAACCCCCCCCCTTTCATAATTGATAGCTGGGCATGATGGTAAATGCCTGTCATCCCAGCTTGTTGGAGGCTTTGATCAGGAGAAACACAGTTTGAGAGTAGCCTGGGCAAAAAAAAAAAGTTCAAAAGATGCCATCCCAATGGAAGAAGCTGAGGATAATAGCAAGTGCCGGTCATCATAGCCACATCTGGAAACATGAAATAGGAGGACTGCAGTGCAGGTGTTAGCCTGGGTAGGAATGGAGAGCCTTTATTAAAGAATTACCAGTGTGAAAAAGATCTGCAAACATAGCTCAATGGCAGAATACCTGCCTTGCAAATGTGATGCCCGGAATTAAAAACCCACACCAGGAGTTGATGGCTCACGTCTGTGATCCTAGATGCTCAGGAAACTGAGGGCTGAAGTTCAAAGACAGCCCAGGCAGGAAAGTCTGTGAGACTTTTTTTTCTTGTCAGTCATGGGGCTTGTGTGCTGTCACTGTGCTCTTCAGCTCAAGGCTAGTGCTCTACCACTTGAGCCACAGTGCCACTACCAGTTTTCTGGGGGTTAATTGGAGATAAGAACTTTTCCTGCCCAGGCTGGCTTTGAACTATGACCTTCAGATCTCAGCCTCCTGAGTAGCTAGGATTACAGGTGTGAGCCACCAGCACCTGGCCTATGAGACTCTTATCTCCAATTAATCACCTAAAACACTGGAAGTGGAACTATGACTCAAGTGGTAGAGTGTAAGCCTTGAGCAAAGAGCTGAGGGACAGCACCTAGGCCCTGAGTGCAAGCCCCAGGACTGGCATGTGCGCACGCACGCGCACACACACACACACACACACACACACACGCAAGACTCATTATACATTATCCACAATGTCTATATAAAAGCATAGACAAAGCAGCCATATTGTCAAAACAGAAATGTACACATTACATGACTTAGGTAACTATAACCCCTCTGGACCTGACCTTTATAATAACAATTTTAAAAACAAGCATAGATTAAAAAAACACAACCAAACCAACCATATACTTTTCATAAGAAGCACAAATGTAAAGGTACAGGCAGGCATAAAAGTAAAAAGTTGGAAATAGACACAACAGGCAAACACCAATCCCAGGAAAGCCAGAGTGGCCTTCCTTGCTTCAGAAAGCAGACTTCTGTACAGAGACAGAGGGGAACTTTGTCACTGTGAAAGCTTCTGTTCACAACTTCGGAGCAAACCCATGAGTGTGTACATGGACCCCATGGCAGAGCTTGAGAGAACGTGAACCAAAGCATAGAAACGAAAAAAAGAGGCAAACGTAGTAACACAGACAAGGTTCAATTCCATAATCTATCCCTGTGGAAGTCCCCTTCACCCGTTACCAAGTTGAAGTAATTGCCATGTATGGGACTGCACAGCCTGTAGTGGCAGAACACAAATCCTTTACAAAGACGCATGAAACATTCGCGTTTGATGGAGCATATTCTGGGTCATAAATCAATTCTTCATTTAAAATTATTTTTAAAAAATGATGTTCTGTGGCTAGTAGAGATTTAAGTTAGAAAGAACAACAGAAAGTCATTGATACAAAAACACAAATACCTATTAACCACATAATTCTAAAGAACCAGCGGGTGAAGTAATAAGTCATGAGGGAAATTCTGAAATGATCAAGAAAATATAACAACAGGTAAGTCTGGCAGCTCACACCTGTACTCCTAGCTACTCAGGAGGCTGAGATCAGGAGGACTTTGGTTCAAGGCCAGCAGGGGCCAAAAACTTTGTATAACTCCATTTCAACCAATAAAAAGCTGGGCACAATGGCATGTGCCTATCATTCCAGTGATATGGGAACCATAAATAGGAGGATCATGGTCCACGCTTGCCCATACAAAAAGCTGACAGTTATCATATGCTTAATAATGAAAAACTAAACTTTCCCCTAAAGTCAAGGACAAGGTATTTCTGTTCTCACCATTACTATCAATGCTACGCTGGAGGTCTTAGCCTGTGTAATACATCAAGAAAACAAGAACTAGGCATCAGTGGCTCACACCTGCAATCCTAGCTACTCAGGAGGCTGAGAAATGAAGGCTGCGGTTCAAAGCCAGCCTGGGCAGAAAGGCCCCCATGAGACTCTTATCTTCAATTAACAACTCAACAAAGGAAGTTTTCCCTAGACAGGAAGAGGAAGAGGAAGAAAGGAGAAGCAAGGAGGGGGAGGAGGCTAGAGGAGGAGGAAGAGGAAAGAAGAATTAGTTCTATACCTATGTAACCAAGTAATTTTCAATGAAGGTGTCCAGAAAGTTGGCTAGGGAAAGGGAGCTTTTTAAATTTCACAGCGGTAAACAAGTGAATATCCAATGGAAATAAATAGACTTCACAATGATCTCACATCGCACGCAAGTTAATGCCAAATGCAACTAAATCTAAGTCAAAAGCCAGCAGTGGAGGCGTGGCTCGTTCCACTTCTGGCTTTTTGGTGGTTAATTGGAGATTAGAGTCTCATGGACTTTGTTGCCCCAGCTAGCTTCAAACCACGGTCCTCAGACTTCAGCCTCTTGAGTAGCTAGGATTTTCTGTTTAATTTACTTTATTGTTGTTATAGAGGTGATGAGGGATTACAATTACATGAGTCAGGCAATGAGTTTATTTCCTTTCCTACAGTGTCATCTGTTCCCTCATTCTCTCAGTCCCTCCCTCCCATTCCACCCACGAGTTATATAGTTCACTTTCACTGGTGTGAGTTCCACTGCTGCACTTTTTCATCCTTTTTCCCTCTAGTTCTGTGCCCTTCCCCCACTCCTGAAGATGTACATGTGAATACACCATACAGAAAGAAAACAATCATCAAAAACTTAAAAACTAAAAAAAGTCTTTGGTTTCCATATCTTGGAGTTCATTTCAGTATGTATATTGTTTTATATAAATATGAAGAGACACTGAGGCCTTGCACCTTTGTGTTTTGGCCTCCCTGTGTGTAAATTCTGTAAAATGTGTCATATCCCAGTGCATTTTAGATCTAACTTCCACGTACCAGAGAGAACAGAGTAGCTAGGATTATGGGTGTCAGACACCACTGCCTGGCAGTTACTTTTTAACATCTAAAAAAAATAGCATGGCAATCACCACGAGCAGTCAGAGCACACACATTGGAAAGAGAAAGACCAACATTGTCAAATGATGAGGGTGTGAGCAGCCTGAACAACTACAGCGCTCCCACAGTGCAAAACGACCACTGGAGTTCATTTTGGAGAATCGTGTTCTTCCTATAAAAGGAAACCTAAAATTTACCCCGTAACCCAGCAATTCAACTATTTACCCAAGAGAAATGAAAGAAAATAGAAAGGAAAAGACCCACACAAGAACACCGATGCCATCTTTACTTGCCATGGACATCATTGGAGCCAGGTGGCCATCAGGAGAATGGGCGAGCAAAGCAACCTTTTATACAATGACATACTAGTAGCCAAAGAGCAGACCTATTATGTAGACAACAGGAGAAAGAACAACAACAAAACGCCTGGCACCCAGGATGGCGTGCTGCCTGATCCCATAATTGTGATGATCTAGAATGGGCACAAAAAGAATCAGAACGGTAGTGATGGGAGGGCGGGGGACTGGGGGCTGTCGGGGAAGAGGCATGGAAGCCACAGGGGTGACAGGCAAGCCCTCTGTCCTGACAGTCTGCTCACAGAGGTTAGATACACTTCTCAGAAGCCAATAAGATTTGTGATCGTCAAATCATCATTTTAAAAAGCAAACATAGCTGGGCACCGGTGGCTCATACCTGTAATCCTAGCTACTCAGGAGGCTGAGATCTGAGGATCACAGTGGGAAGCCAGCTGTGGCAAAACAGTCCCCATGAGGCTCTTATTTCCAACTAATCACTCAAAAACTGGAATTGGGGCAGTGGCTCAAGTGGGAGAGCGCTAGCCTTGAGCAGAAGAGCTCAGGGACAGCACCCAGGCCCTGAGTTCAAGCCCCACACCTGCCAAAAGAGCTCTGATTAATAGCATACTGAAGTGGGTGCTGAATGTGTGTGTGTGTGTGTGTGTGCGCGCGCGCGCATTGGTGATTGACTCTAGTATCTTATGAAGGTCTCACTTTCCTCAGGCTGGCCACAAACTCATGATCTTCCTTGTTTCTACCTTTCAAGTAGCTACCTTACAAGTGTGCACCATGCTGCCCAACCTGAAGTATTTTTCTTTGTTGGGGGAAGGTGGGTAGGAGATATTGATGTACTGATGCTCTTAGCCTAAAAAGCAAATGTGTTTACTTTGAAAAGCATTTAAAAACTAAGATGGAGAGCCAGGTATGGAAGTGTATGCCTCTAATCCCAGCTATTTGGGAGATGGAAGTAAGAGGTCGTGGTCAGAGGTTGGCCTAGGCAAAAGAATTGGCGGGGGGGGGGGGGGGGGGGGGCTGGAATTAAAAGTTGAAAGGATTAGAGCATGCATCAAGTTTAGTTTAGCTTAGCATGTGACAAGCGCTGGGTCTGAGCCCTAGCACTGCAAAATAATACTAAGATGAACTGATGGTAGAGGAGGGATAGAAAGGATACATAGGTGGTAAGTAAAAGGTAAATGTAGGGGCTGGGAAGGTGGCTCAGTGGTAAGAGTGCTTGCCTTGCATGCATGAGGCCCTGGGTTCAATTCCTCAGCACCACATAAGCAAAAAAAGAAAAAAGCTGGACGTGGCGCTGTGGCTCAAGTGGTAGAGTGCTAGCCTTGAGCTGAAGAGCTGAGGGACAGCACCTAGAGTTCAGGCCCCATGACCGGACCCCCCCCCCAAAAAAAAAACAGTAAATGTAATCAACAATAATGGAAAGCAGGTATAATGGTGTGTATACAGATGTTGACATTGTAATCTTTACAACTTTTCTCTATGAAGTTTTTCATAAGAAAGTGTTAGAGGAGGAACACTGATAAAGAGTCTGGCCCTACTACAGAATTCATTTCCAATGGCAACGATCATATTCACATGGTTTGGGTTCACTGTAATCTAGCTATTTAGTAAACTGAGAAGAAGGATTGAGTTTCAAGGCCAGCCAAGGCTGAAAAATTCTTGAGATCCTGTCCCAAAAACCAGCAAAATCCAGGGCTGAAGGTGTGGTTCAAGTGATACCACACTTGAAGAAAGCTCTGGACTCTAGGTAATCTAGAGTAATGCAGAGTTCAGTGTACCCCTGCCTAGTGCCCATTCTGTGGAAACCCAGGGAGTCTATGCTCAATGCTGCCATGCAACTTAAACAACCCCTCACCTCTGCCACCCAGAAGAAACCTGGCGGCTGTGATCAGAGAGAAAGCCACACGGGCATTTCCAGTCAATCTCAAGGCCAAACTCTTGTGCTCATTACCTTGCGGTACAAGTGGAGGCTCTTCCATGCCTAGCTGGTAAGGGGCAAGGGGTGAAGGTGGAGGGGTGAGGAGGGGAAAGCAGGAGGGAAGTGGACAGAGCAAAGGCAGCAAACTACTGCAAAAAAAAAAAAAAAAACATCCAGAAGGTTCTAGAACAGTAAAAGCTGCTTCCTGTTCTCTTGCTCTACTTGGCAAAGATGAGCAGAAGAGCCAGATGGCCACCAGCAAGAGCAGCAAGGGGACAGGGTGAGGTCAAGGGGAACACAGAATTGTCACAGGACATGACTTGGGAAGGCACTGGCCCATGCAGGTCAAGGATTTTTCTGTGTACTGACTGCTGGGCTGATCAGAGCAGTATGAGTGGGAGGTCCCATGCCTGGACCCTGTCCATGCCTCGCCTAGCACCTGTGAGCTGGAATAGCCCCTGAGAAAGCTAAAAGCAGATTTGGGCTAGAAATAGCAGCTCATGACTACAGCCCTAGCTGTGTGAGAGGACTTAAGTAGGGGGCCCATTGTGGTCAGAGGCCAGCTGGGCAAAGGCATAAGATCCTGGGGCTAAGGGTGTGAGTTAACTGACAGAATGATAGAGGCCCCGAGTTTAAACTCCAATATGAGAGAGAGAGAGGGTGGGGGAGGAAGGAAGGAAGGAAGGGAGTTAGGGAGGGAGGGTGGGAGGGAAGGAAGGCAGATTCAAGATGGTCCAGAAAGCCACTCCCAACCAAGGAACTCCAGAGTGCTGGGCAGGGCATGGGCTTGAGCCGGTACACAGGGTGCACACTCAGAAGGCCCTGTGCTTTAGTTAGTGCTCCATTATTGCTATCTTGAGACAGCAACTTCCTAGGGGCCCTGCATTTTCATTTTGCAATGGTCCCACAAACCTAACAACAGGTCCTGCTAGGGGATGACAGACAGGTCTGTCCAGGGATCAACTACCAAGGCCAGGGGATCAGTGGCTCAGGTCCCTAGAGTCCTGGAACTCCTGCTTCAGTTCTGGGCAAGCATAAAACGAACTAACTCCATTTCCAAAGCTGTGTATGACAAGCCGGGGGGTGCGTAGGGGAGGGGGTGCTGGGAATGGAACCCAAGGCTCTGTGCCTATAAGCCAGCCCTCTGCCACTGGCCTACACACCCAGTCAAGTACAAGTTGAAAGGTTAACAAGACACAATTTTGTGTCTGCTCAGAAGCCACACGTACTCAGAACCCTAGTTGGAGGCACACAGCTTGGGGATGTTGGGGTCCACACCCAGCTCCAAGCATCTCAAGCAAGAACCGGCTCTCGCATGGATTGCAGTGCCAGAGGGAAGCGCTCACACACGCTGATTCAGCAATCACACTCTTAGGAATGTGTGCCGGAAGGAAACACAGATGAAAAGTTCCACATGCCAAAGATGCTCAGGCAGCAGCCTGGCTGCAGGGACAATCTGGAAAGAACTTAACTATTTGACAGAAAAGCATTCCAAGCCATCCAGTGTACCTAGGCTGAGTGAGGTACAACCACTGGAAACTGGTAAGATCTTCTTTCTTCCTTCCTTCCTTCCTTCCTTCCTTCCTTCCTTCCTTCCTTCCTTCCTTCCTTCCTTTCCTCTCCTTTCTTTTTCTTTTTGGTATCTCCATGTAAAAAGAACATCCACATAAAGGGAAAAAAGGCTGATCCAAAATAGGGATGCTAACAACAGCAGAATGAGAGATGACTGAAGTCAGGGACACACTTTGGCCTTGAACTTCTGGGACTGTCATCTTCACAGTTAAGTTGCTCACCCCTGTAATTCCAGCTACTTGGGAGGCTGAGAACAGGAGGATTGGGGTTCAATACCTGCACACTTGCACGTGCATGCACATGCACATGCACACGCGCGCACACACACACACACACACACACACACACACACACACGACCTCATTCTTAATCAATAACTGGGTATGCTGAGGTAACTTGTCATCTCAAGTTATGTGGAAGACTGAGATTGTCATAATCAAGGGGCTGGACCAGCCTGAGTAGAAAAGTCCATGAGCTCCATCTCCACAGCAGAAGAGCTGGCTGTGGTGGGGAGCACTTGTGATCCAGCAACAACAGGGAGCCTAAAGTAGGCAATACAGGTAACCACCGTGCAGGTTATTTTTACCCTTTAAAAAGCAAAAAACGGGGCTGGAGTCATTGCTCAGCAGTAGAGCACCAGCTTAACCAATGTGAGACTCTTGAGTTTAAATCTCCAGTACCACCAAATACATAAATAAAGTATATGATGTATGATCAGGACCCAGAGGATTGGCCAGCGGAACCTCCAAGGGTTAGGTGGAGAATAAAGTACATGTGATAGTGGCCAAGGAAGGAGTGGGCTCAGGAATCTCCAGACATCGAAATAGGGAGTTAAAAGTCCTGCTGGACTCCCCAGTACCCAGTGGCCTAGCCAGCTGTCAGCTCAAACTTCCCAGAAAAAGCTTCCACTTGGCCTCACCTGGCCCCACTGCGGCCACAAGGATGCTAGGGGCACCAGGCCAGGGCACCTCTAGTAGCCAAGGTACTGTCCACATGCAGTTCCAATCCTCCAGTCTGTGGCCTCTTTTCTTCTCAAGGCAAACACTTGGTGTGCATAGCTGCTATTTCTGAAGATGTGCGTCAGGAGGCATTATTCAACACACGTCAGAGGGAAACGGGACATAAAAGGAAATTTCTCTTTGGCAGCCCAAAGCCCATAACTTCATCTTTATTCATAGCGCTCATCTACTCGGGCAGAGGCTGCTGCTGCTAGTCTGAGACTTTATAGGAAATGCTGGCATCAGTGAATCGGGCCCACAGCAGGTGGTGCCCTCCCCTGGCCTCCCTTTGGCTTATACTGGGGACCCACTGGGGTCACCTGCCTTGGTTTAGCAACCCTCTCTGGGCCCAGAGGCAACAGAGATCAGGGTGCTATTCTCTAGGCTGGCCAAACACTGTGTCAGATAACTGTGTCTATTCACCAGGTGGCTGTGGTCGTTGCACAGGTTGTACACTGCACAAGTGTAGGCTGCACCAATCATAGAGAATGTAGATTGCTTTTCGTTATAACACACATGCAGTCAGTGGGAGCAGAGCACAGGACATCACAGCAAACGTAGGATACGTGGGAGCAAAGGGCTTCGAGGAACTTGGCAAGTCTCCAAGTGTGCCTACCAGGACCCTGCACAAAATGACCCATGAGGGCCAAGTGTGCCCCGCCCTGCCCCTCCCCGCAGGCTCCCTGGGACACTGGCCACGGGGACACAGCTTTGCCACTCTCACCCTGCTGATGCCTTTCTCAGATGGCTGAGTGACAGAAAGCCGCGGCCCCAGTGTCTGTGAAGGGGCTTGAATTCACCCCTTATGGCTTGGGTCATGAGCTGGCACCTCCTGCACAGCGGGCCATGCCTTCCCCAGGGTTCAGAGCGGCCACAGACACAAAGCTTGTGAGCAGAGACCGTCCTGAGCCCCAGGGAAGCCTGTTCTGCACACCTCTGCCCATATGCTCTCTGCTCCTTTTATCTGTCCCTGACACAGAGGGTGCCCGCAGAGGCACGGGTGTGGTGCCCTCCTCTGCTCCCCCAGCCTGGCAGACCCTTCGGCACCCCCTTACCCACCTGTGGGCAGAGGGCCCTGGGTGTGGATGCTCCCTGCCCTACTTTGGCCTCCCTGCCTGGGGGCAGTCCCTATTCTCAGCTAACTGTGCTGCTCCAGGCTCCCAATAGTCCATCGGCCCTCCTGGGCTGGGCTCCTGGGAGGTGCAAAGGCATCTGGGCTGGGAAGTGGAGAGTCTGACTCTCAGTCCCTCAGCCTGAATGCACTGGACTCCTGTCACCTGGCTGCTGACTGTGAATGACACACACACACTTGTTGCCTTGAATTTCTGCTACACAGAAAGGATAAAGATGACTGTTTTTCCTCATCACTTACCACTCTTAAGTCTGCCTCAAACCACATCTAAGCACTGCCTGGCATTTAGCCTCTCTTAAGTGACAAGGAATTCCTGCCCCCTGAATCACCCCATTTTACAGCGCCAGGGCCCTGAGGTTCTGAACCAGAAAGTGAGCCCCAAGACCAAGTGCCCCAAGCTTCTAGCAGATTCCTGGTCCTCAGTCTTCCCCAAGGAAAGCTGCAGGCAAGAGTCCCATTTCTGCCACATCTTCTACCACCAAAAAATAAAAAGTAAAGTAGAAAATAAAACCATGCTCCCTGCCACAGGTTATGTGTTAAAGTCCTGATTGCTGGTGGATGATATTCGGAGAAGCTGTGGAGTTTTGAGGTCAGCAGATCCTCCCTATCTCTCAGCTCTGTGGCTGCCCCCAAGGCAAGCAATTTTTCCCCCTACACTATCCCACCATTGCCTAGATGCAACAGAATCAGCCAGCCATGGATGGAAGCCTCTGAACGCATGCGCAAACAAACCTTTCTCCCCTGTCTCCTCGGGCATGTTCCACAGTAATGGAAAGCTGGCTACTGCAAAGGCATATTCAAGCTCCACCAAGGCTTCGGGTTCTGAATGGTGGATCTGGAGTGGCCGCTCCCACAGCACCTGGAGGGGTGCATCTAGCTCCAGAGTCACGACTTGTACCCTGCATGTGGTCCCCTGCTTACCCTGCAGGCTGGCAAGCTATACCCCAAAAGACCCCAATTTGGGACTTCCTTTGATGGTACTAGGGATTGAACTCAGGGCCTTCAAATATTTAAGCTATAATCCCCCCTTCCCCCCCCCCCCACTGCCCTTTGCTTGTTCAAATCAGGTCTAATGCTATCTTTGTTCCATTTGCTATCTTTGGCCTTAGACTGTGAACCTCCTACCTCCACTTAGGAGTGGAGTGGCTGGGATCACAGGCGTGGACTATTACACTTGACTTATTCACTGAGATGGCATCTCAATGAGGCCCAGACTGGCCTCAAAACCCTGATTCTTGCAAGTAGTTGGGATTACGGGCATGTATCACTGCACCTGGTCTACACCTGTGACTTTCTGAAGACCCCCTACCATCCTACATCAATTCTCAGCAGGTGTTCTGAGGTTCCTTCTCTGAGAATGATTCCTGTCCTGGTCCTCAAAGATGCACAAAACCACAGGCCTGCAGAACACGTAAGTCCCTGGCATTTATGTCATAGCTGCATGCAGGGCTGGAGCACCAAATTTGCTGGGAGCCTGTGTAAAGATACAGGGCCTCCACAGGCCATGTTGGCTGTCATCACTCCTACATCGGTGACACAGTGTCACTCGCTTCACTCAGATCAGCTCTCTGGGTCCTGCCAAGTGAAGCCCAACAGAGCCCCCAGCTCAGAAGACAGCGGCTGCTTGTGAGCAGGTGAATGAGAAAGTTACCATCTTGGCTGTGCATGGTCCTGGCCTACTGTGAGCCCCCTAAGCCAGGCCCAGACACTTGTGCTCTGCTCTTCTGCTGTCACACACACTCACACACGCACACACGTATACACCAAAGGCAAAGGGAGGCTGCTGAGTCTGAGAGGCCGGAATTGCCTCTAGGTGCCACACGTGATCTATTCTTCAAAACCCTCCGGACTTCACCTAGTCTTGTTCCTTGAGCTCTAGCCTTAATCCACACGACCTGTGAGTTACCTTCCACTCACCTTCCCCAACACCTCAGGCCCCTTGGCCCCAAGCCCTTTACCCCCAGGAGAGGTGGATTTGGGGTTTGCTCTCCCTTCCCCCACAATGCAGAACTCGCGGTTATAGTATGGAGGGCAAAATGGGAAAGATGGCCACAGCTGAACAATGCTTACATGAGATCCCTAAGTAGACTCTCACCTTGCTGTGAGTCTGAAGAGCACAGACGGACACCGAGAAGAGACTAAGAGATTAGATGACACAGATCCCATTTGACCTCATCTCACCCTCCAGCAGCCCGGCCTCTAGTCCCGGAGGTCTAATGCCACTTTTTTTTTTTTTTTTTTTTGCCAGTCCTGGGGCTTGCACTCAGGGCCTGGGCACTGTCTCTGAGCTTCTTTTGCTCAAGGCTAGCACTCTGGTGCTGAGGAATTGAACACAGGGCTTCATGCATGCTAGGCAAGCACTCTACCCCTAAGCCACCTTCCCAATCCCCTACTATCTTTTAGATGAAGAAACTATGACACCAGTTGACGGGCAGTCAAGTGGCAGGACAACGGCCTACCTGCTCTGACCCCCATGCCTTCCTCATAGACCAGATGTGGGAGCAGGGTGAGTACCCCTTTTTACAACACTCCAGCTCCCTCAGAAATGGGGAGCAAATGTGACTTACTTGGAGGCAGGGAAATGCCCAGGAACATGTATCCTGGTCAGACAGGACCCTGGGTCTTCCCTTGGCACAGTGACATGGGACCTATGCGTTAACAGAGCACGGAAGAAGCCCCAGAACTCCCATGTGGTCCTGTGTCCAAGATGGCCACACCCCAAGCCCAGTTCCCCCTCAGCTCGCAGAGAGGGGCCCAGGTGTGGGATGCGATTTTACTAGAACCTGCTCCAATTGGGGGGGGGGTCTTATCTGCAGTGACCACCTCCACCCCATGTCAAAAGCCACCGTAGTGTCTGAACAGAGGAGCCCAGTTTTCTTTTTGTTCTTGTGCTGGGAATGGGGGCACATGCCCACACACAAGAGAGCCCAGGAGGTTGCTAGTTCCTAAAGCTGATGCAACCCAGCTTCCCGCAGCCTGGGGCCCGGCATCCCTCCTTCCTCTCTCTTTAGCTGGACCAGCCAATACTTTAAAAAACCTGGAAGCTTTCCAGCTTGTCTTGGAAGCTCCATCCTGGCCCTCCTAGGCCTGCCCTCACGCGAAGAGCACCTGCAGAGAGTACACACCTGTGTACTCTCTAGGGCCTGTGTCAGCCCAGGCTGCTCTTGACCATGCTCTGGGAGGCTGGGCCTCCTCCTGGTGTTACCACAAACTCTACTCTATGCCCTGGTCTAAGCATTCTGCGGCCGCACACAACTTCCAGAGCCCACTCATCCATTCACACAATGACAGTGCCACGGGAGGCAGGATGGGAGGCAGACCCAGAGGGGCCTGGCAATCAGCCAGGTTACCCTGCCACGGCAATCTGGCCACACCTGTGCTACCAAACAAAGGCGTGCATTTTACCACAGCTATGGGAAAGCAAGGGCTGAGCGTCCACCTAACAGCAACCAGAAATCATTCGGTGCATCCACGGATGACTGGCCTGATATGGTTTTCCTCCAAACTTCACCTTCTGAGTAAATCCACCCAAATTAATATCAGAACCACTGATTAAACTTTGCCTTAAAGAATAGAACTGCTCCAGAAATATGTATCCCAAATAAAAACTGTAAAGGAAGACCAATTCTCTTAATTCCTCCAGAAATTGTCCAATGAACAAAATTTACCTGCAATTTTTTTAAGGGATGCTTGCTTTCTTTGTGTGTGGTGCATGTGTGTGTGTCTGTGTGTGTGGTGGTGGTATGTGTGTGTGTTTACGTGTGTGTGTGTGTGTGTGATACAAGGATTTGAATTCAAGACCTATTACTTGCTAAGCAGGTGTACCTGAGCCCAGTCCTTTTTTGCTTTAGTTACTTTTCAGATAGTGTCTTGGACTTTTAGCCTGGAGCTGTCCTCCAAATTTAGTCCTCCTACTTGTGGCCTCCTATACAGAAGTAATCGCAGATGTAGTCCATCATAAGTTATGGAGTGTGATGTGAGATGCTAACTTTTTGTACAGGTAGGCCTTGGAACTATGGTCCTCTCAATCTCTGCCTGACAAATAGCTGGGACTGTAGTCATGAGACACCATAAAGGATTTTGTTAAATGTGACCCTAATACCAGCTTGCCAGGCAGGTGCGCTCTCCGTCTAAGCCATTATTTAAAAAACGAAATAAACTGCTGTTCACAATTTCAAACATCCTGTACTATGTTTTCAGGCGAATACACATGGTTAAATGTGACCCCTGGGCTGAAGTTTGGAGAATGCTGGAACTCACCACAACCTGCTGAAGCCATTACAAGAGCCAATCAGCAAGCAAAGCTAATTACAAGGTTTATTACGGGTCAGAGGGTGTACCTTTCTAAAAGGAGCCCGACACCCAGTACGTTATATCAACAGCCTCTCTGTTAGGTCCGCGGCAATTAAAGCATCCTCCTTTTCCCTAGAGATTCAAATGATAAGGGAAACACTGATGGATGCGCACGGCAAGCTCCACTCACGGCAGAAGTCTTCATTCAGCGAGGAAGGACGCGCGCACCCGGATGGGCAGCCCGAGCTGGCGCCTTTGCCTGGCGTCCGTTTCCAACACGGCCCCTTCCTCCTCCTCCTCCCCCCATCCCCGCGAACGGGAAGGCGGGGCTCCCCAGCCATCCCCGGGGTCTCCGCGGGAAGGGAAGAGGGGGTGCAGGCAGGTCTGGCCTTGGCCCCAACCCGGGGGAGGGACACGCACGCTGGGGGACACGCATGAGGAGGAGGGCACGCCCGGGGAGGGGGTACACGCACGGGGACCGGGCGTGGGGGGCACGCCCGGGGAACGGTTTGGAGGGACACGCCCGGGGGGGGGGGTGTCCACGCACGGGGACCCGCAGCCGACAAGGGCTGCGGATGGGGTCCTCAAGGGCAGACCCCGCTCCGGGCATGCAGGCCGTGGGGGTGACCCTGGGAGAGGGGGCCAGAGGAAGGGTCGGCGTGGTGGGCTCCACGCGGCCGCCACTTGCCCCCTGCTCTCCGGGGAGATCTGGGTTGCATTTCCTCTCCTGGTTTCCGCTCTACCGCAGCCCCCAGTCCAGAGCGCGCGCCGCGTGGGGAAGGCGCGGGACGCGCGCGCGCGCGGGCGGGCGCGGGGCTCCCGGGCGCGTGGAGCCGGCGCGGGGCTCCCGGCGCGGGGTGACCTCGGGGCTCGCGCGGGGGCCTCCCCCGCACTGACCCTTCTTAAACGTGTGCAGGCAGCCCGAGCCGCAGAGGGCGCGCACCGAGGCCGCCTCCCAGCAGCCGCGTCCCTTCATCCCGCCGCGGGGCGGCCTGGCCCGGCGCGCTACATGGCGCGGCCGCTCGGAGGGCCGCCCGGCGGAGGCGGCGGGCGCTCGCGGGCCCGCGCCGCGCGACCACAATGCACCACTGCCGCCCGCCGCCCGGCCCGGCCCGTTAACCCCGTCGGCGCCGCGGGGAGGGAGCCGATCGCCGCCCCCGGGGCGCCGGGCGCGGGGCGGCCCCCGGGTCCTCCCCTCCGGTCCCTGCGGCCGCGCGCTCCGCGTGGCTTCGGTGCGGAGCGAGGGGCGCCCTTGAGAGCCCCGGGGAAGAGGGGATCCCCGGGGCCCGGCGGGACTGCAGGAAATGGAGGTCGCCCTCGGGACCCCCGTCTTGCAGGCCGGGGCACCGGCAGCCACGTGCAGCCACCCGGGCACCTTCCGGGAAAGGCGGCAACAGGCGGGGCCTGGGGACTCGGGATCGTAAAACGCTGCTGCTCCGGGCCGCGGGGACGGGGACACCGGTCCCCAACAGACCTCGATGGACACAGTCCCGCCCGAGCTCCGTGCGCCCCCGTGGGGCGTCAGCACTGACTCCCCGGCTTCTTACGCCCACACCCTGGGGGCTGCACCCAGGGACCTCAGCCAGATCCCCCCCCCCCCCCCCCGCCTCCCAACTCCAGGGTGACCCTGACATTGTCGCCCAGCGAGTCTCCTGCTCCCTTCGGTACAAGGGGGTGGGGGTGGGAGTCTAACACCAGCGGCCCCTCAGCCCCTCAAGGCATGGCCCTACGTCCTGGTGCATCCTGTCTCCCACCCTCTGCCCTGCCACGCTGGACACGCAACTCTGGGCTCAGCTCTTGCTCCAACCCCTAACCTCCCCACCTCATGGGAGCACAGCCAGTGGGATTTTCCAAATGTAATTTATTAAAGGAAATCCATTCTCGCCCATTCAGTCTTTTCAGAAACACAGCTGAGCGCCCATGTTAATATCTAACAGACTCGGGCAGGTGGGGCTGGATCAAGAATTCCAGGCCTGCTGGGCGCTGGTGGCTCACTCCTGTAATCCTAGCTACTCAGGAGGCTGAGATCTGAGGATCGCGGTTCAAAGCCAGCCCGGAAGTGGCGCTGTAGCTCAAGTGGTAGAGCGCTTGCCTTGAGCTGAAGAGCTGAGGGACAGCGCCCAGGCCCAGAGTTCAAGCCCCACGACCGACAAAAAAAAAAAAAAATTCCAGGCCTTTGAAGCAGCCAGACACTCAGTTTGACTAAAGTCACTAGACCAGGCTGATGGGTGCTGCCATTAAGAAAGGGATCCCAGAAGCAGAGAGCCCCAACACCAGGTGCAGGGCTGCATGCTGTAGCTGACTCCTTAGGCAATCCTCACAGAACAGCTGAGTTTGTAGGGTCCCACTGGCCCCCCCTCTTTCCAGAGGTCATCAAGGTTCTTGAGTAAAGGGACTTACCCAGCACCACCAATTTGCCCAGGGAACCCTCTGTATTCTGGGAGGGGAAGCCACATTTTTAATGCAGCTCTTCCTAAGCAGCTTCTGCCTCCCTAGACAAAGGAGGCCTTGTGAAATAAAATGGGGAGGGGGAGGGGGAGCCTGGAGCAGTGTTTTGATTGCTTTGGGACAACATTCAAGTGATACAAGAGATCGTTGTACTTCTGCTATGGGTTCTCCTGATGCTGCTCAGGCTGGACCTAAACTCCTAGACCAAGTGAGCTCACCTCAGCCTCAGAAACAGCAAGGACTACACATGCCCCATGCCCAGTTTATGGGCAATCCTTTAAGGATTGTACATGAGCTAGAATAAATCTAAAGCCGTTCCAGAGTTCAGACTCAGAAACTTGCACTGCTCAGCAGGTGCTCTACCATTTGAGCCAAGCTTCCAACCCTTTTTTGCTTGTTATTTTTCCAGACATGGTGTCTCATTATTTGCAGTCTCAATAAACCACACAAATTATTGTCTCCTTTGTACATAATTACACTGTAAGTCACATAAAAAATAACAAGTTAGTTGGGTGCTTGTAGCTCACTCATACATGTAATCCTAGCCACTCAGGAGGCTGAGATATGAGGATCATGGTTCAAAGCCAGTTGAGGCAGAAAAGTCTGTGTGACTCATCTCCAATAAACTACTCTAGAAAAAACTGGAAGTGGTGCTGTGGCTTAAGTGGTAGAGCACTAGCTGGGACAGCTCCCAGGCCCTGAGGTAAGAAAAAGAGAAAAGAAAAAAAAAAAGAAAAGAAGGAAGGGAGGGGGTCCTGGGAAGGTGGCTCAGTGGTAGAGTGCTTGCCTTGCATGCCTGAGGCCCTGGGTTCGATTCCTCAGCACCACATAAGCAAAAAGAAAAAAGCCGGAAGTGGCGCTGTGGCTCAAGTGGTAGAGGGCTAGCCTTGAGCTGAAGAGCTGAGGGACAGCGCCCAGGCCCAGATTTCAGGCCCCTCGACTGGACTCCCCCCCCCCCCAAAAAAAGAGGGAGGGACGGAAAGGAAGGAAGGAAAAAAAAAAAAGAAAAGAAAGCGAGCAGCTTCTGTTCCTGTGAAATACTTGGAAGTCTACAGCCTAGTTGGTGTAACAGCCAGAGTGCCAGTTGGTAGAGTGCTAGCCAATCAGAGAAAGGAGGCAAACTAGCTGAAAAGCTGATCAGGCAGCACAGAAGGCAAAGACAGCCCAAGATGCCCCTGAGTGACTCTACCATATGCGTCCCTCCTCCCATTCTAGAGAGGTGGGGTGGAGTTCCAGCCCCTTCAACCCCATCTGCACCCATCCTGGAGTGCCCAGGCCCTGCGTTCAAGCCCCAGGACATGGACACACACTCAAGCTAAATGAAAAAAAAGGCAAATTATACAAAAGAAAACTGTACATATACTCAGGCACCAGTGGCTCACACTTGTAATTCTAGCTGCTTGGGAGGCAGAGATCAGGAGGATGACAGTTTGAGGCTACTGGGACAGAAAAGTCCAAGAGATGCCATCTCGAAGGAGGAATGTAGGTATAGTAGCACACACCTGTCACCATCCTAACTACAAAAGGAAGCCTTAAAAGGTGGATTACAATCCACTCTATCTAGGCACTCATCTGCCTAGATAGGAAGCAAGAACCTATCTCAAAAAGTATAACAACAGAGCTGGAAATGTGGCTCAAGGATAGAATACCTGTCTGGCAAGCACAAAATCCTGAGTTCAAAAGCCAGTACTGAAAAATGCAGGTATGAGTAGAATCACAAGTAAACGCCCTCAGGCTGTGTTTTTTTCTTCCCCAGTACCTGGGGCTCCTATGCACTTGTCACTCTCCTGCTCCAGACCACAGGGGCAGAGAAGGTGGCCTTTTCTTATTTATCCCTGGGCTCCAGGGTGGCCTAGCAGCAGTGGGTGCATAGTGAATGAATGAGCACAGGCTTGACTTCATTGGTGATCTGACAGAGGATAGCAGCTGAGTCACTATATTAAGAGCCCTTGCCCTCCTGCCTGCCCCAGCCTTCCATCACAGAGCCCCAGGTCTGCATTTCTGGTACCTACCACCTCAGAGCCCCGTTTACTCTGCACTCCTGAACGGCCCTTGCCTGGACAGCACAGAGGACAGGACCAGCTCAAGAGGCCTGGGAAAGCAAGACAGCATGGTGACTTCCTGACCTCAGTTGGCCACAGCCCTCAAAAGCTCTGTGGACATTGGGGATCTGTGGCTCCCACTCTGGGCCTCAGGCTGATCATTAATGAAAATCAGGGCCATATAAATGAGGAAGGGACTTCCATATTGGTCTGGAGAAGCAAGTGTGTGTCCCAACCCCCCCCCCCCCACACACACACCCAAAGGCCCACTGGGTATGCACAGTTCCTGTAGGGCGATTTTTAAGAATGAAGACCCTGAAGGCAGCCGCGTTCTAAGAATAGCCAGGCATAGGTGCTGACTGCAGGCCTTGCTAATAAATGTTTCTGTACTGAAGCCAAACGATTAATTCAAGAGCTACTTATAATAGGTTGCTAGGCAATTAAAATAAACTTCCTGAGGGGGGAAAAGTTCAAATTATTTCTGATGAATTTGGATTTTTTTAATGGGATGGGAGAGAGTATATACCATTCAAATTGTTTTGAAAATGGAAAGCAGAAGGAAGTAGCAGATTCTGTCCCCACCTGCCCTAGATACTGGGGCAGAAGAGTCAAGAGGCCTGAGGCTGGCTGGCTTTGTCCTGGGGAGAGGGAGGAGCTACACCAAGGCCCCCCTCCCCAACAAGCATTTGGTAGGGGCTGCCTGCCGGTGAGCAGATGGCCCAGAGGATCAAGGTAGGCACTTGGGGTCAGTGCCACCATACAACTCTAGGGACACTGCCTTAGTGCTTGTGCCAATTAGTAACCAAAAGGCCTTCTGCTTGTTGGAGTCTAGATATCCCTTCCAGAAACAAATTCCTCAAGATAAGGAGTTGGAATTCCTGAGTGGAGGAAGGAAAGACAGAAGAAAAGAAAGGAGAGAGGGGAGGAGGGAGGAAAAGAAGGAAGGAGGGGAAGGAGGCACTAGTGGTTCACAACTAGCTACCAGGAAGCCAAGGCCTGAAGAATCATGGCTTGAACTCAGTCCAACCAGGAAAGTCCCTGAGATTTCAGCTGCAAAGTTACCAACAAACAGTAGGGCTGGAGGCATTGCTCAAGTGGTAGAGCACCAGCTGAGTAAGGATGGGAGGTGCTCTGAGTTCAGTACTCAGTTTTGCTACAAAATACCAACCAATAACAAGCCAGGCACCAGTGGCTCACACCTGTGGTCCTAGCTACTCAGGAGGCTGAGATCTGAGAATCATAGTTGGAAGCTATTTTAGGCAGAAAAGGTCCATGAGATTCTGATCTCCAATTAACTACAAAAAGTTGGAAGTGGAGCTGTGGCGCTCAAGTGGCAGAGTGTTAGCCTTGAGCAAAAAACAGCTCAGTTCAAGACCTGCACAAAAACAAGCAAAAATACCAACCAGGAAGTGGCACTGTGGCTCAAGTGGTAGAGCCCTTGCCTTGAGCTGAAGAGCTCAGGGACAGCACATAGGCCCAGAGTTCAAGCCCTAAAACCGACAAAAAACAAAAAACCAACAAACAAAAACAAAAGTAGTAACAAGGAATTGAAAAGCCACAAATCTACTACAAAATATCCTCCCTTGACAGCCTGGATGCACTCTTGGAAGGTACTAAAATAGTAAAAAAAATTATTGACCCCTAATAATCTTGTCAATGAGATTGAGATTACAAGGGAACTGACATGCTCACTCTGTAGCTGGTTCATCTGTAAATGGGCAACATATAACTGCTGTTACCCTTATTTCAATCACCTGGACCTGGGGAATTTTCCTTCAGGAAATAATTCAAGAGAAGAAAAAGCTTTCTGCATAAAGCCACTCACAGCATCATTATCTCTAACAGCACAAAATGGGAAACTCAAATGCTCAACAGTTGAAGGATGATTAAAAACATTATATTCTGTAATATTACCTGTGGAATACTACACAGCCATTAAAATGATTATAAAGGCCCAGGAAACTGTTAACTAGACAGTGAAGTGGAAAGAGCAGAGCATAAAGTGGCGTGTTTAATAGGACGCCAAAGATGGGAGATATTCATGGGAAGGAATAAGTGAAAATCAAGAGGAGCTTTCTGGGAAAGGGGTGTGTGTGTGTGATCAACCAGCAATTTCCCATATTCCAGAAACTCTTCATCTTCCTGTGCAATCTTTTGTCCATATGGCAAAAATGCACCAAGGAAACAAGCTACATCCAATCCACTAAATGATTATTGTAACCCTTTCTCTACAGGACAGGGCAGGAGGAGGAAAAGAATGCTTCTTTGGTGGTGCTGAGGGCTTGAACTCAGGGCCTTGAACTTGTTAGGCAGGTGCTCTACTTATTACTTAAGCCATGTCCTAGCCTCTTTTTGCCATCCTTGGCAAAAAGTGGAGACCTTATTTGAAAAGAAAAAAAAACTAAATTTAAAGGGGCTAGGGATGTGGCACAAATGGCAGAGCAATGCCTAGGAAGCACAAGGTCCCAAGTTCAAATCCTAATACCAAGCCCTCTTCACACACACACACACACACACACACACACACACACACACACACACACACACACACACACACACACACACACAAGGGCCAGGCACTGGTGGCTCACGCCTATAATCCTAGCTACTCAGGAGGCTAAGATCTAAGGATTACAGTTCAAAGCCAGCCAGTGTAGGAAAGGCCAAGAGTCTCTTATCTCCAATTAACCACCTACAAACCAGATATGGAGTTGTGGCTCAAAGTGGTAGATTTCTAGCCTTGAGCAAAGCTCAGGGATAGTGTCCAAGTCCTGGGTTCAAGCCCCATCTCTGACCCCTCCCCCCCAAAAAAAGGAATGGGGAGCCAAACAGCAAGCAAAGACCAAAGACCAGAAAAGGGCCAAGAATGCAGTTTGTTAAGCCTCCAAATTCATTTTCTCCCACTAGTAAAAAATGATAAATGCTCCAGGCATTGGTGGCTCACACATGTAATCCTAGCTATTCAGGAAGGCTGAGATTTGAGGATCACAGTTTGAAGCCAGCTGGGCAGTTAAGTTTCTGAGATTCTTATCTATCTATCTATCTATCTATCTATCTATCTATCTATATTGTCAAGGTGATATATAGGGGGGTTACAGTTACATAAGTAATATAGTAAGTACATTTCTTGTCAAACTTGTTACCCCTTTTTCTTCTACTTTCCCTCTCCCCAACCCCCCACCTCAAATTTCTGAGAGTCTTATCTCCTTTGAATCACCAAATAGCCAGAAGTGGAGCTGTGGCTTCAGTGGTAGAGTGCTAGCCTTGAGCCAAAAAGCTCAAGGACAAGGCCTAGGCTCTTGACATCACAGAAAGAAAGGAAGAAAGAAAGAAAGAAAGAAAGAAAGAAAGAAAGAAAGAAAGAAAGAAAGAAAGAAAGAAAGAAAGAAAGAAAGAAAGAAAGAAAGAAAGAGAGAAAGAGAGAGAGAGAGAGAGAGAGAGAGGGAGAGAGGGAGAAAGGGAGGGAGGGAGAAAGGGAGGGAGGGAAGGAAGGAAGGAAGGAAGGAAGGAAGGATAGATGTTCCCACATAGGCATCCACAGCACCACAGATGCCATAAAAACAGCTTAAAGAGAAAGCAACCAAGAGAAAATGGCTTGCAAAATATATAGCCAAAAAAGGAGAAATAATCTGAACTACAGGAGCTTTTAGAGATTAGAGATCAGCATAAAAACCAACCAACATCCAGAGAGTAAAATGACAACAGAAAGGAATTTATACACAGGATGCAAACTGCAGACAATAGTCAATAAACAGATCAAGGCACATGCAGACAATGAAGCAAATTGAGGAAATAACTTCCCATTCACCCATCAGAGTAAGAAAGAATTGTCAAAACCAAAATCCACACTGTTGGGAAAAACACCTTTCTGGCTGACTTTCCCTTCTCCCACCCCCACCCCCACCCCCAGCCCAGTACTGGGACTTGAACTCAGACTCCAGTTCTTACTCACAGCTGGCACTCATCACTTGAGTGCTTTTCTGGCCTTTTGCTGGTTCCTAGGAGATAGGAGTCGCTTGGATTTATCTGCTCTGTTGGCCTTGACTTGTGATCCTCAGATCCCAACCTCCTAAGTAGCTAGGATTACAGGGTGAAATACGGGTGCTCAGCCTTGGCTGGTATTTGATAGTGCATGTTGATATATATCATGTACATACGCTTATCACCCAGTAATTCCACTGTTCAGAATCTTCACAATGGGAAAACTCATGCTCATGTATGCATTTTAGAGAGGGTTCATTGCAGCCCTCTCTAGAATAGCAATAAAATCTAAAGAATCTAATTATCTATTGAGGGAGAAATGACTAAGTTATGACACACTATGGAATGCCGTGCTCTTAAAACTGAGATAGGTCTATTTGGATCGACATGTAAAAAGCTTCAAAACATCTTGGTAAGGGGGAAAGAAAAAGCTTTATACTAATACATAAAGCACACGCTCATTGGCCTGGGGTACGATTCAAGAAATAGAACACCTGCTAATCAAGTTCATGGCTCGGAGTTGAAACCGCAGTATCACCAAAATAAAATATACAATCTCGTTTATATATGTGGGTGCCAGGGTGTTTACGTGTGTATGTGTGTGTGTGTGGGGGGGTGAGGGTTGCATGTTCTTGTATGGCTTTAAAAAAAAAGAACCACCTTTCCCAAAATGGCTCGTGCATTTTCTTGGGAGGAGAAAGGGTAGCAGCGAGGTGACAAGATGACTCGATTTTATATTCCATATCTTATGATCACTTAAATAGTTCCCAGTCTTGGTCAATGTGTGAAATGTCTCGATAAATGACAGCTGGAATTAGTGTGTCCAGATCAACTCCGATGTTGCCTGAGGCAGGGCTGTTTATGGTGGAAGGTCAGGCTGGGGAGAGTGGTGTCATGGCTGAGTCTGGGGACAGGGAGACTCTGGAAGTCACATCAGAGAAGCCAGCACACCAGCACACATAGACCAACCTGGCAGGCAGCAATCAGAGAGGGGCTGGATCATTTGTCGTACCCGTGGTACAATCCCCATGAGACGGAGGAGCAGAGTTGCCCATGGTGATGGGCCCTGCAAAGAAGGGACATGGCTGCAACCAGGTGTTGGGGGCGGGGCAGGAAGAGAACAAGTATCTGTCACCCAGCCAGGCTGCAAAAGCCTCACCCCACCCTCAGCTGCCAGGCCATGGGGGCCAGTGGCCTCCAGATGATGGTTAGGGTTTAGGGATGAGGCTCAGGAGGGAGCACCCATGTCCGTGTCTGGGCATCCACCTGTGCTCACCTCACCAGGCCTGATCCAGGCAGCATGGTCAAGAGATGTGAGGAGAGGTGTCAGAAACAGCAAGAGGGCTTTGGAGGGGAGTGTAGAGGGGAGACCTAGGGAAAGGCAAGACATGACAGGTGCATTGCTGCTCAGAGTCATCCTTGATCCCAGCGCCCTTCTCTTAGGGCCCTTCCTGTGGCAACTACTAGCAACCACCGCTCATTGAAATCCCTGCCTCCTGGTCCTCTCACCACCTGCCTACTGTTCTCAAACCTGTTCTAACCTCACTCTCAACTCCATTCTCTTCTCGCTTCATGCTGGGGACCACGAGGTAGGGTCTATATCCATGACTCCCTGTCCCAGCCCCCAGCTGCATGGCCCCAGCTGTAATTAGAAGTTGAGTCTTGCCCTCTAAGCTCCAGATCTCCACAGCCAGCTGGCTATCCTCCTCCCTCCATTGAGAAGAGAGTGCTCCTCTTCTGCTCCTCAGGACAATGCTTCCCATTGGGGACAGTGCTTTCTGCCCCTAGGGGTCCTAAGGGTGGGCTGCTGTGTTTTCTTCCCTCCTCTTGGGCCCCTCCCATATGCAATGATCCCCAAAGGGCTTCAGAATCACTAGCAAATCCACAGCCTTTTCTCCACCTGAACCACCAGTAACGGAATCCCAGCTTCCACACTGACATCTTCAGGCCCATCCTCTTGGTTACCACGGGGACCATGGACTGAAAACACCATCTGCTCCTCAATGGCTCCCTTCCGAGGCTACCTCATACCAACTGAGGCAAGTGCAAGTTCACAGCCTACAAGAAGCTAAGCTTGCTTGCCATGGCACTTCCTACTCCCAGCTTCCATTTTATTCCTTTACTTCTCTCCCCACCTTTGCTCACCTGGCCTGAATGATCTACCTTTCTTTCCCAGGCTGAGTCCCTGCTCTGTTAAGTCCAGAGTGGGGTCCTCCCCTCTCCCCTTACAGGACCTTCCTTGACAGCTGCCTCCCAGCCAGTGGTAGCATGCAGGGGGACCAAGAGGCCCTTGTTCCTCACACTCTTCCTCTCTTAATGCACAGTCTCTTAAGGACCTGGTAGAAAGACTCTCTCTTGCAAAACAGGTCAGTACCTTGAGGGTCAGGATCTGTTTCCCAGGGCTGCCAATGCCTAGGAGATTCATAATATCAGAAATGTATCCTTTCAGCTTTGGGAGAAAGAAATACAAACTGGAGATGGTAGCAGGGCCAGGCTCCCTTCAAATGTTCTAGAGGAGGATTAATCCTTCCTTGCCTCTCTCAGCCAGGTCTTGGTGTTTCTTGGCTTGTAGGCACATCACTCCAACCTCTGCCTCTCTTCCCTTGGCCTTTCCCTATGCCCTCACATGGTCTTTGCTTCTCTGTGTGTTTCTGAGTCCAGGTTTTCCCTCTTCTTACAAAGACGCCAGTCATATTATGACAGATCATCTGAATGACCCCATTTTAAATAAACTGGATTACATTTGCAAAGATCTTTATCCCCTTCTCTGCACCCCCCCCAAAATAAGATCACATTCACAAATACAAGTAGGAAGAATGTCAGCATCTCTTTTTTTTTGTGGGGGGAATGGCACAATTCCACCTACAACACTCATTTTGGCATTAGTGGTGCCTGGCACCATGTCTGATCCATAGCTAGATTCCCTGTGAATGGCTGGCTGAGCAAGAGTGATTAGGGTCTGGGCTGGGGGGGGGGGTGGGAGGGGAGGGAGCCTGTGGGAGGATGGTGGCTTGGAGGAGGTAGCTTGAGCCTGAAGGAAGTAAAAGAGGAAAGGACAGGTACAGGCAGGAAGAATTTTGAAAGGAGAGGAAAGGAGTGGAGAGGAGAAGGAAGGCAGCTGTGTAGCTGTGTGCTTTGCAGTCAGGGAGCAGGGCTGATCTGCAGAAAGGCTCTCCAGGCCGGCCCAAGGCAACTGTTCTCATCCCAGAGACAGCAGTGAGCCTCAGATTCCTCGGAGAGCAGTGACCAGATGTGTCTCCGAAAAAGTCATCTGTCAGAGACACCCGGGGGCAAGTCCCAGAGGGATCCATGCACGGAGGTGGCTAGTCAAAGGGTATTACAAAAAGTCATCAAATAACAAAGAACTGAATCAGGGCCAGAGACAGCATGCTCTGCTGGAATGGAATCTGGAGAAAATGGACATGGCTCAGCTTTAGGCTACCTGGAGAGAGACTGAGGCTGGGGGTTAGGAAGTAGGGCAGGAAGCTGGAATCCAGGATGGGAGACACTGCTAGGGCCCAGTAAGTAAAATGACAGCCCAGGAAAAGCAGCTATTTGGAAGGGCAGTGCTTGTTTTAGCATCATGAAATGCTACTCAATGAAAGAAACCAGCTCCTGGGTCTGCTCATTTAGTAACCACTGAGGCAGGTTTTGAGGTTTTGTGTGTGTGTGTGTGTGTGTGTGTGTGTGTGTGTGTGCGCGCGTGCACGCGCGCGCACAAAGCAGCTATAAGAGGTCTACATATACTTCATAAATGGTCATAAATACAGTTGTTTATGGACAAGAAGAAGGCTTTTTGGTATCAGTGCCAGGTGCCTAGGCTGTTAGCAAAAGGAGGAATTAGAGAAAGGTGTCCAGTCAGAGGAACCAGAAGCATATCTAAATAACCTCTGCGTGCCCTCATCAACCCCAGGAAATGGAAATCAATGCAGTCTGCCAATGACAGCCAAGGGGCAGCCGAGATCCACCTGCAGCTGTTTTGCAGGCAGTGAGCCTGGGCAGAGGGAGCTGTCCAGCCTGTTTGCAGGGTTTGGGAAGCCTTTTTCCATAGAGCCAGTGGCAACTAGAAGTGCTGTCTCTCTGTGTGTGTCTCTCTGTATCTCTCTGTCTCTATTTCTCTCTGTGTGTCTCTGTCTCTCTGTGTCTCTGTCTCTGTGTCTCTGTCTCTGTCTCTCTCTCACTCTCACACACACACATACACACAACCTGTGAGGAGATGTGTAGAACACAGACTTACCCTGTCCCCACTCCACACCTGAGTCATTTCCTGTTTGGGTCTCAGGCTCTTCACTCTTGATGGGAGAGCTTGGCCTAGATGATTTCCAAGGACTCTTCCACCTTTGTGCCCTGTCTACTGTGGTGGCTACTGCCCACTGGCAGTGACAAGTCCTGTCCCCAGCCCTGAGACAGGATGATCTAGCAGGCTGGGAAGGGAAGGTACCAAATATTCCTCCCATTGTGATTTTCCCAGCCTTGCCTGACTCCTGCTTGCATTCTCACTTGTCTGTCTCTGTCCTCTCTCTGACTCTTTCTCTGTTTCTGTCTCTCTCTGTCTCTCTGTCTCTGTCTGTCTGTCTCTCTGTCTCTCTCTCTCTGTCTGTCTCTCTCTCTCTCTCCACCCAGCAGGGGCACTGTCACCCCTGCATGAACACAAAGCAGTAGACTGTGGGTATAGAGAGCCAGGTGTTGCTCCCCTTTCTGGGCCATCCGCTCATCTGAGGTCCTCTCTGGAGAAGCAAATGCTGAGTGGGAAGCTTGGGCACATGAGTCTCCTCTGCATGAGTGGTTGGTGATAGGATCTTCCAATTGAGGTTTTTTTTTTTTCTGGGGGGGGGTCCAGTTGTGGGGCCTGAACTCTGGGCCTGGGCGCTGTCCCTCAGCTCTTCAGCTCAAGGCTAGCACTCTACCACTTGAGCCACAGCGCCACTTCTGGCTTTCTTCTTTTTGCTTATGTGGTGCTGAGGAATCGAATCCAGGGCCTCAGGCATGCAAGGCAAAGGCTCTACCACTGAGCCCCACCTTCCCAGCCCCCAATTGAGTTGTTATAGGAAAGCCTGACCCACCCAAGCCAGAGTCCCCCAGTGTTAGCTGCTCTTGCCACAGGGCATGCAGGTAGAGAAGACATACCTCCTAAGCCTGAAGGGGAAGGGAGAATAGGAGAGGGGAGGGGAGGAGAGAGAGGAGGAAGGAGAGCAATAGCTTCTCTCTGAAACAGAACCTCCCTAGAACCAGGTGCTGGTGGCTCACATCTGTAACCTAGATGTGAGGATTGAGGCTCAAATCAGCCCAGGCAGGAAAATCCATGAGACTCCTATCTCAATTAACCACCAAAAAAGCCTAAGTGGAGCTATGCCTCAAGTGGTAAAGTGCTAGGCTTCAGCACAAAAGATCAGGGATAGCACGCAGTCCCTGAGTTCAAGCCTCAAGTTTAGCATAAACACACACACACACACACACACACCCCTTCCGACACACACACACACACACACACACACACACACACACACACACACACACACACACACACACACACACACACACACACACACACACACACACACACACACACACACACACACACACACACACACACACACACACCCCTTCCGAGCATTCCCTTGCAGCTTAAGGCTCCATTTGTCCTGAAGGAATAACAATTTCTTTGTCCTTTCACTCAAGCCTTAACTGCTGGCCAGCCAAGGTCTCTAGATAAGAGCAGACCCTAGGATTGTCCCCACCTGGAGTATGTCACTTCTGCCAGGTCTAGACGACTCCCAAGTATTTGAGTACAATCAAATTTCAGGGGGCTTTGGCTGAACACACTGGCGCCCCTCTAATTCCCAGGTAGCACTATGGCAGGGGACACCTACATGCTGATCCCACGCTAAGAGTTCACATACCAGCAAGGTTTTGTCCATTTTACAAGTCATACCTTTATGACCCCAAAGAGTACATGGTGGTACCCAGGAAATCAGAGGGTAAAGTCAGCATTTGAATTCAGCTCTCCTACTCTGCACAGTTGAGCCTATTTTTACTCTTTGATGCCACAAAGTAATGGCACTGTTCCTAACACCCACTGCTATTCTACCAGAAACTGGACCTCAATTGCTTTCATCAGCACACAATTTCTTCTATTGCTAAAACATTTGTCATGAGGAAATCCGGATACAAAAGAGTCTATCCATGTTTCTCATGTGCTTTTTATAACTGCGCATAAAGACAGGACTTCTAAGCAGAGAAGAGATCTATAAGCTAGATCTAGGACTTAGTATCACTCAGAGCCAGCCCTCAAATAATACCTTCTTCAGTGACAGAGGAGAATATGAATCCACTTTAATTATTAAGGGGGTTTTAAGTTGCCCAGCCTAAGGGTAAAAATAGGAACCCTGGTTACATTACAGGTGTGCAGCCTGCTAAAAATATACATATACCTTTTCAATCTGATCTACCTACGGAAAACTTTTTTACTTGAAATACAATGTTCAAAATAAGCAAGATGCAACGCTCAAACATATTGTCTTCCTAAAACAAAAAAAAAACCATCTTGCTGTTTGGCTGACATGCTATTATATTTCTGGACTTCGTATTTTTCATGAGACAAGTCATCGAGGATATCAAGGCAGTCATGAGTCACTCTTCTTTCCAGAAAATCCTTCTCTAAAGGGGTCCATTCTCCCAGCCATACAAGGTACTTAACATAGTCAACTAAAACAAAAAAAACTTTGGGGCAGGAAAAAAGAGATCAAGGACAACACAGATGGATTATCAGTCATGTGCACACTTGTTACCTTTTCCCCCTTATGACCTTTCTCCACAGACCACAGGAAGAGACAAATGGTACCTGGGTAGTAAGTGGTCTGCTTGAAGCAAGCAATGCCAGTGCCTCCTTGGCATGCATTTCCACCAGCACTGCAGCACCACTGCAGCTGACTGACCCTAAAACCAGCTCAGCAGCTAACATGTCCTCTCCACCTCCCTCCCTTGCCATCCCTACCATCAAGCCAATGATCGGGTCAGTGCCCTGATTGCCCACCAGTCACTTATGATGCACAGAGCCTAGCTAGTCATAGCGAATCGCACCTCCCAGGGCTCCAGCAAAGAGTGTCAGCCCCTGGAGGCTTGGAATTTAGCACTAGACCTCTCCAGCATCCTGTACGAACATCCTTCGATCTCCACCCCACTCTTTCCACTCCCTCTCCTAAAGCCCATCACCTGGGCAGTGAAGCCCCCCCCCCCCCCAGCAGCCTTCCCACCCGACTCCGACTCTAGGAGTTAAGCAGTCTAGCTGTCTGACCTTGCCAGGTGATGGAGATGGGGACGGATTGCTGGTAGGATCGAAGGCAGAGGTGACCCATCAAGTTTAAACACATCTCCCCCACCTTCAGCGGATGGCTCAAGGCAGAAGGGGGCAACTCTAGGGCTGAGGAAGCCCAGAGCTCCTCTGGCTGGGCGCTGCCCAGTTCCTTACTCCAAGCTGCTTACTCAGACACAGGCAGGCTGGAGAAGGGCTTTCCTGTGATTGTCACCAGAAGAGTTTAAAATCCCCTTTGCGTGCTGGGAACACGAACACGAACACACACACACACACACACACACACACACACACACGGTGTGCCTGCCCAGTATCCACTCCAGAACACCTCTGCCTGAGCCCGGCTCAGGTACATGGAGTGACCCTTGCCCTTGAAGCCTGGTCACTGGGCAGCTTAGGTGTCCTGAGAAAGAGGACCTGGGGAAAGCGCTTTACTTCTCTATTGCAGCTCAAGGCAAGCGAATGCCTGCTTTCCTGGGCTAAAAGATGGCTGGCCTCTTCAGGGCCCCATTCCAGTGTCTGGGTTTCCCAGGGTCAGCCCCTGTCCCTCCACCCCCCGCCCCCCTGCACAGAGAGGGACAAGGGTCTCCTCGCGACACCAGCCTTTGCGGTCTTTCTGGTCTTTCTGGTGCTGGGCTACGTGCTCCCCTCACTAGGGGTGTCCACGCCCCGTGACTGTCTGACTTCTGGCTGAAGCTTTTTTCCCCTGGCTCCTGAGGGCAGAAGGGCCTGCCCTCTCCCCTGGCACCCGGATTACTGCAAGGCCAGACCTCTGAGCCCTGCAGGCTGCTCCAGCCAGAGCTTTTAAAAAATAACACTGCGGTGGGGAAGGCAGATTTGGAGATCGGGTGCCCGGGACTCGTCCGCCCCACCCCTGCTCAGCCCGCCCCGACTCACCCCAGGGAGGGGCTCCCGAGTGTGGACGCGGCCGGGGTCCCGAGGCTGCCGCCGCCGCCTTCGCGCCGCCGCGCTCTCCGTCCGCCACGGAGCAGCGCCCGCCGCCACCGCTGCCGCCGCCGCGCCGAGCCCGGGCGAAGGAGGGCGGTGCTCGAATTGGGCGGGAGCGGCCCCGCCGCCCCGGGCCCGCCTCCCCGCCGCGCCCGCCGCTTCAGCACCGCGGACAGCGTCCAGCCCGCGCGCCCCCAGCGCCGCGCAGCCCGGCCCAGGGGCCGGGGCGGGGGCGAGGTCGGGACCGGGGGCGCGGGGGACGGGGGACTGGGGAACTACGATCCGGGGAGCCGGGGATCCGGGGAGCTCAGTCCCAGCGCGGCCTCACCCCCCACCCCAAGCCTCCCTCCACCCGCGACTAGGGGCCGCCTCCGCCCCGCACCCTCGGCGGACCCGGCGGGACCGGAGCCCTCCGCCAGCCCCGTCCCGAGCGGGCAGCGGCTGGACAAAGGCGCGCTGTCCGCGGCGGGGCGCGGCGGCCCGGTCCAGCCTCTTAAAGTAACGCCCGCGCGTGGCCGGAACCCGAGCCGCGCCGGGGCGCTCTCTGGGCCGGTGGAGGCCGGAGGGGGCGGCCCCTGGCCGGGCCGCGCGCGGGGAGGGGCCCCGTGACCAGGCACCAGCCTTCATTCTCCACCGCCAGACGCCCAGGGGTGGCAAGGATCTCCGCCGCCACGGGCCAGCCCGTCTAGTGAACGAGGGGTGCAAGGGACAGGGCTGGGGGAGGGGGGGGTCCCACTCCCTCCTACCCCCACCGACCCCAGCCTGGGTGCCAGAGCCTCAATCAGACAACAGATGGGACAGCCGGAGCCGGTGACATCACGCAGAACCACTTCCGAGTTGTTTTCCATTTCTGCTCAAATTCCTTCTGCTGCTCCTTTATCCCTGGGCCAGGAAAGTCCCCGGGCTGAAAAGGAGTCCGGGTTGCAACCCGACCGTGGCGGCTGGAGCCTCCCCACCCCTCTGGGATGGGTGGGGCTCTCGCTGAGTCTGGGGAGGTCCTCCGAGGGGACATTCGCCACGCCCACGTCCAGTCCCGCCCGCTAGTTGACCCTTAGGCTACAGATCGTGGGTCCCAGAGGAGAAGACCCGCCCTTCACTGAACTGAGCTGGAAATCTTTGCCTAATGCCAGGTTTTTGTTTGTTTTTTTTGTTTGTCTTTTTGTAAAGGTGATGTATAGGGGGGCTACCATTACGTAAGCCAGGTAATGAATATTTTTTTTTTTTAACAGTGTCACCTCTTCCCTCAGCCCAATTCTTTTTTTTAAAGCAACCACAACTTGTGTTTTGTTTTCTGAGACAGGATCCTGGCTAGGTACCTGCAGATGGTAGCCTCTAGATCTTCCTGCCTTCGCCTGCTGAATTCTGGGATTCCAGATGTTCACTTCCATTAACCGCCCCCCACCCAGCCACAACTTCTGGTCTCATTAATTCAAATTCACAGACACACACTTTCATGGTCCCCAACCCCCACACCTTTGAAAGGGGAAGAGTGAAGGACAGGCATTCATCTGGAGGATCACACCGGCTATCCAGGCAGGCATGGGAATCTCTGTTCAGGCATTCTTGCACTGTGGCTTCTACACAAAGAGCAAGGTACTGAATCATTCAGAAGGACACAGCTAGAACAGAAAGGGGACATTATCATTCAGGACTTGTGATGGGAGCAGGGCTCCTTCAGTTCTCACATATGTGATGCCTTGAAAAAAAAAAATAGCTGGCCATGATGGCCTCAGGAAGCAGAGATTTGGATTGCTGTGCCCAGGCAAAAAGTTATCAAGACTGCATCTCCAAGCCACGTGTGGCTGTCTGCCCTGTATTCTCAGATACGCAGGAGGTAGATGGGAGAATGGAAATCCAGGCCAGCCCTAGGAATAACAAACTATCTGACTGCCAGCTATATATCAGATGATGGCCTAATATCCAGACTATTCAAAGAGCTCAAGAAAATGAACTCTCAAAGAAGCAACAATAATAGCCAACATTTCAGGCATAGGTGGGGTTGGGATGGATAGAGGAAAATGATGGGTGGGGGTAACATTGATCAGGATGCACTGTACCGACAAACTGATTTGTTGAAAGGCAACCCTTTGGTGCAACTACTTAAAGATAATAAAGATATAAATTTAAAACTCTATCAGAAAAATAGGAAAAAGGTTGGAGGTGTGGTTAAAGTGTTATTGTGCCTTCCTAGCAAGAGCAAGGCCCTAAGTTCAATTCCCAGTACCACCAAAAACAAAGAACCAAAAACCTCTCCATTCTTTGCTTGAAAATTTGTTCCAAGAGCTTTATCTTTTTTTAAAAAAAAGTAATGCACTTTTTAAAAAGCATATTTCTTTTTAAGTAATATACTTTTAAAGTAATGTACTGTCAGCTGGGTACCAGTGGCTCATGCCCAAATAGCTCAAGCTATTTGGGAGGGAAAATGGACAAGGCTCTCTATAGACTGTCAGCACTGATGGGAAACCTAAAATGGGTGGATCACAGTCCAGACATATAGCCAGGTGGGAAGCAAGACACTATGTTGAAACTAACCAGCAAAAACAGGGCTGGAGGCTTGGTTCAATGGTAGAGCATCTACCCAGCAAGTGTGAGGACCTGAGTTGAAACTCCATTACTCCTCCCCCCCCCAAATTTAGACAAAATAAAGTTCTGTCCCAACTCAAAGACAAGAAAAATGTGCCAAGAAGTATGTACAAGGAGCACCAAGTCAAGTGGGTTTTCTGCTGCAGAGGTCATAGGCATCCATTTCCACAGCTGAATGCACACATACACAGATGCACACACATATACCGATACCATACATTTACACGTGCACATGTATAGACACATACCCATGCACACAATAATACAAATACACATGCATACAACATATACATGTACAGGTATGTGTGTAACACATACTACATATACCACTAGCACATACACACACCTCTAGCACAAAAGCTCAGAATTTCCATTGACATGCCCATATTTCTACTCAAGACCTCCAGATTCAAGATTTGAAACTGATAGAAACAATCTGAACATGAGCATGACTTTCTATTTCAGTTTGGTTATTTGGTCAGTTTGGTTATTCCCAAAGCCTGGAACACGGACCACTCACAAAGGCTGGAAGCCATTTCTGCCCTGGCCCTCCTTCTGCCCCACAGCTACAGGCCCTGGGCCTTTCACCTGCTCTCTACAGCCTCACTGTGATGGCAGATGGAACACTACGGCTGAGATTGCCAGTCACCCATGCGTGATCTGCCTACAATCCCCTTCACCCCAGATGTTGTGAAATCCAGTCTAATCCTCCTTGTGCTGTCCCAGCTGTGGTTCACTGGCTCCCTTTGCTGTGCCTGAAACTGGAGCAAGTCCATGGCTCATGCTCTTCTTTCTTAAAACCATGCTTCCTTCCCACCCTTTTCTTTTGTTCCTACTGGGGCCCAGGGTCCAGATCTTCTCCTCTCTCCCCAGTCCCTCTTCCTGGGCTCCTGCCACTCCCCTTAGCCTCATCCAGAAAGCCCCCAAGAGTCCTACTTCCCATTCTGATGGTCTATTAGAGGCACTTAGTAATTTTAGAATGAGGAAACCAAGCAGAGATCATATCAAGAATGGCATCCTTTAAATAATCTGGCATCCGGCTAATTCACATTCCATGTTCTCACTATCCTCTTAGGCCTGGTCTACACCCTGCCAAGCCAACCATGGGTATGGCAGCCGTGTCTTCATCTGTCTTCCTGCTAGACAGAGGAGAAAGAGGATCTAGAAAAAAAATCCATGGAACAAGTTCCTTACCATGAGGGCAATAAAGACAATTGTGTCCAGATGTGGTGGTATCTGCCTATAATCCCAGCACTCAGGAGAGTGAGGGCAATAGGTTGGCTACATAGTGAAATTCTGTCTTTAAACAACTGAGCACCAGTGGCCCATTCCTATAACCCTAACTATTCAAGAAACTGAGATCTGAGGGTTGCAGTTGGAAGCCGGCCTGGGCAGAAAAGTCCCTGAAATTCTATCTCCAATTAACCATCAAAAAGCCAGAAGTAGAGCTGTGGCTCAAGTAATAGAGAGGTAGCCTTGAGCAGAAAAAGCAGAAGTTGGACAAGCACAGGGCCCCTGAGATCAACCCCCAGTACCAGCACACATACATGGCAAAAGCCAGGCAAGGTGGCTCAAATTTGAAGCACATAAAAAATTTTTAAAAACCACTGGGTAGTTTAATTTTTCTTGTAAATACATTTATAGCATTTGAATTTTTGTTATATCTGCCAGGTGTTGGTGGCTCACACTTATAATCCTAGTTACTTAGGAGGCTCGAGATCTGAGGACTGTGATTTGAAGCCAGCCTGGGCAGAAAAGTCTGAGAGACTCATCTCCAATAAACCATTCAAAAACAGAGGCTCAAATAGTAGAGCACTAGCCTTGAGCAAAAGCTCAGAGACAGCACCCAGCCCCAGGACTGGCACATGCAAACACACACACACACACACACACACACACACACACACACACACACACTAATAATTGTGATATCTAAGAAAAAATGTCAAAGTATCTCATACCTATAACCCCAGCTACATTGGAGGCAGAGATTATGAGGATCATTTTGTGAGGCCAGCCTAAGGAAAAAGTTAGCAAGACCCCATCTCAATTTTTCAAAAACAAATCCAGTCATGTTATTCATGTCCCAGGTATGAGGAAGGCATAGGTAAGAGGTAATAGGTAATAATCTACAGCAAGAAGGGCTAGAAGCAGAACTCAAGTAAAAGGGCACCTGTCTCACAAGTGTGAGGCCCTGAGTTCAAAACACAGTACCATCAAAGGGAATTTTTTTTTAAAGGCAGGGAAATCAAGTGAATTCAACACTGAATATAATCTGTGAGGCCTTAGCTGGCCAAGGGGATATTAGTGAAATGGACCCAGCCTGGAAACCAGCATTTCTCATGGCAGTTGGCAAGCAGCTAGATCCACCTGAAGTTGAGCCTTGAGTCACCTAATTCATGGCTCCTGGGAAGTGTTCAAAAACTTACTTTCACCCCCTGAATGAAGGTCCTGGGCACTTGTGATAACCAAAGGAAATACTACTACAGAAGAGAAATGAAAAACTTCCAAAATTCCAGATGGCTGAAATGCCAAGAGCCAGGGAGAGGAACTACTTGTCATATTTAATGTGTCCTGAGCAGCTGGGTTAGCACAGCACTAACTAAAAAATAACCATGATTGCCAAGCACAATGGCTCAAACCTATAATAGTAGTTGCTTGGGAGCTGGAGATCAGTGAGTGATGGTTCAAGACCAGACCAGACAAAAGCAAGTTCATGAGGCTTCATCGTGACTAATGGGTGGGCATGGTGGTGCACGCCTGTCGCTGTGGGGAAGCACAAATAGGAGGATCAAAGTCCAGGCTACTCCAGGCATAAAATAAAATATCCCAAAAATAACCCCCACACAGTGGTACTCACTAGAAACTATGTTGAAAATGAACTATACTACTTGTGAATGGGGATGGGAGGGAAAAACTGGAGAGAGGGAGGGAAAGGATGACATTGTCCAAAAAGAAATGTACTAATTACCTGACTAACCTACTGTAACCTCTCGGTACATGACGTTTATAATAACAATAAATTAAAAAAAAAACTAGCCAGGCACTGGTGGCTCACGCTTGTAATCCTAGCTACTCAGGAGGCTGAGAGCTGAGGACTGTGGTTCAAAGCCAGCCCAGGCAGGAAAATCTGTAAGACTCATCTCCAATAAACAACCAGAAAACTAGAAGTGGTGTTGTGGCTCAAGTGGCAGGGTGCTAGCCTTGAGCACAAAGAGGCCTAGGAACAGCAGAGAGAGAGACAGACAGAGAGAGAGAGAGAATCAAATAGCTAGGCATTGGCACCCCTGGCAGGAAAGTCTATGAGACTCTTATCTCCAACTAACCACCAGAAAACCAGAAGTGATGCTGTGGCTCAAGTAGTAGAATGCTCGTTGTGAGCTGAAGAGCTCAGGGACAGTGTCCAGGCCCAGAGTTCAAGCCCCATAACCTACAGAAAAAAAATAATCAAAAAGACATTCAGTGAAATAAAAATCTTGTATCTAAAATTAAGACTAATTGGGTCGGCTTAACAGTAGAATGGATAAAGCAATAAAGAAAGCTTAGCAAAACATTACTGGACAAACAAAATATCTAGTGAGAAAAATGAATAGAAAAGACAGAATTGAAAGACTATGGGAGACAGCCACATGCATATAACTTAAGTCCCACAACAGGAAGAAAAGCAAGCAAGCATCAGAAGTAGGTGTGGAAGAAATAATGGCCACAGAGCTTTCCAAATCTAGTGGAAGTCAAAGCACAGATTCCAGAAACTCAATGGGTCCTGAGAAGGTGAAATAGAAACCAACCTTACCAATGCATATCACAGAGTCCGGAAGACCAACAATAGAGGGGAAACTTTAGGAGAAGTTGGAGAGAACATAAAAGATGGGCTGAGTCTCGCTTACCTGAAATACTTGGAATCAAAGTTTGCCTAGACTTTACTAGCTAAGCATTCCTGATATGAACATCTGAAATCTGGAATGTTCTAAAAAAAAACCCATGATGCTAAAAAGTTTCAGATTTGGAGCTTTCAGATTAGGAAAACAATCTGTATATTATCTTTCAAGGAGTCTGGTTTAAAGGGGACTGATTTCTATCTTTTCAACATAAAACACAGCAGACTGAAGATAATGTCAGCTCCAAAAATCCATGCATGGTAGCACATGTCTTTAATCTCAGCACTCAAGAGGCTGAGGCAAGAGGATGATAAATTCAAGGTTAGCCTGGAGTATTGGTATAATCCTATTTTTTTAAAGGAAGAAAAAGCTATTAATCTAGAAGAATCCTATATGGTGTGTGTGTGTGTGTGTGTGTGTGTGTGTGTGTGTGTGTGTGTGAAAGAGGGGGGCAGGGAGAGAATGAATTGTGGGGCTTGAACTCAAGGACCTGGGCACTGTCCCTGAGCTTTTTTGCTCAAGGCTAGCACTCTAACACTTTGAGCACAGCTCCATTTCTGGATTTCTGGTGGTTCATTGGAGACAAGAGTCTCATAGACTCTCTTGCCCAGGTTGGCTTTGAACCATGATCCTCAGCTTCCTGAGTAGCTAGGATTACAGGTGTGAGTCACCAGTGCCTGCCAAAGCCCCTGTGTTTAAAATGTAATTAATTACAAGTAAATCAATCATTTAAAGCACTACTTGTGGATGAGATTGTACCACCCAGTGGCAGAAGACTTGCCTAGCAGGAGCAAGGCCCTGGGCTTCACCCTCTACATTGAGAAAAAAACAGGAAACAAAACAAAACAAATAAAACACAAATTACCATGCCTTGTGGAATTTACACACATATAAGCTAGGTAATAATAATAATAATAATAGTGATAGCTTGAAGAGTGAGGGGATATAGGAAATGTAACTGTTAAGTTATTTAAAAGTAATCAAAGTAGTAACAATTTAGACTATATCAAAGACTCATAGTCTTTCAATAAAATACAATTCAGAAAATGAAAAAATATATCATTTTAAAAATCAGAAAGAAGGAAATTCTCATTAAGTCAGAGTTTCTTTCCTTTTTGGGGGGAGAGTACAGTCGTGGGACCTGAACTCTAGGCCTGGGCGCTGTCCCTCAGCTCTTCAGCTCAAGGCTAGCGCTCTACCACTTGAGCCACAGCGCCACTTCTGGCTTTTTTCTTTTTGCTTATGTGGTGCTGAGGAATTGAACCCAGGGCCTCAAGCATGCAAGTCAAGCGCTCTACCACTGAGCCACCTTCCCAGCCCATTTCTTTCCTTTTTAAGGCTAAATAATATTCCACTATATATACATACCACACTTTTTTCTGATCATCAATGAACACTCTGGTTACTTCCACTCTAGCTACTGTGAATAATGCTGCTATGAATAAGGGTGTACAACTTTTGAAGTCAACCTCTCAGCTGAACTATACAACCTTAATCATTCTGAACCTTCAGTTTCAGACAATATGGTGGACAGGATGGAGTTGGCTCAATCTAGATTCACAGCCAGTTACTAGCTCTCTGAGTGTACCTATATCATTAAAGAATTACCCATAATCCCCACCAACACATGGCACATGGAAGCCAATAGTACCTGTGATGCTTGTGAGTTCAGGACACATTTCCACCATCTGGGTTGGCTGGTGAGTGTCAAAGACCCTAAAAGCTGGGTTAGAAACAGTGGTGTTGTGGGAGATGCCTGAGGCTTGTGTTTCCCATGTTATTCATGTCTCCCTAAAATACAAGAAGATAAACCCCAAATCATAGCAGCTGCCATTCAACTTTTATCTCCATAAAATACACAGCCAACTAACAATGATCGGCAGAGAGCATTTTCCATTTAGTTCCACAATCTTATTTCTATTCATTTGATTCTAAATACCTTGTGCAGGGGACAACAGAGACTGGAAATGATTCAGGCATCAACATAAGGCTAATTAGTCCCTAAAGAGATGATTCAGCAAGAATCTAAATGCAAAATTCTGTACCCATGAGTTCACAAGAAGATGTCTACAGGAAGTTTTGGCAGGAAGCTTTATAAGCTCGAGTCCTTCTACACACAGAACAGCAGATGGTAGAGCAGAAAGCACCCGTGTCCGTGAACTGTAGCCTATTGTACATGGCAATGGAACTTCTGTGTGTGTCCTGAACAGCTTGGGTTTTGCTGTTTCAATAAATGCTTATGGGCTCTTAAAAAAAATCTTCTTGGTTCTTCTGCTGGGTCTGGGTAGATATTTATGCATATGTAGATATCCACATTGATGTATGGACAGGGCAGAGACTAAATAGATTCTGAATCACAGCTTGGATTGCAAAGTCTGCACTGCTCAAGGCCTGTGCCAGGATAGTGACTGCGGCCTCCTGGTCACAGGTTAGGTTGCTCCATCTTGGCTGAGGCTTGCTGACACTAAGGTTTCTCATCCTCTAAGTAGAGGGAAGTGGACAATGAGACCAGATGGATGGTATCTGGGTCCCCCATCAGGGAAGCTCTTAACATCTAAGAGGTATGGAAGCTCTTGCCATCTGACTGAGTCTGATCAGAAACATTGGCCTTGGCTGTGAACACCCTGCCCCTTCCTCAGGACAGCCTGATGACAGCCTGAGAAGGCCCACCCCTTCCTCAGAACAGCTTGGTGATAGGCTGAGGCCTATGAATGTCCTGCCTCTTCCTCAGGACAGCCTGTGGTAGGCTGAGAAGGCCTGTGAATGTCCCCTTCTCAGGACAGCCCAGTGATAGACTCCCATGAGCCAGAGATAAACTGAACTTAGCTGATTTTTAAATGGTCCAACCAGAAGCTTATTGGTCTTCACAGGACCCTTATCCATGACTTTTTCTGTTCTTAGCATGTGATCACATCTCCAAAATTTTCAACCTTTAAATATCTCATTTATTATTTTTGTTTGTTAAATATAGTTTGGCAGAAAACCTGACAAGCTCAGGGCCACTCTTCAGGGCAGATTTTGCTTCTTGCTTAGAGGCTTGCTATAAAGCTGCCTGAAAGCCACAGGTCCACAGGTTATGTAAGTGAGCAGCAGTCACACACACACACACACACACACACACACACACACACTGATACACAAGCAAACATGCACATGGTACACATACAACAAGTCACACATTCATACACATGGTTCATGCATAAAACTACACGTGCAACCTCACACATGTACCCACACATGCATGCAACAGCTACATGTATACACACATCTTCATATGTGCACACATGACATGTTTCACATATGCATGAACATGTGCGCGCTTGCACATAAAATGCATGTTCATATGTGTACATATATGCATGTTCATGTATGTACATGTATACATGCACATGTGAGCATGCATGTACCCATATATACATGTGTGCATATGCAATGCACATACATGAATTCCTACAACTAACATGCACATACTCAGTCTCATGCACATATACACATATGCATGTATACATACTCAGTCTCACATGCACACTCATACAGACACACATGCATGCACACACACACACACACACACACACACACATTTTCCCTCCTTCACCTCTCCCTTTCTCTCTCTCCAAAGCTAGACCCTAAAACCAAGGCCTAGAATTCTCAAGACTCATGTGGAGCTTCTAGTTTTGTCCACTTACTGCCTATTTCAAAACTATGACAAGTATGTGTGCAAACTAGACAAGCAACCCAAATCTCTTCCCAAATGAGGGATGTGCTTGTAATAGCTTTCTAAATCCCCTCCTTCCCTAACAAGCAGGTCACTAGCAATGCCATGCATTTTTATAAGGGTCATGTAACCAGTCCTTCTTGAACCTGGGCATCCCTGCAGGCCAACAGTGGCACTTGAGAGGACATGAAGAATAAGCCATGTGTGCCACCCATGTGGCCTCTGTCCCAGGCACTGACACTAACAAAACCACTCATCAGCTAATCCTTGTCCTCTCTCTTTTTCTTGACCATACTGGGTTTTAAGCTCAAAACCTCATGTTTGTTAGGCAAATGCTCTACCACTTGATCCACACCCCTATGCTTTTGTCCAGGGCTGGTTGTGGACTTCAGATCATCCTACCTCTGTCTCATGGGTAGCCAGGACTATAGGCATGATCCACCATGCCTGTCTCTGTGTCCTTTTTCTGCTTCCTATCACCTTGTTGAATGGAGGAGGAGCCCCTCCTCACTTTCACTTTGCTTCCTGCTATGACAGCCATGGCATGCGCACAGAGTTACACAAGAAACAGTATATGTTCCCACTGTGATACCCACTTCTCCTTCCCTCAAATAGCATGGCACAAAATAAAATGAAGCTGCGATCTAAAATGGGAGCAGTCGCCACTAGTGGAGGAGGCAAAGAGAGCTGTTACAAAGAGAATCTCAGGCCAGGTCCTCAGTCTCAGAGACCATATTACCCTGCTTCATGCTCTGGGGGCTAGAGAGGAAGTCTGTCTTCTGGTCCACCTCTGGTCATTGGTGCTGCCTTCCAGAAAGATGCCTCCCAAACCCTCTCCACCTAAACCATTTCCCTTCCCCTCAGGGTCCTCTAGTGGACACAGGAGCCTAAGCAAATGCTTGCTCTGTATGGATGAACTAGGACTCAGATGCACCCGGCTTTCCTGAGGCTCCCAGTCTTTCTCTGATTTTTACGTGCTCTGTGAGTGAGTAGGGTCAGTGTGGGGGAAAACTCTCATTTACCTGTATTAACCACTCAAGAAAAATCTCAGCTTCTGAATGCACAGAGGTTCTGCATTGTCTAGGTGGTGGGTATAGATCTTCGCCCTCCATTAAGAGTTAGGCTTTTCCCAGAGTCCATCTTTAGGATCATTTCCTAGATGACCCAGTGATCCCAAAGTCCCCTTTTGTGCTTCTAGAAAGCCAGGCCATCCTTCCCATGAGGATGCAATAATTGGGTGCTTCCATTCCTCCACACCAGGAGCAAGCATTGCATGTTCACCTTCCCCTACAGACACAGCCTCTGTGGTGGCATCAGGTGTTCGGGGAGCTGGGGAAACAGGCTAATGGCAGAGATTTTTTTCCTCCTTTGTTATATCACCTGTAAATTAGTGCGAAGCTATTAAAAATAAGCAAGTCATCCCCTACAAAGCCCCAAATCAAAAGCCAACACATACAACTTATTAATTAACACAGTCCCTGGCATTAGAGACTCATTATACATGAGAGCTAGAGTGATAATCTAATTTTCCATGAGAGGAGGCATGTAATTGCAAGAGCTCATTGAGTCTGAGCCACAGCAAAAGCATTTCATGCTCCTCTTTGAGCCTGTCACACTAAGTTCTACGAAAGGCCTTGGCTGGTTTGTCAGCTACTCCACACACTTTTGTCCTCTTACCAAAGGGAAAGAATTCAGTCGTGTGAGTCAAACAGCTCCCAGAGCTGCAAGGGGATGGGTTGTAACTAATGATGGCCTCCTTAACTGGGTAGAATTTTCATCCAGCACATCAGAGGACTGGGGAAGCTGTTTATAAAAGGAGCTGGAAGCTGGGGGTCTGTGACTCACGCCTGTAATTTTAGCTATGCAGGAGGCTGAGATCTGAGAATCAAGATTTAAAGCCAGCCTGGGCAGGAAAGTCTGTTAAACTTTTATCTCCAATGAACCACCAAAAGATCAGAAATGGAGCTGTGGCTGAAGTGGCAGAGTGACAGGTTTGAACTGAAAAGCTAAGGGACAGCCAGGAGCGCCCAGGCACACACACACACACACACACACACACACACACACACACACACACACACACACACACACACAAGCTGGATTCAGTGCTATGTACCTATTATCCTACCTACTGAGTAGCCTAACAGTGAATTCTGTCTGGCCAGGAAATAAGATTTCATCTAAAAATTAACAGCAAAATATCAAAGTATAGGTGTGGTTCAGTGTTAAGATTGACTGCTTAGCAAGCACAAGGCCCTAAGTTGAAACTCTAGTACATTAAGAAGAGGAAGAGGAAGAGGAGGAGGAGGAGGAGGAAGAGGAGGAGGAGGAGGAGGAAGATGAGGAAGAGGAGTCAGGCAGAGTGTGCATACCTGTAGTCCCAGCTACTTTGGAGGTTGAGGTTGGAGGATCACTTGTGCCCAGGATTTTGGGGCCAGTTTAAGCAACACAACACTAGTTGGGATTATGGCAATATTTCCCTTCTCTTTTAAACACCCTGCAGTGTTGCTGTGATTTATGTATGTGATTCTATGCATGTGTACATGTGTGTGTGTGTATATATATATATATATATATATATATATATATATATATATATATATATATATATATATATATGTCTGTGTGTATGCATGTACACTGGCCTTGAACTCAGTGTCTCACCATTTTTGGCTGGAACTCTACTACCTGAGCCACATCACCGCTTCTGGCTTTTTGCTTAATTGATGATAGGAGTCTCTTGGGTTATGTCTACCCAAGCTGGCTTCTAACCACCATCCACAGATCTCAGCCTCCTGAGTAGCTAGGATTACAGGTGTGAGCCACTGGCATGTGGTTTACTATGATATTTTTAACAGCACGGGGATTTATGTTCAAATGTGCTGCAGTGGATTGGTTTTTTTCTCATCAGTTGTCTCTTCCTCCCTCTCCCCTAAAGTGCAGTATCAATTTCCTCCCACCAGCCTCCAGACAGAAGAGCCTGTCTGGAAATCTGCAGGCTGCTCCAATAGGGCCTTCTGTCTTGCTGCACTTCCAGGCTACTGTCATCGTTTGTGGGGATAGCTCTGTGCCACGGCCCCTCCGGAGAAGGGCCGCATGAACTGTTGCTGCAGGAGCTCAGCATTTTTCTCTGGAATCTGGTGATGAATTGGTAGTCCTGAGCCCAGACCACATCTGGGAGAGCCTGAGCTTGGTGTGAAAGGGCATTTAGGCACAAATGGGAGCAAGCTGCTCTATATGACCTTTGGTTGAATTACATTGTTACTATATATATGTTATATTGTTATAACAGCTGTTGATAATATTACACTTGCAATCACTTCACCAAATATACATGATTCTTCTTTTAAACATCAGAGTGATTGAGGCTTAGAGAAGCTGAGGATCCTGTCCAAGATCTCACAGGAGACTCAAGGGCAATGTCAGGATCCCGAAGTTTACACCTCTTTAATGAAGACACCTCATTCAGAGCCTCTGAGACTTGGCACCCAGACCTCGAGTTCTAGTGCTTGGAATACTTCACCTGGGCCTTCCCAGATTTCTCTCACATCACAGCTTTAACCACCAAAGGAAAGTGCAGGAGTCACCCAGGAGAGTATCACAGTCCTACCTGCCTCCAGCTTAGGTCTGGAGTTCCGACCTGACCTTCAGGGCCCTGGGTGGGAGGAGGAGGATGCAGGGAGCCAGTGCGCAGGCGCATGCATCCAGGCAGGTGGGCATCTCTCTGGCAATACAGCTGTGTCAATATGTTGACTACATACAAGCCCCTAGTGTGCTCCTATATTGCAAAGGACTTAGAATTAAGTAATTGCCCTGGCAGAAAAATGAGGCTTTAAACCATGGTAATGGCAAGAAGGTACCAAACGCAGTGACTTCTGATGTGCTTATGCCTCTTAATAAGAATACACAGCCAGGCACCAGTGACTCATGCCTGTAATCCTAGCTGCTCAGGACGCTGAGATCTGAGGACAGCACGAGCAGAAAGGTCCCTGTGAAACTCATTTCCAATTAACTACTCAAACACTAGACATGGCACTGTGGCTCAAGTGGTAGAGCGCTAGCAAAAAAGAGCTCAGGGACAGAGCCCAGGCCCTGAGTTCAAGCCCCACCATTGACAAAAACAAACAAACAACAAACAAACACATACATCCAAGTTTAAAGACTCATTCCACGATGTCTTTTTTTTCCCTGTTGCAATAAGGGGGCCCCATAGGGGCTGGTCCTTTGGCTTGGCTGGCAGGCTGAGGTCCTAAGAGAAGAGAGAGGTGGACATAAATACTGCCTATCACCTTCCTGAGAAAACCCAACTGAGTTTCTCCAAGCTCTGAACTCCATCTCTTCTGAGCACTGCACACACATCCAAGCTCCCCACAGACCCTTTCTGGAGGCTTTCTGGGTTGATTTACAGGGTCCTGGGGTGCTGGGGTGAAGCACTGCCATCTATGTGGGTGGCAGGGTGACATCTAAATCCAAACTGTGGATGCCCCCACAGGACCAAATGCCATCACTGGCCCTTGCTTCTCTGGTGTCCCTTCCCTGATGGCCGCAGACCCCCAACTCAAGTGTCCACACTTTTCTAGGCCCTGTCAAAGCCCAGTCATCAGAATACTTCACTCTCCAAGGCCCAGACTCTCCCTTCTCCAGGAAGGGCCGGCATCCTCTCTCAGGCAAAGACCTTGATCTTCCTTTGGGGGTTCTGAGGACTCTGGGACTCAGAGTCCAGCTTCTCAATCAGCAGCACATATGGGGTTCCCCCTTTTCTGCCCCTGCATTCCCTTTTCTATCTCTCTCATGCTTTCTAGGATGCAAGGACCAGGATAAAAATTGGCTTTTGCTGGCAGCCAGTGACTCATGCCTACGATCCTAGCTACTCAGGAAGCTGAGAATGGAGGATTACAGTTCAAAGCCAGCCTGGCTTTGAAGGAAGTCTGAGAGACTCATCTCCAATTGACCAGCAACAAACCAGAAGTGAAGCTGTGGCTCAATTTGTAGGGCACCAGAATAAGCAAAAAGGCTAAGGGACAGGCTTTGAGTTCAAGCCCCAGTACTAGCACAAACAACACTTCTTTTCTCACAGTTCGGGTATTGAACTCGGAGCCCCCAAGCTTGCCAAAGAATCCCTCTGCCACTTGAGCTATGTTCCCAGCCCTTTTGTTTTTAATTTTTCAGATAGGCTCTCCTACCTCCTAGACTGGCATTGAACCTCAATCCTCTTGCCTCTGCTGACCAACTAGCTGGGATTACAGGGGTGAACTACAATTGGCTCTGTCTTGGCTCTGAGTGAACTTCATTCAATCCAGGGTTAATTGTGTAGATATAAGTGTAATACTTTGGTTATGCTTTCTTGAACTTGAGGCCTTGTGCTTGCTAGGCAGGCATTTCGCCATTTCTGCCAGGCCCCAGGCCCTACCCTATATTATTGTTGCTTTAGTTCCTTTTCAGGTAAAGTCTCATTTATTTGCCAAGGGCTAGCCTTGGGGAAGATCTTCCTATGTCTCCCATCTAGCTGGGTCCACAGGCCCCACCACACACAGCCAACCTGTATTTCTCAAACTTCAGTAGCCACCCTCCCTTAGCCCCATGGAATGGGACTGTGCCAGCCTCCTGGCCTGGCATCACAAGGGGAAGCCATTAGCTCTCTCATTCCTCTGTTTTTCTCCATGAAATCACCCATGTGAGTCACTTGGGAAGAAAGGTTGACTAAAGCAATGTTTGTGGGGGGGGGGGGGCGGCATTTGGGTGATTAATTGCTCTGTTCTTCATCCTGGAGGCTAAGTGCCTGGAGCCAGGACACATGTGACCTCCACCTGGACTGGAAGTGTGGTAGGAAGCACTGACCCCATCCCAGGCTCTAGCCCTAAACACCTGCCAACCTTCACAAAGGTGCATTGGCACTTTCACCAAAACCCCAGGGATTGAGCCAGGTGTTGGTGGTTCACACCTGTAATCCTAGTTACTCAGGAGGCAGAGACCTGAGGATCGCAGTTCGAAGCCAGCCTAGACAGGAAAAGTCTATGAGACTCTTATCTCCAATTAGTCACCAAAAAGCTGGGAAGTGGAGCTGTGGCTCAAGTGGTAGAATGTGAACCTTGTGAAAAGAAAAGAAAAGAAAAGGAAGGAAGGAAGGAAGGAAGGAAGGAAGGAAGGAAGGAAGGAAGGAAGGAAGGAAGGAAGGAAGGAAGGAAGGGAGGAAGGGAGGAAGGAAGGGAGAAAGGAAGGAAGGAAGGAAGGAAGAAAAAGAGAGAAAGAAAGAAAAGCACTCAGACCCTGAGTTCAAGCCCCAAGACTGGAATAACAGCAGCAGCGGAAAAAAAAAACCCAAACCAGGAATTTTCTCATAAATAGGCTGACTCCGGGGCTGGGAAGGTAGCTCAGTGGTAGAGCGCTTGCCTTGCATGCATGAGGCTCTGGGTTCCATTCCTCAGCACCACATAAGCAAAAAGAAAAAAAAGCCGGAAATAGTGCTGTGGCTCAAGTGGTAGAGCGCTAGCCTTGAGCTGAAATGCTGAGGGACAGCGCCCAGGCCCAGAGTTCAGGCCCCATGACTGGACCCCAAAAAAAATAAATAGGCTGACTCGCTCAAAAAGCTGTGCAGCTTCTGGAAAGCCTGAATTCACCTCCACAGTGGGCGGGGGTGGGGTTACTCAGCTGGAGCTGCTACACCATTGGCAGCAACGGCTGCCAACCGGGCACCCCTCCAAGTGCACGTAGGGACCGCCAGTCCCTCCTGTGAGCAGTGCCCTTCCCCGCTGTGGGTCTCAATGGCCCTTGTTCTCTCCTGATCCCAGGAGAGGTCTGTGAAGAGGAAGTTTAGGGGTGAAAGCACACCCCAAAAAGGCACAATCCTTCTAGGGTCACGCACGAGAGGCTGCACCTCAACCCAAAAGTCGGGGGTCAGGAACTTGATCGCAAGGTGACAGAGAACCCTCATCATCTCCTCTACCCTAGATCCTCCCATTCCTGCAAAACGTGGGCAACCACAAGCCAGCTGTAATCTGGGAACACCGCCATTCTTGTGTGGAATGTTTCCGCAAATGGGGGCTCCTGAGTGTCATCCGACCACTGGACCTGAATCTCCCCCGCCCTAGGAACTTGCAGTTTTAAGCTCAACTGGGAGACTTCATGTCTGCCCATGTTAGTTAGTTAGGACCTTTTTCCATGTTTGTTTTAACTACCTTGATTTCACAAGAGACCTTGGGATACATTTGACAGCTAGGGGTGTTGGATGCGTCCTCCTGGGGCCTGAGCATGCGCAGCTTGTAAACAGCCACATTTTCTTTCTCCTGAGAGCGCGTCCTGTCCCTGTCCAGCTTCTTAGGGCTGAGGACAGAGGCGGTAGCCATAAAAAAGACCACTGTGGGCCAGCAGTGAGGTCTCTGAGAATAAAGGACTCCTCCACCCCACCCCAGAGCAAGGAAGAAACTCTCACTTCAGGAACCCATTCCATCAGGCCGGGGAGAATGTGGTGGAGGCCACTTGTACCCCCAGTTTTCTCAGCAGTGCTGTTTGCTGAGCCAGAACAACTCCACACTGCCCAAGAACAAATTCCACCCCAGGGTAGGTGTGACTTTAGCCAACCAGGAAAGAAACTTCCCCACCACCACCAAAAGAAAATATCCTACCTTTTATAAGATGTTCATTTTTGAGCTGGAGGCCAGAAGGCTGCCCAGATGTTCCTTAGGGCCAGCCCCAAGGGCCTTCGGCCACCCAAGCTCCCCTCAGCCCCTACTTAATGGCCTGTCCCAGCTGCTCTAAGGGCAGTTCGAGGGCTGCCCTTGAGCATTCCAGGGGCTGGATTGTGAGATCACAGTTAACCTATGACATCACTATAAGAGCATGCCAGCCTGGGGAGGGAGGAGGAGCCGGGCTAGCCTCACTAGAAGTGAAGGCCAGAGAGAGAAAGGGGAGAGAATGATCAGATAACCAGCTCTGGATCTCATCTCTACAGCCTCCTTCCTACCCCCATGCCAGGATACAGCCAGGAAAAGCTGAAAGGGATTCACAAATGCTGAGAGGTATTTGCAAGCCAGCCTACCCACTGGGCTGTCCAAACCATCCATTTAGAAGCTAAGACAGTGGACGAGCCATCCTCTAGCGCCCTCCCGTGTCAAGTGAAAGGATATTCTTGTTTTTCACCAGAAAGTTTGGTTTGCCTTTGAGTCCGCAGGTCTACAGCAAAGTCCTCAAGAGGTCTCCAGGGTAGGTTTAAATTCAAGTAGATAGAACATAAGATGTTGCCAGGCACAGGTGGCTCGGGTCTGTAATCCTAACTACTCCAGGCTGAGACCTGAGAATGGGGTTCAAATCCAGCCCAGGCAGAAAAGTCCAAGAGAGACTAATCTCCAATTTACCGCCAAAAAGTTGGAAGTGGAACTGGCTATGGCTCACAAGTGCTAGACTTGCGCAAAAAAGCTCAGGGACAGTGCTGAGGCCCTGAGTTCAAACTCCAGGACCTGCACACACACACACACACACACGCACACGCACACGCACATGTATACACACCCATGCATGCGCACGCGATGTCTATCACAATTGGATTTCATATATGCAATAAATAAATTTAAGTATAAGTCTCTCAAGTAGGATAGTCTTAGACTAAAACTTGACTTGTTGTGTATTTAAGGTTCAAATTAGACTAAGTTGAGTTAGACTAACTTGAGTTGCTGCATCTGACCACTCTATTCAGGGAAGGTGTTTTAGGTTTTTTTGTTTTTTGTTTTGAATTTCTGAGATGGTGTCTGGCTGTGAAGCCTAGATTAGCCTTAAACCTGTGAATATTCTGTCTTGTCTTGTACTAGGATTACAGGTGTGTGCTGGAACACACCTGGCTTAGTGGGTTTTGTAAAAAAAAAAGAGAGAGAGAGAGAAAGAGGGAAAAGGAGAAATAGGAGGAGGAAGAGAAAAGGAGGAGAAAGCCTTTTAAAATATGTTAATGCTTTATTTTTAAATTCATAGTCTATTTTTAGTTTTGTATCCGTGTAATATTTAGGTTGCCTATATTTTTTGGCCCATACATGTCAAATTACTTCAGCACTATATATTGAAAAGATTGTCCACACTAAATTGTCATTACACCTTTGTTTTTGTTTTGTTGGTCATAGGGCTTGAACTCTGGGCCTGGGCACTGTCCCTCAGCTCTTCAGCTCAAGGTGAACACTCTACTACTTGCGCCACAGCGCCACTCCCAGCTTTCTGGTGGCTAAGTGGAGATGAGTCTCACAGACTTTTCTGCCTGGCTTTGAACCGCAATCCTCAGATCTCAGCCTCCTGAGTAGCTAGGATTATAGGTGTGAGCCACCAGTGTCCAGCTGTTTTTGTTTTTGTTTTAAAAAAAAGAAAAAGCAAGAGCTGGGAATGTGGCTTAGTGGTAGAGTGCTTGCCTAGCATGCATGAAGCCCTGGGTTCCATTCCTCAGTACCATATAAACAGAAAAGGCCACAAGTGGTGCTGTGGCTCAAATAGTAGAGTTCTATCCTTGAGCAAAAAGAAGCTCAGGGACAGTGCCAAGGCCCTGAGTTCAAGTCCCAGGACTGGCAAAAAAAAAAAAAAAAAAAAGCAGTTTTGTATTTCTGTGCTAGTTGAGTTCTAGGATCTTTGCTATTGATCTGTGTCAGTTCCTCCACTTCTGTGCTGACATCACATGGTCTTTTTTCCCTTTGGTGGTACTTTTTTTGGTCCTCATGTTTGCTAGGAAGGTGCTCTACCACTTTAGTCATGCCTCCAGCTCTTTTACATTTGTTATTTTTGCATAGGATCTTGTTTTTTTGCCCAGACTGACCTGGGCTGTGATCCTCCTACTTATGCTTCCCATGTAGCTGGAATAACACCCTATTATACCCAGCTTTTCATTGGCTAAGGTGGAGTCTCATAGACTTTTTTTGCTGGCCTCAAACTGTGATCCTCCTGATCTCTACCTCCTGAGTAGCTCCGATTACAGGCATGAACCACTGTGCTCAGCTTCATCAGATGGCCTTGGTTACTGTTGCCGTATCATAAGTCTTAACATTGGATTCAGAGGTTCTTTTCATTTCTCTCTTTCTTTTTAACAGAAATTGCTTTTGCTATTCCAGTATTCCTGTGTTTTCACAAAAAAAATCAGTTGCTACAAATATTCTTCCTGAGATTTAGATGAAAATGGCATTAAACCTACAGTTTTTACATGAATGAGGGTGAATTTAAATTCTGCTTCTGCATGAATTGACGTGATCATGCAGTGTTTCTTGTTCTTGTTGATATAATGGTTGCATTGGCTGATTTTCAATCATCAAGCCCAGTGTTTACTGCTAGCATTAACCCTATCTGATTATTGTGATATGTGTGTGTGTGTGTGTGTGTGTGTGTGTGTGTGTGCACGTGCGTGCACCTGTGCATGTGTGTATTGCCAGTACTGAGGCTTGAACCTTAGGCCTAGATGCTGTCTCTGAGATCTTTTTGCTCAAAGCTAGCATTCTACCACTTAAGCCACAGAACCACTTACAGCTTTTTCTGTAATTAGTTGGTAGTAAGACTTTCCTGCCATGGCTGACTTGGTGATCCTCAGATTTCAGCCTCCTGAGTAGCTAGGATTACAGGCATGAGCCACCAGTATCTGGCTTATTGTGGTACATAACAATGATAAGGTATTCATACTATTTATATGCCATACTACTTATATGTATACATCTTACTGGATCCAAAATGCTAACAATTCTGCTGGGGCTTCCCCTCCTCATGGATAATAGATACTATTGTGAAGTTTTCTTTTCTTGTGCTATCTTTACCCAACTTGGTATCTTCACTGTCCTTACAAAATGAATTGGGAATTGTGCCCTCTCCTATTTTCTGGAAGAGCTGGTGTATCAGAGAAATGGTTCAGAGAAATCATGTGAAATCATCTAGTCTGAAGATCTTTTTTTTTTCGAGGTTCAAACCAGGAGCACAATTATTTTATTAATTACAGCATAGCTTTGGTTATGGACTTGATCCTAGGCGAGATTTTGGAGTTTGTGATCTTTAAGGTATTGGTTATGTCATCTAAGCTGTCAGATTTGTGGGCAGAATGGTTAATAGTATTCCCTCGTGTCCTTTTTACATCTGTAGGAACTGCACTGTTAAGTGCATGCCTCGTTCTTGATACTGTGAATTTCATGTTTTCACTTAGCAGGCAACCAAGCCAGTGTGGCTCAGACCACAGGTTCTGTTAGCAACATCTCTGAAGGACTATTCAAATCTCTCCCCCGTGTGTGCCAGCCAGTAGCCAGTGCAAGCTGGGTGTCCATGTGGCCTTTTGTTTCGTTCTCCAAATCTGGTTAACTTCTTGGTCAATGGCAAAGTCTGGACAGTGACCTGAGGTTTAGGCAAGGGTTGTTTCAAGCAGCAGGTTGTGGGCCATATGCAGTGGGAAGAAGCTACAGAAGAGGCTGAGGTTATGGGAGAGATGGAAGAGCAAGTCCTCATGGAGGAGGAAGGACATGGTCCTTAGGACCAGCTGCTGCTTCAGCTAGGAGAATGGCAGTCACCAGAGGCCTGCAGGGTGAGTGCAGAAATCCGAGTGTGGAAAGCTCCAGTGGTCTAATAGGTGGACTTGTTTTTGTCAGGTGCATGAGGAAGCACGATCTTTTGTTGGGGTGACTGCAATGAATAAATGTCCGGTGAGTGCCACCTGCTTCAAGAGCCACTGGGAGAGGAAGAGGGTGGGGTGTGACAGGATTTGATTAGGGCTCAGCAGCAGCCCCGGGTTTGTGGAAGCGCAGAGAAGTGTAGCTCCCAGCCCTTGGCCATATGGCAGAGGTCTTGGGCCCCTTGAAAGGGCCCTAGCCCGCCTGGGGGAGATAGTGTTGAATCCATAGGTCATCACAGAAAACCAGCAACCTCACTGCCACTGACTAGACACATGGGGTGGAGCCAGGGGTACCATGTTGGGGCCTGGCTAGAGATGCAAGGGTGTGCCAACTAGAGGATAAACGTGGGGGTTGAGGACAAGCTCCAAAGGGTCCAGGTGGACCTGAGGCTGAGAAGGGTAGGGATCAGTCCTAGCAGGAGCACAGAGATGCCAGGATTTGGAGGAATGAGTGGCATGGGGAAGGCCCGTGAGAGGAGGTGTGTATAGCTGCCCCATCTCTGGGAACAAGACTGCCTAGATGGAAATTCCTTCTTGTGACGGGACTCCTTTTCCCTGATCTCACACATTCCCACATACACCCCCCGCCCCACACACACACATACCACCACAGGGGACCTGAAAAAGGTGTACAGCCATGCTAGTGGTGCCATGCCAACATACCCTGATCTAGCCACCAGGTGGCAGTGGTGGGCACGAGGTAAAGCTTTCAAACATCAAATAATGCTGATGCTTTCGAAGCTACTTAAAGAGCAAGGCATCCAACCCCAACACAGAACTCCAATGACTTTCCTCACCGGGAATTTTCTAATAAGAAAAGGGTTGAGAATCCAAAAACAAGAGAGGACTGTCTGGAAAGCTTGCCAGTTTCCAGGTGAGCTCTGGTCTCTGTGACATAGGTGCTGCCCATCCATAGCCCTGCAATGGGGCTCCCTGACCTACCGTCCTGGAAATCATCTGATGGCAATCACCTGGAGATCTGCACATGTGGTTCAGTAGAGAAAGTTTTACTTTTTCTGTTTCAGTTTTTTCCTTTTCTTTATTTTTCTTGCCTAATTCCTCTGTCTCTAACTTCCAAGAGAGAATTGAATAACTATGGTGGGAATGGGTGTCCTGGTCTTGTTCCTGATCTTAGGGAGAAATCTTTCCATCTTTCTCCACTGAGTATAGTTCTTAGCTGTAGATTTTTCATAAACATTCTTTTCAAAAAATCATTTTAAGGAAAGTCCCTTTCATTTCTGTCTTGCTGAGTATTTTTATAATGAAAAGGTACAGTATTGGAAACCACTTATGGCTCATGCCAGTAATCCTAGCTACTCAGGAGGCTGAGAGCTGAGGATGGCAGTTCGAATTCAGCCTGGGCAGGGAAGTCCATGCGACTTTTATCTCCAATTAATCACAGAAAAAGCCAGAAGTGGTGCTGTGGCTCAAGTGGTAGAGCACTAACCTTAAGCAAAAAGGAGCTCAGAGACAGCACCCAAGACTAGAGTTCAAGCCTCAAGACTGGGAAAAAAGAAAAAAAAGAAAGGAAAGAGTATTGAATAGGTGCTGTCCTTTTTCTTTATCAGTTGAGATGATTGTGTGGCTTTTTTCCCTTCAATCAAATTGGTACCTCTGGCTTGATTTTCTTCTCTTGAACCAACATTGCTTTCCTGAACAAATATCACTTGGTTATGGCATATATTCCTTTTGATATAATGTTGGGTTTTGTTTGATAGTATTCCATTGGGGAATTTCGCATCTATATTCATAAAGTAATATAACATAGTTTTCTTGTGATATCTTTCATATCAGGTCTCACTTCAAAAAGCAAGAAGCAGTTCTTGGGGCTGGGAAGGTGGCTCAGTGGTAGAGCGCTTGCCTTGCATGCATGAGGCCCTGGGTTCGATTCCTCAGCACCACATACGCAAAAAGAAAAAAGCCGGAAGTGGGGCTGTGGCTCAAGTGGTAGAGCGCTAGCCTTGAGCTGAAGAGCTGAGGGACAGCGCCCAGGCCCAGAATTCAGGTCCCACGACCAGACCAAAAAAAAAAAAAAGAAAAAGTATTTCTTCCTCTTCAATTTTTTTGGGGGAAATGTTTATGAAGCATTGGTATATTTTTATATGCTTGGTGTAAAATTCACCAATGAAACCATCTGGTCCTAGGCTTTTTATTTTTTTGGGTCTGGTCGTGGGGCCTGAACTCTGGGTCTGGGCGCTGTCCCTCAGCTCTTCAGCTCAAGGCTAGCGCTCTACCACTTGAGCCACAGCGCCACTCCAGCTTTTTTCTTTTTGCTTATGTGGTGCTGAGGAATTGAACCCAGGGCCTCATGCATGCAAGGCAAGCGCTCTACCGCTGAGCCACCTTCTCAGACCCTAGGCTTTTCTTTGTCTAAAAATTTTTGATTGACAATTTATTGTAAATCTGTTAAGATTTTCTATTTTTCCTTTAGTCACTCTTGGCAATTTTGTGTGCTTCTAGGAATTTGTCTCTTTCATCGGCTTAGTTTTTTGGAACATAGTGTTCTCTCAGAATTCTTTTTATTTCTGCAAGGTCAATAGTAATGTCTCCACTCTGAATTCTGATTTTTTTCAAATATCTCATTTTGCTAAAATGTTTGCCAACTTTATTGATCTTTTCAATGAAGCAACTTTTATTTTCACTGGTTCTCTTGATTGTTTTTCTGTTCTCTTTTATTTATCTCCACTCTAATCTTTGTTTTCTCTCTTCAGCTGGCTTTGGGTTTAATTAAACTAATATTTGGCAGGTTTTTTTGTTTTGAACTCTGGGACTGGGCACTGTCCCTGAGCTCTTCAGCTCAAGGTAAGTGCTCTACCACCTGAGCCACAGTGCCACTTCCAATTTTCCTGGTAGTTAACTGGAGATAAGAGTCACACAGACATTCCTGCCAGGGCTGGCTTTGTACCACGATCCTTAGATCTCAGCCTCCTGAGTAGCTAGGATAATAGGCATGAGCTACCAGCACCCAGTTTAGCTGGCTTCTTAAAGTATAGAGTCTGTTTGTTGATGTCAGGTTTTCTTTCTTTCTTTCTTTCTTTTTTTTTTGGTTGGACCTTAGGCTTGAACTCTGGGCCTGGGTGCTGACCCTCTTCACTTCAAGGCTAGCGTTCTACCACTTGAGCCACAGAGCCACTTCCAGTTTTCTGAGTGGTTTATTAGAGATAAGAATCTCACAGACTTTCCTCCTGGAGCTGGCTTTAAAGCACAATCCTCAGATCTCAGCCTTCTGAGTAGCTAGGATTACAGGCATGAGCCACCAGCGCCCAGTGGTTTTCTTTCTTTTTAAACATATCATTTTATAGTTATATTTCTCTTGAGCACTGTTTTGCTGCATCCGTAGATTTTGGTATATATTGTTCTTCTCATTTTCATTCTTCTCAGAGTAGTTTTAATTCTTCTTGTCATTTTATCTTTGGTTTTAAAAGCATTGGGGATGATCTTTAATTTCCTCATATTTGTGAACTTTGAAGGGCTTTTTGTTGTTGTTTCGTTTTGTGGGGCTTCTTTTTTGCCATTACTGGGTCTTAAACTCAGAACCATCTTCAGTCATCTTCCTTCTTTATGACTGGCACTATTCCTCTTGAAACCATGCTTCCAGTCTGGATTTTTATCTGGTCAAAATGGAGATGGAGTCTTGGCAGACTTTTCTGCCCAGGCTGGCTTAGAACTGTGATCCTTCGAGTAGCTAGGATTACAGATGTAAGCCATCCGCACTCTGCTCTGCTACCCATTTTTAGTTTCATTTCACTGAGGACAGAGAAGATATTTTTTTTTTGGGGGGGGGGGGTCCGGTCATGGGGCCTGAACTCTGGGCCTGGGTGCTGTCCCTCAGCTCTTCAGCTCAAGGCTAGCACTCTACCACTTGAGCCACAGCGCCACTTCCGGCTTTTTTCTTTTTCGCTTATGTGGTGCTGAGGAATTGAACCCAGGGCCTCATGCATGCAAGGCAAGCGCTCTACCACTGAGCCACCTTCCCAGCCCAGAGAAGATATTTCATAGGATTTCAGTCCTTTAAGTTTGTTGAGACTGTTAGGTGGCCTGAAATACATGATCTATCTTGAAGAATGTTCCACATGTATTGAGAAGGAAAGATATTCTGTGGCTGCTGGGTAGAGTGTTCTGTGTGTGCCAGTTAAATCTAATGGGTTTACAGCACCCAAGAGATTTAAGCAGTGGAGGAATCTGACCAAATTATCTCTCTCTCTCTCTCTCTCTCTCTCTCTCCTTTTAATATGCTCGTCTGCCTGCTGGTTGGAGTGCTGCCTGGAGGCAGAAAGAGAGGAGTCTTCTTTCACTCAAGCTCCCCCAAACTGACTCCAAGCCAGGCAAAAAGTTCCAGCCACGACTCTGACATCAGCCTGCCAGCTCTAGAAGGAGAATATTGTCTTGCGGAGAAGACCAGAACCACAAGGCTATCCTCTCCTCCCTTCCGTCTTGGGGCTTGAACTCACTCAAGACCTAGGTGCTATCCCTAAGCATTTTTTTTTTTTTTTTGCTGATTGTGGGGCCTGAACTCTGGGCCTGGGCACTGTCCCTCAGTTCTTCAGCTCAAGGCTAGCACTCTACCACTTGAGCCACAGCACCACTTACAGCTTTTTCTGCTTCTATGGTGCTGAGGAATTGAGCCCAGGGCCTCATGCATGCAAGGCAAGCACTCTACCACTGAGCCACCTTCCCAGCCCTATTCCTAAGCTTTTGTACTCAAGGCTCACATTCAACCACTTGAGCTCCACTTCCAGCTTTTTGGTGATTAATTGGAGATAAGAGTCTCACAAACTTGCCCAGGCTGGCTTTGAACCTTTATCCTCAGATCTTAGACTCCTGAGTAACTGGGATTATAGGCATGAGCCACTGGTAGCCAGTAGGAACTGTTTTTAAAAAAAACAGATGATATACAGAGGGGTTACAGTAAGTAAGGTAGTGAGTACATTTCTTGTCAAACTTGTTACTCCCTGGAATTTTTTTTTTCTAGTCATGGGGCTTGAACTCAGGGCCTGGGCGCTGTCCCTGAGCTCTTCAGCTCAAGGCAAGCACTCTACCACTTCCCATTTTCTGGTGGTTAACTGGGGATAAGAGTCTCACGGGCTTTCCTTCCCCAGGCTGGCTTTGAACCTTGATCCTCAGATCTCAGCTTCCCGAGTAGCTAGGATTACAGGCATTGAGCCACTGGCATCCAGCAATGGGATTTTTTTTTCCCCAGTCCTGGAGCTTGAACTCAAGGCTTGGGTATTGTTCCCTGAGCTTCTTTTGCTTAAGCCTAGCATGCTACCACTTGAACCACAGCACTATGTGTGGCTTTTTCTGTGCATGTGGTGCTGAGGACTCAAACCCAGGGTTTCATGCGTGCTAAGCAAGCACTCCACCACTAAGCCAAACTCAGCCTCCTGTAGCTAGGATTACAGATATGAGCTATCAGCACTCTGCTCTGCTACCCATTTTAGTTTCATTCCACTAAGAACAGAGAAGATATTTCATAGGATTTCAGTCCTTTAAGTTTGTTGAGACATGTTTGGTGGCCTGACATATGGTCTATTTTTTAATTATTATTTAATTTTAATTTTATTTTCTTGTAAAGATGCTGTGCAGAGAGGTTACAGTTAGAATTATTTTTTAAGACAGAATTACAAGGACCCAGCAACCCGGTTCCTAGAATACTCAGTCACATTTACATGTTTAAAATTAAGCGGGGTGCTGGTGGGCTCACGCTTGTAATCGTATCTACTCAGGAGGCCAAGATTTGAGGATTCTGGTTCAAAGCTCCCTGGGCAGGAAAGTCCACAAAACTCTTATCTCCTATTAACCATCAGAAAAATGAAAGTAGCGCTGTAGCTCAAAGTGGTAGAGCACTGGCCTTGAGCAAAAGGAGCTCAGGGACAGCACCCAGGACTAGAGTTCAAGCCTCGGGACCAGTGCACATGCGCCAGCGTGCATGCGCGCGCTCCCACCCACCCACCCACCCACACACACACACACACACACACACATGCATGCACACACACAAAAATGAAAAAAAAAATTAAATAAAATGCTTGCAAAGTTATCTGTGGCACAGTGTCATAACAAATAGAAACAGAAAGTTTTAAAAAAGAAAGAAAATAACCCAAATACTCATCAACAGACCAGGCTATAGGCTAAATAAATTTGAGCACAACCATCAGTCAGTGAAAAACTATATTGTTGTAAGGAAAAAAGTTTAAAGAAATCTTTTATGTCTTCATAAGAAAAACATTAAGATTCACTGCTACATAAAGACAGCAAGATAGAAGCTGGAGGCGTGGTTCAAGTGGTACAGAGATAGCTGTGAGCAAGCAAACTGAGTGAGAACGAGGCCTTGAGTTCAAGTCCTGGTACTAGCAAAAGAATATGAAATTAAATTAGTACCTATTTGGGCACATTTATAAAACATATTATTGGTACCTTTATTTGCCTCTTGGTGAGAAAGTGAAGTAGGTCACTAGAAACTGGAAAAGTTAGTCTTTATTCATAGACTTTTTTTTTTTTTTTGCCGGTCATGGGGCCTGAACTCTGGGTCTGGGCGCTGTCCTTCAGCTCTCCAGCTCAAGGCTAGCACTCTACCACTGGAGCCACAGTGCCACTTCTGGCTTTTTCTGTTTATGTGGTGCTGAGGAATCGAACCCAGGGCCTCATGCTTGCAAAGCATGCACTCTACCGCTGAGCCACCTTCCCAGCCCCTATTCATAGACTTTTGGAACCATTGTTTTATAAACCATATAAGAATTTATAGGTTGGGGCTGGGAAGGTGGCTCAGTGGTAGAGCGCTTGCCTTGCATGCATGAGGCCCTGGGTTCGATTCCTCAGCACCATATAAGCAAAAAGAAAAAAAAAAGCCGGAGGTGGCAAATTTGGCTCAAGTGGTAGAGCGCTAGCCTTGAGCTGAAGAGCTAAGGGACAGCGCCCAGGCCCAGAGTTCAGGCTCCATGACCGGACCCAAAAAAAAGAATTTATAGGTTAAAAAATAAATACGTTGCTGGGCATAGTGGTGCATGCCTATAATCTCAACACTTGCGAAACAGAGGCAGAAGGATCAAAAGTTGGAGGCCAGTTTGAGCTCTTTAGTTCCAGGGCGGTGTGGGCTACATAACAAGACCCTGTCTCCATATGAAACCAACACTAAGGAAAATAAGGGACACCTTTGTTAAAATAGCACGCTGTGCTCAGAACATCGGCACTTACTTCCAACATCGCAAAGGCAACAGCTCTGGCTAACCAGTCTCTACAGCAACCTGGGCAAAGTTGGTCCCAAGGCACAGGTGCCCCAACCCAGAACTCCTAGCCTAGACCACTGCTTGTAAGCCACAGACCCTGCAGTACCCAAGTCCAGTGACCAGACTCCTCATCCCAAGGAAGGCTCCCACAGCCCCTGCCACTGCCAACATCCCGTCCCCAGGGCTAGGGCCAGCCGCGATTGCCAAGGCAGGCTGATGTTTGACTGCTAAGGACCCTCCGGGCTGAGTGGGCATGGTCCCCATTGCCCGCCTCCCAAGCTTCCTGTTCCCACCCCCTCTAGACCCACGACCCTGGTGATGTACACCCACCGTGCGGAGCGCCCACTACCTGAATGTGCCTTCATCATGTGGACTGCCTTGGCCTTGGCCAGCTCCAGGGTGGTGATCCACTGCTGCCGGTCCACCTCGGAGCTGGCCTTCAGGTGATAGTTCCTTGCGCCACTGACCAGCAAGATTCCACAGGAGTCTTCCGTGTCGATCTGTGTGGTGGCCAGGTTGATGGTGCCACGACAGGTGTGGGCCATTTCACCCTGGTTCCTGCCATAGTCAAGAGAAAGTAGGTGAGACTCCCAGACTCCAATGCCACCAACTAAGACAATTTCACAGGATCTCAGGACCTCGGGGCTGGGAGAGGCCCTGGAGCCATTGTTGGAAGGCAAGGCCTGTCGGAATTGCCCTATTCCAGCTGTCATGGTTTAGTGGGACTCTGAGGTCTAGTCTGCGCACCATGCCCTGGTATGGTTTGAGCCCTTGTAGACATGGAGACTTCCAGGGTTCCAGAAGGCAGAACAGGCCTCAGGCTCTGTACCAGACTCTCTGCACTAAGTCTCAGAACCATGGAATCGGAGCAGGGTGAGATTCTGCCACTAAACAGAAATTGGAAGCCCTGAGCCCCAGGGGGTAGATTCAGAAGCACCTCCTGCTCAGAGCAACCTGGAGACACCCTCATCCCTGACTTTTTCCTATGACATCAAGAGATCCACAGAGGCTGGACATCAGGGGCTCATAACTATAATCCTAGCTACTCAGGAGGTTGAGATCCAGAGGATTATGGTCCAAAGCTAGTCTAAACAGGAAAGTCCGTAAGAGCCCATCTCTAAAATAAGTGGCCAAATACTGAGCTGGAGGTGTGGCTCAAGTAGTAGAGTACCAGCCCAACAAGCAAGTCAAGCAAATGTGAAGCCCTCAATTCAAATCCTAGTACTGGTAGAGGATAATGGAGAGAGGGAAGAATGGAGGGAAGGAGGGAGGAAAGGAAGGAGGTAGAAAGATCCACAGAGCAAGGATGCCACCCTTCTTGGGCTCCACAATGAATGAACTGAAGGCACTGGCTGGACTAGGACAGTGTTAGCTCACAAGGAATCAACCCCAACCTCTTTGGGAAGTAAAAGATTAGCAAACTAATGGTGTCAGCACAACAGGAAGTGATGGAGATCCAACTGTGTACCACTTCTACCTGTGAGCAGTGTCTGAAAAGTCAGAACCAACCACCATGACTGGTTCTACTTAGTCCCTGAGCTGCAGGAAATGCCAGAACCCCAGCCCAGCACCAAGTCTCTCCACAGACGGTGCTGGAAAGGAAAGGGCAGGGCAGGAGGAGCTCCATGGCAATTTTCTGCTGCCTTTAGGTTCTTATTGACATTCCCTGCCTCTTCATTACCTCTCATTTTTCTTGCTTTTTCTACCAGTTTATTATTATTATTGTTGTTGTTGTTGTTGTTTGGGGTAGGAGAGGCTTGAACTCTTGGTCTGGGCACTGTCTCTGAGCTTTTTTTTCCTCAAGGCTAGTGCTCTATCACTAGAACCATGGCTCCATTTTTTTTTTTGCTTTCTGTGGTTAATGGGAAATAAGAATCTCATGGACTTTTCTTCTACCCAGGCTGATTTTGAACCCTGATCCTCAGATTTTACGCTGGGTGTAAGCCACCAGCACCTAGCCTACTCTACCAGTTGTGAAGCCAAATGAATTCACTCCCAATGAGACATTTATCTTTCTTTGAACAGTGGTTTGCCTGTTTGGGCTCCTTTCTGCCTGGTTACATTCCTTAGAGAAAATGCCCAGCTTCTAAGTGCTGGCATCACGCACGCTCTCGTGTAACTGGCATTGCATAGCTAGAACTGCCTGCCAGGCAGACGCTCCAGCCTTAGATTTTAGGCGCATTTGAGGCTGGCAATTTGTTCAAGTGCTAAATAGTATAGTGACAGGCCATAATTGACATTAAAAAAGAGGGTCATGAGCTGTGTTCTAGAGGAGACTAGAACAAAAGTTCTAGGATCCAAGCTCTGAGAGCAAGGGAATAGACGAGACAAAAGTAAAAGCCAGGCACTGGTGGCTCACACCTGTAATCCCAGCTACTCAGGTTGCCGAGATCTGGTTATTGTGGTTCAAAGCCAGCGGGGGGGCAGTAAAGTCCAAGACTCATCTCCAATTAGCCAGTGAGAAGCTGGAAGCGGCTCAAGTGGTAGAGCACCAGCCGTAAGCAGCAGAAACAAAAAAGGTGAGAGAACAAGGTCAAGATCACAAGGTCCTGAGTTCAAGTCCTAGTACCGGCAAAAAGTCAGGAAGGAAAGAAGGGAGAGAGGGCGGGAGCAAAGGAGAAAACAGACTAGAGAAGCAGGCAGGGACCCTGTGCAGGATTAAGGATTTAGACTCATCCTTCAAACCTGTAAAACAGAGGGCCTTTAGGCTCAGAAAAGGTGAAGAGTTCCAGAAGTTTCTATAGATAAATGGAACGCAAGTGGAGTTCCTGTGGGTACCAGGTCACTAGTTCAGATCCACGCACTCACCCTCACTCAATGGATCTCTCTGCTGTTCGCCCAACTACTCAGCTTACTAGGCTGCACAGCTCGCCCTGGGCTTCATCTATCCACTCAGAAGCCCTGACAGTTGGTCAGGCGGTGCTATTTGGAAAGTGCCCAACATCACAAGTGCCAGGCAGTGCCCATCCCACAGAAGCTGCCTCTGTGTGCTCGTTTCCACGGTCATGGGGAGGCCTGACACCATTTCACGTGGCATCTGGCCTCCTTCTTTGCCACTGAAGATTTCTCTGGAGAAATGCTAAATAAAGTCTGCCACGACAAGGACAGTTCTGATGCCATTTAGAAAGGGAAAATTAAAATGAACAGGCCATTCTCCTGTTCCTGAGATTCACATTGATGTGAATGTTCGGCCCTAACAAAATGACAGGAACTTATAAAAACAGCGCAGCATTTGAATGGGTGCGGCCGAGGGAGAAAAGCAGACGTTGGTTTGTTTCGTAAATATTTATCAAGAATGTTCCAGATGAAATGGATGGACCTAGAACACATCATGTTAAGTGTGGTAAGCCCAAGCTCAGAGAGACAAACTGCATGTTTTCTCTCATATGTGGTATAAAATACTGGGAACATAATAAATTCCACAGGATTCTAAGCATTCACACACAGTGAGATCAAAGGAAGATAATCTTAGGAGAGGAACAGAAAGGCCCAATGCCCATATGCATCTGATCATACAAAATAATAAGTATCTTAATGAATCCAGGAAATAAAGTTGTTTTTTTTTCATTTGTTCATTTATGTGTCTTTGGAAGTATAAGCAAAGGCACAGAACTGGAGGGACAAAGGGTGAACAAATGCAGCAATGGTTCTCAATGGACACTGTTGAAAACAAACTATACAATTTCTGGGTAGGGATGGTAGGGGAAAACTGGGAGACCAGTGAGGGAAGGGGTGACATTGTTCAAAAAGAAATGCTCTCATTACCTGACTTATATAACTGTAACCCCTCAGTATATCACCTTTGTAATAACTAGAAAAGAAAGTAAAAAGAATGTTCCATATGAAAGGCACATGTAAGAGAGATTTCACTCCAATTTACAACCAAAAAGGGGAAGCCAGAAAGATCAGTCACACATCCCAGTTCATAGAACTAATGAATATCAAAGCCAGAGTAGAACTAGGCCTCTTGGCCCCCTAGACAGGGTTCTTTCTACAAAGAACACAGGACTAACTGTCCAGAAATGGCACTTTGATTTACTTGATCGTTATCTGTATCTACCAGTCACAAGTTCTGAACCTAAATCCTTCACTGGGTACTAGTGGCTTATGGCTACAATCCTAGCTGCTCAGGAGGCTGAGATCTAAATGACTATGGTTGGAGGCCAGCCTGGGCAGAAAAGTCCAGAAGACTCCATCTCCAAATCAGCAAAGAAGGAGGAGGAGGAGGAGGAAAAGGAGGAAGAAGAAGGAGGAGAAAGAAGAGGAGGAGGAAGAGGAGGAGGAGGAGGAGGAGGAGGAGAAAGGAGGGGGAGAAAGAGGAGGAGGAGGAGGAAGAAGAAGAGGAAGAGGAAGAGGAGGAGGAGGAAGAAGAGGAGGCTTCTTCTTCATGGCTCAAGTAGTAAAACATCAGAACAGCAAGCAAGTCAAGCCCTGAGTTCAAACCTCAGTATTGTCCAAAACAAAACAAAACCCCCTAACATTCCATGAGACACAGTGCTAGCCTTGCCTTGTCCCTGCACAACTCAAACCTAACCCATAATAAGAGCTCTGAGACCACATGCTGCTTTATGAATTCATGCATGAGATTCAGACAGGCCCTGGGAGGTGATCTAGCTCTAGCACCAGGGAGTTCCCAACATCCCAGCCTCCAGCATCAGTCACAGAAAACCCATCAGGGCCCTCAGAACATCAGAGCATCATTGAGAGTCAGCCACGGGGGAGGAGGTGCATCACAAGACCATGCCCTGCAGAGCCTGCCGAAGATGATCAGCGATTTCCAATAGAAATGAAAAGCTCTTGACCCATAGGAAATGGATAAACATGACACAAGAAACCATGGTACCTTTCTTTCCATGTCAATACAATTTTTTCATTCAGTTTCGGGTGTTTTTTTTCTTTATACTGGAGTCTTCAAACTTGTGTTCTACTTCACTTCTGTTTAGTTTTGTCTCACACTTTTGCCCAGGCTTTCCTCAAAACTAAAATTCTCCAGGTTCTATCTCTTGAGTACCTAAAACCACAGCATTTATTACTACATTTGGGTGGGGTGATTTGTTGAGATAGTCTTTGGGGGGGAGCGGAGGTGCTGGGATGATCTGGAACCCTAATTCTCCTATTTCTGCCACCTGAGCATCTGGGATTACAAGCATGTGACATCACACTCAGCCCATTGTAAGTTTGTTGGTTTGTTTGCTTGCTTTTTTTTTTTTTTTTTTTGGTTGGTCATGGGGCTTGAACTTGGGCTTGGGCGCTGTCCCTGGGCTCTTCAGCTCAAGGCAAGTGCTCTACTGCTTGAGCCTTAGCACTACTTCTGGTTTTCTTGCGGTTTATTGGAGATAAAGAGTCTCATGGACTTTCCTACCTGGGCTGGCTTTGAACCATGATCCTTAGACCTCAGCCTTCTGAGTAGCTAGGATTACAGGCATGAGCAGCACCTAGCTTCATTGTAGTTTTGAATTGTTGAGACTGATAAGCTTAAAGTGACACCCTGAACTCACTAAGCAGAATTCAGCCCTGAGCCAGGCCATGGTGGTTTTCTTTTTTTTCTCTTTTTTGCCAATCCTGGGGCTTGAATTCAGGGCCTGGGCACTGTCCTTGAGCCTCTCTGTGCTCAAGACTAGTGCTCTACCACTAGAGCAGCACCATTTCTGGCTTTTTCTGAGTAGTTTATTGGAGATAAAAGTCACAAACTTTTCTGCCCCAGCTGGCTTCAAACCGCTACCTCAGCTCTCAGCCTCCTGAGTAGCTAGGATTACAGATGTGAGCCACCAGCACCCAGTCCGTAGTTATTTCTTTAACCACCATTAATAACAGATAAACTGAACGTCTAGCAGAAATCTACATATACACCCATATCAGGGGTTTAATTTTTGCTTCAACCATCACACAATTTGGAAAACTTGAGAGAAAGAAAGTCTTAGTTCATTTTTTTTCTTTATTTATTCTTTCCTTTTTTTTTTTTTTTTTTTTTTTTTGCCAGTTGTGGGGCTTGAACTCAGGGCCTGGGCACTGTCCCTGAGCTCTTTTGCTCAAGACCAGCACTCTACCACTTGAGCCACAGCTCCACTTCTGGTTTTTGAGTAGTTAATTGGAGACGATAACCTCACAGGGACTTTGCTGCCTGGGCTGGCTTTGAACTGGGATCTTCAGATCTCAGCCCTCTGAGTTGCTAGGATTACAGGGATGAGCATTGGCACCCACCACATGTTTTTTTGTATATTCCTGATGTCCCAGGTTTTTCCTTCTCTCATCTCCTACAGGGCATCTGCTAGGCATATGCTCTACTGCCTGAGCTATACATCCAGCCTCTTTTGCTTTATTTATTTTTTAAAGTAGGATCTTGCATTTAGGTCTAGGCCCAGCCTGGACTGTGATCCTTCTATTTATTTTTCCACATAGCCAGGATGTCAAGAAGTGGCACCATACATAGCTTCTATTGTTTAAGATTAGGGTCTCAAATATTTTTTGCCTAAGCTAGCCTTGAATCATGAACCTCTTGGTCTCAGTCTCCAGATTAGCTAGGATTATAAGCCACTATACCTGACCTCTATTCATTCTGCTGCTGACAAGTTCTATTCGTTTTCCATTCATTCCAGAAGACTTTTTTGTTACTGGATAAATATTTCTTTTTTTCAAGCATTGGGAAAATGTGTCCTCCCCTTCTGGTCTCCATGTGTTCTGATGAAATCTTCTGTCATTCAGGTTGTTTCCCTTTAGGGGCCATGTCGCTTCTGTTTCAGATGGTTTTGTCATTATTTTTTAAGAAGTTTGATAATGATATATGTTAATTTTTGTCCTTTTTGAATCTGTGCATTCATGTCTTCTGTCAAACTTGGGGAATTTTCAGACATTATCTCTTTACTTTTCCTGTGTCACCTTTCTTCTCTTCTGGGAGACCAAAGGCACATATTGAGGTTATTTTGTTGTTACAGTCTCACTGGTCCAAGATGCAGCCAGCTCTACATTGGTTTTGATGGAACAGGGTTTGAACACAGGGCCTCATGCTTAATAGGCAGGTGCTCTTCTGCTTGGGCCATACCACCAGTCCTCAGTTCATTTTTTCCCAACTATTTCTATCGTGTTCTTTAGATTGGATCATTTTTATTGTTCTGTCTTCAAGTTAACTTTTCCTCTGTTCCTTCATTCCGAATGTTTTGGTTATTATGTTTATTTAATTCTAAATATTTAGATTTGGCTTTTCTTTCTATCTTCCATTTCTTTGCTTTAACATTCTATCTTTGAGACTCAGTATTAAGCCTGCTATGAAAATACCTAGGAGATCAGGTATAAGCACTGTTTAAAACATATCTTAGGCTGAGCAGTGGCTCGTATCTGTAATCCTAGCTGCTCAAGAAGCAGAGATCTGAGGATCGTGGTTCAAAGCCAGCCCGGGCAGGAAAGTCCATGAATCTCTTATCTCCAATAAACTACTGAAAAGCTGGAAGTGGCTCTGTGGCTCAAGTGGTAGAGTGCTAGCCTGAGCAAAAGAAGCTCAGGGACAGCACCCAGGCAGAATTCAATCACCAGCACCGGCAAAAAAAAAAAAAAAAAGCCTGTTAGACTCTCACCTCCAATTAACCACAAAAAGCAATTAACCACAAAAAGCCAGAAGTGACTTTGTGGCTCAAATGGTATAGTGCTAGCCTTGAGCACAAAAGCTCAGGGACAGTATCCAGGCCCTGAGTTTCAAGATCCAGAATACACACACACACACACACACACACACACACACACACAAACACACGCACGCACGCACGCACGCACGCACAGTAAAGACAAGGAAAGAATTGTATCATTGCTTAGCTATTGCTTATTTATTCAAGTAACTACTGATAACATTTGCACCTTGGCATTTTACCTTTGCTTACCTAAATGGAGTGTGTGTGTGGGTGTGGGTGTGGGTGGGTGTGTGTTGTGCATGTGTGCGTGCTAGTACTGGATCTTGAACTGTCCCTGAGCTTTTTCACTTAATGCTACCACTTGAACCACGGCTCCAATTCTGGCTTTTCGGTGGTTAACTGGAAATAAGAGTCTTACTGACTTTCCTTCCCCAGGCTGGCTTCAAACCTTGATCTTCAGATCTCAGCCTCCTGAGTATCTAGTATTACAGGTATAAGTCACCCAATGCCCAGCACCTAAATGGATGTTTAAGACCATATTGATTACCTAGGCACTGGTGGTTCATGCCTGTAATCCTAGCTACTCAGGAAACTAAGATCTGAGGATCACAGTTCAAAGGTAGCCCGGGCAGGAAGGTCCTGGAGACTCCCATCTCCAATTAACCACCAGAAAACCGGAAGTGGCACTGTGGCTCAAGTAGTAGAGCAAGCCCCACGACCGGAAGAAAAAAAAAAAAAACCATATTGATTGTCAAAAACTTGTTCATTCAAGCTTGTCCACATTCTACTTAAATGCCCTCCAGCCATGTCCTCTCTCCTTTAGAATGACAGAAACAAGGGGTTCATTATACAACACCTCCGATTCCCATAATCAAAAATACAGTCTCCATGTATTATGTTGTAACTTGTCTTCACGTGTGGCCATGATAAACAGCAATGCCGAATGGCAGGCAGCAGAGGGGAGCCCAGAGTCACAGGGAGCTGAGCCAGGAGTGAAGTGCTACATGCTGTGTCTAAGGTGAGATTAAAATGAGGCAGGTCCCCTAGGGCTCAGGCTGGATCTATTTTGAGCTCAGTCGTGGGCCTGTGCATTGAGATTCTCCTACACAGAACAATTCAGGCTCCAAGAGCAGACTGGTTGATTAAATCACAAAATCTCTGCAGCTGCAGCCACAACCTACAGGATGTTCTCATGACCTCGGCTCTCCTCCTACCCATGATATTTAGCTTAAAAACCTCAGCGGCAAAGTCAGGCACCCGTGGCTCACACCTATAATCCTAACTACTCAGGAGGCTGAGAGCTAAGGGATGGCTCAACAGTATCATGGCAGCCTAGCAAGCTCAAGGCCCTGAGTTCAAATCCCAGTTCTAACTCCAGTACCGCCAGGGGAGAATAAAAAGGACAGCACAAACTGGCAGTGTTCTATGCAAGCTCAGCAATGCCATCTGCCTCTTTCTCCATTCCAGGCAATGGCCCAGCAGTGCAGATGACACAGTGTGCATGGAGATGGTTCAATCAGTGTTGAATGTACAGAGCTGTGCTGACCGACCACGTGATCAAAAGCACAGCACGGCCAAGTGATCAGAACTGGGAGAACTCTCTAATTATTGAAAGAGGTGGGAAAGCACCACATAAAGAACCAGCAGTGCCCAGAGTATCTACAAAGCTCAATCACCAGCGCATTCCCAGGCTGTGTCAGGAGAGCCTCGTGAAGCCACATTTCTGTGGTGACACCTGGCATGTGACTCAGCATTTGTGGAGCTAGCTGCCAGTGACAATTCTGTGCAGGGGAGTATCTTACCAGCTCCTTCTGACACGTAAGTATCCCCGTATGGTCCAGGAAACAGGCCAGTTTCCTCTGTATTCCTTTCCCTTGGAATAACCAGGTGCTGATCATCTTTTTCTTTTCTTTTTTTAGTTGGTTGTAGTGCTTGAACCCAAGGTATAGGTTCCTGAGCTTTTGTGCTCAAAAGTAGCACTCTACCACTTTGAGCCACAGTTCCACTTCCAGTTTTCTGGTGGAGATAAGCATCTCATGGACTTTCCTGCCCAGGCTAGCTTTGAACCAGAATCCTCTGATCTCAGCCTCCTGAGTGTCTAGGATGACAGGAGCCACCAGCCCCAGCCAGATTCCTGTCTTGTAATGAAACCCACACCCTTTCCTTCCTTCCTTCCCTACATCCATTCATCTTCCTTCTTTCCTCACTTCCTTCTTTCTTTCCTTCCTTTTCTTCCTTACCTCTTTGCTTCTTTTTCTTATCTTTCCTTCCACTCTTTCCTTCTCTCTCCTTCCCTTCCCTTCCTCCTACCTCTCTCTCTTTTCTCCTTTTCTTTCACTCTTCTTTCTCTCTCTCACTGAGCAGTCTTCCTATGTAACCCAAAATAGCCTCGAACTCACAATCTTCCTGCCTCTCCTTCTTGTGTACTGAGCTAATAGATGCACACTACCATGCCCAACTCACAAGCCTGTCTTTCTTTATGGGGATAACTTGCCAGTGATATCCCAGAAGGCTCTGGAAAGAGTGAAAGCCACATGCTACAATCCTAAGCTCCCTGGGAATTCCCAAGGCACTTGGCCTAAACCTACTAGCTTCTTCCTGCATGCTGTGACACCTCCACCATTCTGTCCCCGGGCAGTAATTGGAGAGTGGCACACAGGGCTGTTACCCACAGGGCCTTGCATGGTGCTGGCATGGCAGGAAATCCAATAAGTGATATAATCAAGGTTAGTACTTGTTCACAGTCACCAACATTCCAAAGCGTTTAGCAGGGAATCGTGAGCTAACCAGCCCTACCATTCCCACCCCACACTGCCACTAAGGCCCAGGTTCAGAAGCAGCTGAAGAAGTCATATGCAACATTCCACCAAAGACACAAAAATACTGGGGAGCAGGGAGGCCCATGTGACAAGGGTACCCCAGTCACATGGAAAAAAAAAAAACAGTACCAAAGATTTGTGGCCCTTAGATCAAAACATATGACCAGCATAGTGGCACATGCCTGTAATCATAGCACTCAGGAGACCTGAGACAGAGGATGGAGAAGTTAAGACCAGCGGAGACTACAAAGTGAGTTCAAGGGCAGCCTAAGCTTTATAGCGAGATTCTGTCTCAATAAAAAGCCAAGGGAGGAGGAGGAAGAGGTAAAAGATAGGAGTGAGGGAGAAGTTAGGTGTTAAGCAGAAGGGAAGGAGAAGGAGAGAAAGGTGGAGGAGGAAGGGAGAGAAGGGAAAGGAAAATGGAAGTCTATGAAGCCAACCGCATGGCCAGAGGCTCCACAGAGCTGCACAAGTTTGGTCTAATGGGAAACAAAAGGCCACGCTGACACCACTGGTAGCCAAGGCTAAGCTTCTTGAACTTGAGCCAGTGTGACATGTTAGCCTTTACCTTGAACTGACAGCCCCAAGGTGTGCAAGGAGGCAGGAGGCCAGTCCTGTGGGAAGCTGCTGCTCCAGAGGCCTGATTCCACAGGCTAGCAAGTATAAGCTCTGGATCTGATTCCACAGGCTAGCAAGTATAAGCTCTGGATCTGATTCCACAGGCTAGCATGTATAAGCTCTGGATCTGGGGAAGGTTCCACCAGTCCCCAACCAGAGTGTTCCCTGGGCCTAAGCTGGTCACTCGATGTGCAGCATGTTGAATACCTGTGCTTTTACTGGGAATCTGGGATTGGGGCACATGCCAGGTAGCAGGGGGTGAGGGGTGGGTAGAGTAATGGGATCATCTGTGAGCAAAAACCCTGATCCAGCTTCTACAAGACCTCCTTGGTGGGCAATGTTTGATGTGTTGCCACAACTCGTGTGTTGTGGGAGCCCTTGGGCAAAGGATCTTTGCAAGCTGGCATCACGAGGATGAGCCTCCTCTTGATTTTCCCCTATTCCTCTTTTCTTTTCCTTGTCAATTATGCTCTATTTACAGCCTTTGATTGTCATAAAGCATAGCTGTGTGTGGCTACAATCCCAACTCCTCAGGAGGTAGAGGCAGGAGGATCAAGGTTTGAGGCCAACTTGGACAAAAAAAGCAAGATCCTTCCTTCCTTCCTTCCTTCCTTCTCTCTTTCTCTCTTTCTCTCTCTCTCTCTCTTTCTTTCTTTCTTTCTTTCTTTCTTTCTTTCTTTCTTTCTTTCTTTCTTTCTTTCTTTCTCTTTTTGCCAGTCCTAGGGCTTGAACTCTGGGCCTGGGAACTGTCCCTGAGTCTCTCTATGCTCAAGGCTAGCACTCTACCTCTTGAACCATAGCATGACTTCCAGCTTTTCTGTTCATGTGATACTGAGGAATTAAACCCAGGGCCTCATGCATGCTGAGCAAGCATTCTATAACTAAGCCACATTCTCAGCCAAGATTCTATTTTTTCAAAGGCAAGCCAGGTATGATGATTCATACCTGTAGTCCCAGCTACTAGGGAGGTGGAGATAGAAGGATCTTGGTCCAAAGCCTGCTTGGATCAAAGCAAAAGAGCCTAACTAAAAATAAAAGCAACAAAACAGTCTAAAGCAAAAGAACTTGGAGCGGGGAGTAAGTTGTAGATGGAGCTAGCAAACATGAGGCTCTGAGCTTAGGCTCCTAGTACCAAAAAAGGGGGTGGAGTAAAAAGCATAGCTGTGGGTACAATTATACATGGCATCTTATAGCAGTGCAGAGCTAGTCTTCAGCCCAAGACCCCACTGAGGATGTGATGTGGGCAGGCACTTTGCATGTACAGACTCAGAGGGCTGCATTCCACTCCTGTACTGTCCACAAGCTTCCACCTCTTCCTACATAAGAGGATGGCAAGGTTGGGCTACTCAGGAGGCTGAAATCTGAGGATCACAGTTCAAAGCCAGCCTAGGCAGGAAAGTCCATGAGACTCTTATCTCCAATAAACCACTCAGAAAACCGGAAGTGGCGCTATGGCTCAAGTGGTAGAGCACTGGCCTTGAGCTGAAGAGCTGAGGGACAGTGCCCAGGCCAAGAGTTCAAGCCCCACAACTGACAAAAAAAAAAAAAAAGAGGGTGGCACTCCTTCACTAAAACTGTGAACCACAAATCACATCTGACTTCTGGCAAGCATCCCACAGGTGGCAAGACCTATAGCATACAGACCTCATCTTCCAACTTGGACCTGCTTCTCATGGGGTCTTGAACATGCAACACACAAACCATCAGGCACAAGGCAAGGTTTTTTAGTTGTTACTGTTGTTTTTGTTGTTTGTCAGTCCTGAGGCTTGAATTCAGGCCTTGGGCATTGTCCCTGAGCTTCTTTTGTACAAGGCTAGCATTCTACCATTTGAGCCACAGCACCACTTCCAGCTTTTTCTCTTTATGTGGTACTGAGGAATGGAACCCAGGGCTTCATGTATGCTAGACAAGCTCTCTACCTACCACTAAGCCACATTTCCAGCCCAAGATAGGAGTTTTTAAAACCTGTAAGATCACAATAAATTCTTTTTTAAAAAGCCTTTTCTTCTCTCCCCACACCATTGCTGACTTTACAAAGTGATAATAGTGCTAGACAGACACAGACCACATAGTCAAACATTTGCAATGCTACAGAAATCCATATAGGGACCATGGAAATCAGCTACTGGATCATGAAGGTGCCCATTGCAACCCAGTTATATCCATATTGTCTACCTCTTTTCTTCAGCTCCTGACTTAAACCTATAGTCTCCCTCAGAACATCTCAATCTTATTTAAATAAACACGTTTTTCTTCTTTTTCTTTTTTATTGTTATTATAAAGGTGATGTATATTCACATAGCTTAGGTATTTATAAGTACATTTCTTTTTGGACAATGTTACCCTTTCCTTTGCTCTCTCCCACGTTTTCCTTCCCGTCTGTACCTACAAGCTGTATAGTTCACTTTCAACATAGTGTCTATTGAATACCATTGTTGCATTTGTTCAATCTTTGTCCCTCCATGTCTCTGCAAAGACAAATAAAGAAAAAGAAACAAAAGATGCAGAGAAAAACAATGACAAAAATCTCTTGCTTCCATTTCCTGGAATTGATTTCAATCATTATTTTATATGATCAGAGGTACATAGGCACTGTGCCTTTGTGTTCATCCCCCAAGAGTATCTTCAGTCTCACTGTGTGTGATTATCTAGAGTCCTGTATAACGTATCATGTCCTCGTGTATTTTAGATCTTGTTTCCACATATTCAGTAAACAAGTTTTTGAGATAGAAAAGAAGCTAAGAAAAATCCAAGCTTGGCATGAACATACTTCGCATTTTTTAAAAGCCCATCAAAGCCTGGGCAATTGTCACCCATTCATTCATTTTAGTCACAGACTAAGTGAGCACGAAAGGGGGTTTCAGTGGCTAAGCACCATGCTAGATTACAAGTAGAATACAAAGATGAACTTGGCTATGATGACTTTGGGGATAAAGCTGTCTGCAGAGATGCCTCCAGAGATAGATAGATAGATAGATAGATAGATAGATAGATAGATAGATAGATAGATAGGTAGGTAGGTAGGTAGGTAGGTAGGTAGGTAGGTAGATAGATAGATAGATAGATAGATAGATAGATAGATAGATAGATAGATAGATAGATATCCTGTAAAAGTCCCAGAGGAAGAAGAAGTTGTCTTTGAAGCCATCAGGGACCACTACAGGTATTTCAAACAGGAGGAATTCAATGCAGGGGTTGTACTTACCCAGAAGATCAACTGTTGAGCCTGAAGTTTGACACAAGTGAGACAACTCTGGGGCCAATGGCATGAGAGAGCCAGGACCATGGACTAGATGCTCACCCAGAGCAGCAGCTGGAAGCTGGGTCACCAGTGCCACAAAAGGCACACTACCACAGTGTGACATTGGGCCAGGGAGAAGGAACTCAGAAGATAGACTTGCAAACTCCATCTGATGTGGGGGGAGAGAGGGAGGGAGGGAGGGAGGGAGGGAGGCAGCAAACATGACTCAGAGGTTTTCAGCTATTCGTGGAAAGAGGAAAAGTTAGGAGGGGGATTTGTGAAGAGAATTACAATCCATGTCACCAGAGCTTAATAAGAATGTTGGAATGTACATTGCTCCTCCATCTATTCCCTCTGCAGCAGCCCTGTGCTATGTGATAAGAAATACACTAAAAACAATAATCTATACATGATCAGCATGTGCATCTTTTTAATGGCCTCCTAAATGGTCTCCCACTAGGAAACACTAAGTAACATATTTCAAAAATAAGGCTGATTCCAAGCCAGGTGCCAAAGGCTACCATCTGTAATCCTAGCTGCTCAGGATGCTGAGATCTGGAGGATCATGGTTTTAGGCCCGCCCAGACAGAAAAGTCCATATGAATAAATCTCCAAACTAAGCAGCAAAAAGCTGCGCATAAATAAAGCCATCTGCTGTGGGGACCCCAATACTTGACCCTACCGATGTGTAGGTTCAATTTCACATCTAGATATTTTGTAATGAGTGTTCTTTTCCTCCTTTATCCTTTGAGTATTACTGAGACTGACATGAGAAAACACTAAATTTTTTTTGCCAGTCCTGGGGCTTGAACTAAGGTTTGGACACTGTCCCTAAGCTGCTTTTGCTCAAGGTTAGCACTCTATCACTTGAGCTATAGCACCACTTCCGCTTTTTCTGTTTATGTGGTACTGAGGAATCGAACCCAGAGCTTCATGCATGCTAGGCAAGCATTCTACCATTAAGTTACATTCCCAGCCCTAGTACATTATTTCTTGGTGCCCATTATTCAGAATTGAGTTCACTGGAGGAACAAATGAGTGACATAATCCATCTAGAGGCAAAGATGTCCTGGGGTGTCATCTTTTGCTACCTTAACCCACCCCAAAATGGAGCCAGATCATGAAGTATTCAGTGATGGGATTTTAATGTTTACTTTCACTTGGTAGACAGTAATAGTTTACACCTATAATGCCTACATAGGAAGCTTCAATCTTCAGGATTGGGGTTCAAGGCCAGACCAGATGATCAACAAAAACCCAAACTAGAGGCATGGCTCAAATGGTAAAACACCAGTCCAAAGCAAACCAAACAAACACAAGGCTCAGGGTTCAAACCCCAACACTACAAAAGAATACTTTTATTTGACAGTAGACTTTTAAGACCTAAACTAATTTCTTTAAGGCCTTTCTTGCTAACTGGTGTAGTCATCACTAAACATTCATCAACCTAAACAACAAATTAAGATAAATGTTCCTGTTTGAAACCACTCCCTTAGGTAACATTTCATTTATAATGCCACTAAACAAACCTCTGGTATACAAGACAGAATTTTGCCCAACATAATCCATTTTGTTTTTAATGTGGGGGTTGTGTTTGGGATACTCCATAAGAACTTGCTTAAGCTAACACCCTTGAAAACTCTGTTTCAAGCCAGGTGCTGTAGGCTCATGCCTATCATCCTAGCTACGCAGGAGGCTGAGATCTGAGGATTGCAGTTCCAAGCCATCCTGGGCAGAAGACTTTGGAAGACTCTTATTTCCAATAAGCTACTCAAAAAAGCTGGAAGTGGCACTGTGGCTCAAGTGGTAGAGCACTCATCTTGAGCAAAAAGAAGCTCAGGGGGGCTGGCAATGTGACCTAGTGGTAGAGTGCTTGCCTAGCATGTATGAAGCCCTGGGTTCAATTCTTCAGTACTACATACACAGAAAATGTCAGAAGTGGCACTGTGGCTCAAGTGGTAGGGAGCGCTAGCCTTGAGCTGAAGAGCTCAGGGACAGCGCCTAGCCCCAGAGTTCAAGCCCTACGACTAACAGAAAAAAAGCAGCAGCAGCAGCTCAGGGACAGCACCCAAGCCTAGAGTTCAAGCCCTAGGATTAGCAAAAATCAATCAATCAATCAATCTGCAGCAAGACCCGGTGGCTCCCACCTGTAATCCTAGCTACTCAGGAGGCTGAGATCTGAGGATCACTGTTCAAAGACAGTCTGGGTAGGAAAGTCTGTGAGACTCTAATCTCCAATAAACCATCAGAAAACCAGAAGTGATGCTGTGGTTCAAGTGGTAGAGCAGTGGCCTTAAGCTGAAGAGCTGAGGGACAGCACCCAGGCCCAGAGTTCAAGCCCCACGACTTATGAAAAGAAAGAAAGAAGGAGAAGGAAAGAAAGAAGAAAGGAAAGAAAGAAAGAAAGAAGAAAAAGAGAGAGAGAAAGACAGGGAGGGAGAAAGAAAGGGAGAGAGAGAGAAAGGGAGAGAGAGGAAGGAAGGAAGGAAGGAAGGAAGGAAGGAAGGAAGGAAGGAAGGAAGGAAGGAAGGAAGGAAGAAAGAAAGAAAGGAAGGAAGAAAGAAAGAAATCTGCTTAGTGATGAATCTTTCCTGACATTAGGTAATTACATGTTCTCTCTGAAACAAGAACTAGGGATAAAATGCTTAAAATGGGAATTAACAGCCAAATCATGAAAAGAAAAGCCACATCCTCTTCTTGGTATCTGAAGAGACATATGATTAAGAGTACCAAACAATGAGAGCCAGATGAGGTGGTGCCCACCTGTAATTCCAGCTACATGAGAGGTATTAAGCCAATTATAATCCAGGTTGGTCCAGGCAAAAACACAAGACTCTATCCCCCCCCAAAATAACTAAAGCAGAAAGGGCTAAGTGTATGGGTCAAGTGGTAGAGCCCTTTTCTAGCAAGTGTGAGGCCGTGGCTTTCAAACCTAGGTAGATGAATCAAGCAGCAATTATACCTACCTCGGAATCTAGAACTATCCAGAAATAAAAGTCCAGCCCTGCTATGTGAGCACACACACAAGCGACGGACTGCCTACTCCCTCCCCCAACAGGCATTACCTCCACTACGTTATCAGCTAGCAGGAAGAATTGTTCTTAGTTACCCAGAGAATCTGCATACTTGAGATTACCTTCCAACACCAACCGCCTATACAGACAAAGAATAGAAAATGGGACATCTTTGCTCTTCCAATGAAAACAAGATAAAGCAGAAAAGCCATGGGGCAAGTCTGTCACTGCGGGGTCACATGCTCCTAAACATTACCTTGCCCTCTACAGTTTTAGTGAGGACCTGGGAAATACAGATACAGAAATGCTGGATTCCAGGGTAAGAAGATAATGATGATGGATCTGAGATCAGATCCTTGCAGACTTGCACATTCAGGGTCACACATTCAGGGACTGTTTCATCAAAATTGTCCCTGAAATGTTGTCAAGACTTTACAATACTTCTGCGGTATCCAGCTGCTACAAAAGCTGGCTTTTGAGAGTTGAGCTCATGTAAGAAGTCTGAGTCCACTGGGCATTGTGGTTCACATCTATAATCTCAGCTACTGGAGAGACAAGAAGTGGGAGAATTGTAGGCTGAGGAGAGTCCTGAGAAAAACCATGAAATCCTAACCAAACTAAAGCAAAATGGACAGGGGGCGTGGCTTAAGTGGTAGAGCATGTGCTTAGCAACAGCAAGGCTTCGAGTTCAAACTCCATTAACATGGGGGGGGGGGGGCGGGGAGGAAGAACTGAGTCGAAGAAGTTTGGAGCAGATCTCCTTCCATTGGCTACTGGGCTGGTGACTGGATGACCACATGATCACCTCTCAAACTTCAGATCTCATCTGTGCAATAAGACAACATTGAAACTGCCCTCACACTGTGAGATGTGAGAATGAAATGAATGATTATAACAGAAAATGGAGCATGGGGGCCACCGCTGCAGGTCCTGTGTATCAAGTCCTTTGCCTTCAAGAAAAAGTGACCCAGTAACTCACCAGGTCCTAGTCTTTGTCTGTTTTAAAGGTAAAATATTTACTTAACTGACAGATAATGGTAAAAGAGATTTTTTAAAAAACACAAAACACCATTTGGAAAAGGACCTCTTTTTGCTCAGTCTCTTAACTCTAAAGACAATGTGTTCTAGGTTGTATTTCTAATGCAGCTGACAAAGGCCCACTATGATACGATATGGAAAAATTCATTAGAAATACATCACGTGGGCTGGGAAGGTGGCTCAGTGGTAGAGCGCTTGCCTTGCGTGCATGAGGCCCTGGGTTCGATTCCTCAGCACTACATAAGCAAAAAGAAAAAAAGCCAGAAGTGGCGCTGTGGCTCAAGTGATAGAGCACTAGCCTTGAGCTGAAGAGCTGAGGGACAGTGCCCAGGCCCAGAGTTCAGGCCCCATGACTGGACCCCCCCAAAACAAAACAAAACAAAGAAATACATCACGTTCTCAGGCTGGGAATGTGGCTTAGTAGTAGAGTGCTTGCCTAGCATACATGAAGCTCTGGGTTCAATTCCTCAGTACCATATACAAACAGAAAAGGCTGGAAGTGATGCTACTAGCTACTAGTGGTAGAATACTAGCTTTGAGCAAAAGAAGCTTGAGGGACAGTGCCCAGGTCCTGAGCACAAGCCCCAGGATTGGGATGGGGGGAGAGACCACATTTTCCTTCTATTAACACTATCATAAACTGAACAGCCTCTACTGCAGCTGTGTCCCCAAAGCACCACATAAACCTGTTGCCCAGGTGAAGGGAGCCAGGTGACCTAAAAACCACTTTCGAGATGAAGTAGAGCTGCTCAGAGTGTGATCGGGGACCATCACGGTGGGGGGCCCACCTGGGAATTTGTTAGAAAAGTCAGCCTATGGTACCTTTCCCCAAGCCTCCTGCTTAAGAACCTCACTCCAGAGGCCCAGCTCTCAGTCTTAACAAGCACTCCAAGAATCCTGCTGCAAGCTCAGGTTTCAGAACTATCGGTCTCCAGTGATCTGAGATTGCCAAGCTTCGATTGATTACTCCCAGGAAAATTGCTGGGTACTGATGACTGGTGCCTGTAATCCTCCCTACTCAGGAAGTTGAGAATCTGAGGATCACAGTTCAAACCCAGCCTGGGCAGAAAAAGCATGTGAGACTCTTAATCTTGAAGTAATCACCAATAAGCTGGAAGTGGACTAAATGGTAGAGGGCCTGCCCCAAGTGAAAAAGTTAAGGGATAGTGTCCATCCCCTGAGTTCAAGTCCTAGTACCAGCACAGAACAAACAAAAAACATCCCCAGGAAAGGTATCCAGGGAACATCCAGAACAAAAGGAAGGAAGCCTGCAGGTGCCTCCCCCTTCTAACCAGAACCAGTGAGGGGATGGTTAGCTGTAATTCTCAGTCCTGAGCACTTCGAGGATGAGAGGAGATAGCAAAACACTTCCTGGTTCTGGAAGAGCGGGAGCTATGTAAGAGTTATCTGTGGGTCACCTGGGCACCAGCAGGTCTTAGAAGAGGTGAGAGAAAAACTGAGTGACTGCCTGAGGAGCGGACTTCAGCCAGTTCTGAACCCTGTGACTGGACTCCCTCAATCCCCAACACAATGACCTTAGCTCCTCAACCAGAAAAGACAGTGACTTGGGGGCTAACTTCTAGTTAGTCTTCCCAGACACCGCCCCCCCCCCCCCCCCAATGATCAAGACTAGCCGGGGGCTGAAGCCCTGGGTCGCTCTCTTACGCCTCCTCTCCACTCTCCCTTTAAATAAATCTAAGCTGGCCAGGGGTCATGACCACCCTTACCAGAGACGATCAGGACCCCCAACTTTTGGCCTGCCGAGGGAGTCCAGGCTCCCAAACATTGGTGGCGTCTGTGCGTCACCCTCACGGCGGCTGCGCCACCCTCCAGCCTCAGACGTGGCACCGCGGCCCTTCCATACCTGTAGTAGGACAGCAGGCCATTGCCGAGCACGAACCAGCGGCGCTGGTAACCCTTCAGGTAGTTGGTCCACTTGAGAAGCCAGCCCTTGTAGCTGTCGAGGGGCGGCGAAGACATCAGGACACTGGGGGTCGTGCCAGACACCGGAGCCCCAAGCGCGGTCTTCACCTGTCCAGGTGGCAGGGCCTTGGTCGCCAACCCGGACTCGGGGAGAGGCGCGGGCACAGCCCCCACTCCGGACCTCGGCGGGGACGCCTGCTCCACGGCCTTGCTGCCGGGCCCGCCGGCCCCCAGCCTTGGGCTCGACTCGGACCCCAGACGCGTCCCCGGCGGTTCCGATCCCTGCCCAGCCGCCGGGCCCGGCGCAGACTTCGGTCGGTGCCCGGGCTTCGAGCCGTACACTGACTCGGAAACTGGCTCCCGCACCTGCTCGGGCAGCGGCTCCCGCTGCGGTACCCACACCGGCTGGGGTGGAGGCTTGGGCTCCGATCCGGAGCCGGACGTGTGAGCGCTCATGCCCGGAGCCGCGGTGTGGCAGGACAGGCAGGGGACGACGGTGAACAGCGACGAGAGTCCGCGGGAGCGGCCGCCGCAGCCGGCGCCTCGGCTCGGAGCGACCGCTTTCCCCATAGAGCCCGCCGACCCGAGCGCGGCCAAGCAGGGCGCGGGGGCGGGGCGCGGCTGCGGGCGGGGCCGGGCGCGGGGCGCGGCTTCAGGCGTGGCGGAGAGCAGGCACCCGGGGGGGGGGTGGGGGGGGGGCGCTGTGGTTTGTGGGCGTGGTCTTGGACAGGGGGTGCGAGTGTGGCTTTGTAGGCGTGGTCGGGGCGGGGCTCTGTGTGGGGGCGTGGTCACGGGCGGCTGCGGGTGCTGTTTGTGGGCGTGGCCGGGGCGCGGTGGGCAGGGCAGTCACGTGCTCCAGGCGCGGGGCCGGGAAGCGCGCAGTGCCCTCTGCCTCCCGCGTGCGGCTCCCGTACCCCCACCCCCGGCCGCAGATCTGACTTTTATCCCTGCGCCTCCGCCTGGGTAAGTCTGGCCCTTCGAAGGCCTCCTGGAAACGCACCGGTGGACCCAGACCTGGGCGGGAGACCCGGGGCGGACCGCGCACACCAGGCCACCACCCGTGCCAGGCGCTGGGGGAACAATGATGAATGGTTCTCTGTCCACCGTGTCCCTCCCTCCCCCTCGCCCGGCCCTCCCCCCCTCTGCTGGAGTGGGTTCGCAGCCCTCCCCCAACCCAAGAAAGAAGGCGCAGCAAGTGCAGCACCCAAACCCCACCACGTACGTCCGAAGCTTCGGGGCCCAGCTCGGTGGGGCTTAAAGCTGGAGAAGTTGCCCTATGCCCCCCATAAATCAGAGCTGTGGGGGGTCCCTGCAGTAACCAGGAGCCGGAGCGGGTGGGAGGAAGCCACTCCCGAGCCACCTGGCCTGCCGTCTGTGCCAGGACGCTTCGCCGTCGGGGTCGCTGATGGCAGATGTGAAGAGTTTTATGAAGCATGCACGTTTTCGTCCACGGAAAGCATCTAAAAAGGGAGGGACACCTGTCAAGTTTCGCGCCTTTTTCTGGCGAGAAGTCCCTCCTGGGGATTCCCAAGGCGGAGCTGGGCTCCGCAGAGGCGAAGCACCAACTGGTATTGAGGGACGAGGTTACCCCTCTCCAGCAGCTCCTGACCAGCACTTCAAGTTGAAAGGTTGTATGTTGGCTTTTGCCCGGCCCCTCCCAGCTTAGACCTCTTTCGTCTCCGCTTGGGTCCTGATCAATATCCATGCTGATCTTTGCTTTATGTCAAAATGAGCAGTACGGGAACCGTTTCCTACACGAAGTGGCCGCTGAAATGGAGCAGCCACAAAGATCCTTGAAGGGCTGAGCAGAAGTCCCTGCTATCTTTTTCCTGGTGAGACTCCTTCCGGGGACATTTGTCCTTGAACGGTGGTATCACCTCCAATTGGGCCCTGAATTCTAGAGACCTGTACCCTAAGTACAGACAAACCTAAGTGGGCAAGTTACCCCAGGAAAAGTGACTGCCTCTGGGCAACACTGGGAATCCGGAGAACTGAGCAACTGGGAGCTGGGGTGGAGTGCTTGCTTGCCTTTGACTAAGACGTTATGAATGATTTAATGTTTTATTGTATGTTCCTCCTATTTAAAAAAAAAAAAAGAGCTGTTTAAATCACACTGGGAAAGCTGATTAGAATTCAGTTTTCCATCCCTCATCTCCCTGAGATTCTGACTCAGTGGGTTTTAAGATGGAAGACGGGAACATTCATTTTAATGAGCTATTTAAGGGATTCTGTGGATGGATGGGTAGACCATGGACCATATTTGGTGGACAGTGATATAGAGGAAAAATCTTGGGCTCTAGGAATCGTGCTCAACCACTCTCTGGCCTTAGGACCTTCAGCCGCTGTGTGAGTTTCCTCTTACTCATCAATGTAATAGAGATAATATGTGCTTTTGATGCTGTAATTAATTGAAATTCATAAAGCACAATTGATACAGTAGATGCTCAGTAAGTGTTCTTTGGTGCTCCATGAAGCATTTAACCAGAGGCCAGAGCAAAAGCTGAGAACAAGGTTGACAAGCTTGGGAAGCAGCCTCAAAAGAGAAAGCTCAACATCAGCTAGGGATGTGTCAGGTATGTTTGTGAATCTCAAGGAGAGAAGCTGACACATAAATAAATCCTTAAGCTGGGTGCCAGTGGCACATGTTTGTAATCCTAGCTACTTCGGAAGCTAAGATCTAAGGATCACAGTTCAAAGCAATGTCCAGGGAAGAAAAGCATGGAAGACTCATATCCAATTAACCAGCAAAAAGCTAGTGGAGCTGTGAGTCAAGTGGTAGAGCACTAGTCTTGAGTTAAAAAAGTAAAGGACAGTATTCAGGCCCTAAGTACAAGCCCCAATACTGGTACACACACACGCACACACACACACACACACACACACACATCCTTAAGAATGATTGGACTTCTGTAACAAATTGCCAAGTTGCTTAAGATGACAGGGCCTAAGTTATGAGTTTTCCCAGAGTAGGTGGAGTCACAGAAAGGCCCGTTTGCACAGAGTCAGAGCAATACGGATGGTATTCAAGGTCAAAGCAAGCAGGGAACCCAATATCCCAAATTGGGAGAGAACAGCTGGTTTTGGAAGAGCTGGGAAGGACATGGAATACGGTTTGGGGGATGCTACAGTGTGGGGGATGTTTTTGTTTCTAGAAACTGGGTATCCTAAGCTGGGTGCTGATGGCTCACACCTGTATACCTTCCTAGCTACTCAGGAGGCTGAAGATCGTCAGTCAAAGCCAACCTGGGCAGTAAACTCTGTAAGACTCTTATCTCCAGCACCAAAATAGTCAGAAATAGAGCTATGGCTCAAAGTGTTAACATACTAGCCTTGAGCAAAAGCAGCTCAGGGACAGTGCCCAAGCTCTGAGTTGCAAGCCCTAGTACTGAAAAAAAAAAAAAGGAAGAAAGGAAAGAAGGAAGGAAGGAGAAAGAAAATGGGTATACTAAGGACAAGGGGATTTTTTTTTTCACGTTTAAAATGCTAGATTCTTTCCCATGGAAATATGGTGACTCTTAAGTCTTAGACAGGAAAATGCAAAGCTTGTCTGGAGAAATGGCTCAAGTGGTAGAACACCAGCTTAGCAAGCAAACCTGCTAAGCTCAAGGCTTCTAAGTTGTTTTTTTTGGTCAAGTTGTGGGGCCTGAACTCTGGGCCTGGGCACTGTCCCTCAGCTCTTCAGCTCAAAGCTAGCGCTCTACCACTTGAGCCACAGAACCACTTCTGGCTTTTTCTGCTTATGTGGTGCTGAGGAATCGAACCCAGGGCCTCATGCATGCAAGGCAAGCGCTCTACCACTGAGCCACCTTCCATCCCCAAGGCCTCTAAGTTTAAAAGTTTAAACCCTAGTACCCAGGAGCGGAGCGGGGTGGGGTGGGGGCAGAGGATGATAAAAATTGCAACTCAGGCCAGTGCTGGTGAAAACATAAGACCCTCTTTAAAAAATAAAGTAAAAAATAGTCAAGTTATGTCTCAAGTGGAACCGCCCCTGCCTAGTAAGTTCGAGGTCCTAAGTTTAACAGTTTGAGCCCTGGTACCAGAAGGAAAAAAATAAAAGGAGGAAGAGGATTGCACCCAGGCCAATCTGGGCTAAAACATAAGACTATATCTGAAAAATAACTAAAGCAAAAAGGGCCAAGTGGTACAGCTGTTGCCTAGCATGCAAAGAGGCCCTGGGTTCAAACACCAATACTGCTTTGAAAAGAAAAAGAAAAAGATTCAAAGGGTAAACAAATGTAGTACCATTGTACTCACTGGACACTATGTTGAAAATGAACAATACAACTTGTGGGTGGGGATGAGAGGGAAAAACTGGGAGAGAATGACTTTGTCCAAAAAGAAATGTACTCATTACCTGAATTATGTAATTATAGCCCTTCTGTACATGATCTTTTAAGAAAAATAGTGACTATGATCATTTGAAGTATCACCTTTATAAAATCCATACATTAGCTGCACAAGTGCCTAAATTTACGAAAGCAAAAACACATATCGTTGGCCACCTTTGAGGTTACTGCAGTACCAATTCATTATTCTGAAATTGATAAAGGGAAATAATTAAATCCGTATGTTTATAGCACAGAAGTAAGTCTGGACTATAAGATACAAAGTGGCCGGGTACTGGTGGCTCACACTTGTAATCCTAGCTACTCAGAAGGCTAGATTTGAGGATTGCCATTCAAAGCCAACGTGGGCAAGGAAGTCCTTAAGACTCTTATCTCCAGCTACCTACTAAAAAAAAAAAAGAAAAATATGTCTGAAGTGGAGCTGTGGCTCGTGTGATAGAGCCACAAAAGCTAAGAGACAGTGCCCAGGCCCTGGTTCAAGCTCTAGGAATGACATACACATGAAAACAACTTCTCTAGATTAACCCCCATGATCAGCCTGTAATCTGTCATAGCATGCATATCCTGGTTTAGAATCCTATTTACTCTTCAAAAAATTTTAGGGTGTTTCTGTATGGTTTTCTTTTTGTTATTTTCTTTTTGTTGTTTGGTTTCATCTGTCTGAGATGCGATTCAAACTTGGTACTTAAAGCATTTGCTCACTGGTTGGCACTCTACTTGTTTACTTTTTGGTGATACTTGGGTTTGAGTCAAGCCCTCCTGCATCTGTGTGTGTGTGTGTGTGTGTGTGTGTGTGTGTGTGTGTGTGTGTGTGTGTGTACATCCCAATAATGGGGCTTGAACTTGAGGCACCTTTTTTGCACAAGGCTGGTGCCCTATCACTTGAGCCACACCTCCACTTCTGGCTTTTGCTAAGTAACTGGAGATAAGCATCTCAGAGCTCAAACTCCTGAATTAGCTAGGACTGTAGGTGTGAGCCACTAACACCTGGCTTATCATTCCAACTCCTTAGAAAAGACTTTTGCTTTGTTTTACCTGGTAGGAGAAATGTCATCCATACTTGTAAAGGAGTAAAGAACAGGCTAGGGTAACAGGTTACAGCAGCATTTCCCACAGCTCCAGATTCTGCGCAAGTCCCTGCTTACATACGCTGACTTGATACAAAAGGATACAGGGAAGTCTGTGTAGGGCAAAAGAATAGGGCTAGGATCCCCCCTAAAGACCCATCTGTTACAGGACTTTTCCCTAGCTTGGCACTATCAGGAAGCAACAAAACCTGATATCCACAGATACCAGATAAATGAGCCTCTCTGCGGCAGGGAGGGACGAGGACACATGGCCTGCAGGCTGCAGCCATCATTTTCAGTGGCCCAAATGTTGAACGGGCAATTGCTATACAAGCAGATTCTCCCTAGAAAGCCCAAAGGAGCCCTGCACCTTCCGGCCAGAGGCCCCAGACCCCCAACACCCAGGGTTTTCATCTGATTCCTTTTATTTTCTCCCTAGTAATGCTCAAACGTCAACTCCATGCTGGTAGAGAATTGCAGTCTGTTTTGTTCACTGATTTGCAGCACTTACAAGAGTACCTGGTCCACTCGGTGGGTCCTTCATGATGCTTTCTTACTTCACTGGGAGGACCCTGCTAAATGTCCCCAGCTCATCTTCAGAGTTCCATGAGAAGTTTCTACAGGAAGGCTGCCAAAGGCTTCAGGAGACCCCCCAGAGCTCCAGGATCTGGACTCCTGTGTGCTTCTGCTGGTGAACATCCATACCCACATCCAGGCCTGCTTTGGAGCTTGATCTTGCTATCTCTGCCTCCAGAGAGCTGGGATTACAGGCATCAGCCCCATACCTTTTAAGACTATTTTTGTAAAAAGAACTTTTTGTGTTCTTGCACTTAGGACCTTGGGACATGCTAGACTGGGAGATTTTTTTTTTCTATTATGTTTGTGGGTTTGAGGGTGGATGTGTTGTGCTGGTGTCTGGAACCTAGGGCCTTACACATGGTAGGCCAGAGCTCTACCATGGAGTGACAGACATTTCCAGGAGGACTCGGATATTAGACATTTATTTTGCCAGTCTTGGGGCTTGAACTCAAGGGCTGGGTACTGCCACTGAACTTCTTTTGCTCAAGGCTAGTGCTCTACCACTTTAGCCACAGTGCCACTTCCAGTTTTTTCTTTTTATGTGGTACTGAGGAACCTAGGGCTTCATGCATGCTAGGCAAGCATGCTACCACTAAGCCACATTCCCAGCCCTATATTACACATTACCTGGTGGGGTCCGGTAGTGGGGCCTGAACTCTGGGCCTGGGCGCTGTCCCTCAGCTCTTCAGCTCAAGGCTAGCGCTCTACCACTTGAGCCACAGTGCCACTTTCAGCTTTTGTTCTTTTTGCTTATGTGGTGCTGAGGAATCAAAACCCAGGGCCTTAGGCATGCAAGGCAAGCACTCTACCACTGAGCCACCTTCCCAGCCCCATTTACCTGGAATTCTTATCCAATACCTTTGGATTTTGTATAGCTTAATTCTTCTGGCAGATATGATGTAACTTTTATCCTATTTTTTGTGACTTTTACTCTTATAAAATAAATATTTTTCTTTTTCTTTCTTTTTTTTTGGTCAGTAGTGGGGCTTGAACTCTGGGCTTGGGCGCTGTCCCTGCGCTCTTCAGCTCAAGGCGAGTGCTCTACCACTTGAGCCACAGTGCCACTTCTGGTTTTCTAGTGGTTTTTATTGGAGATAAGAGTCTCATAGACTTTCCTGCCCAGGCTGGCTTTGAACCACAATCCTTAGATCTCAGCCTCCTGAATAGCTAGGATTATAGGTGTGAGCCACCGGCACCCAGCTAGAATATTTTTCAAGAGGAAAAGACAGTGCCTGGTTCATATCTGAGAATGCCAAGGAGATCCCCTTAATAAAAATCTACCACAAAGCCAGTCATGTTACACACCTAAAATCTAAGCTATACAGGAGGTAAGAGGATGGATCATGGTCAAAGGCCAGTCTGAGTCAGTGTGATACCTGATCTAAAACAAACCAAAACTGGGTGCTGATGGTTCACACCTGTAATCCTAGTTACTCAGGCTGAAATCTGAGGGTTGCAGTTCAAAGCCAGTCTGAGCAGGAAAGTCTGTGAGATCCCTATCTCAAATTAACCACCAAAAAGCCAGAAGTGGAACTGCAACTCCAGTGTAGAGAGCCAGCTTTGAGCAAAAGAGTTCAAGGATAGTGTCCAGACCCTGAGTTCAAGCCTCAGGACCAGCACATAAAAACAAACAAAAACCTGGAACGAAACAACTGGGGACATGGCTCAAGTGGTAAAGTGCTTGCCTAGCAAGTACAAGGCTTTGAGTTCAAACCTCTTGAGGTCAAGAGGTTTGAGTACTACATAAATGAAATTATTTCCCACATATAACATGTTATGGTTAGAGAACAATGCATACAGAACATAGTAAGTGCTCTAAAAGACAGAACACTAGTAAGACACAGATGTATTTTCTTATTTCTGAGGAATCTTTCATTCTTGGTTGCCAAGGAAGGGTTCCATCTGCCCCTTCTGTCTCTACACTCCATAAAGAGCCAAGGAATGCCTGGAGAAAGATCATTTGTCTGTTTCTGTCCCCTTAAAGGCCTGTTATCAAAAGTCTGGTCTACAAAGAGGTACTATTTAAAGACAATGAAGCCTTTAAGAGGTGGGGCCTAGTGAGAGGTCTTTAGGTCATTGGGGGGGGGGGGATATGGTCTTGAAGGGAAAAGTAAGACCCTTTCTACTTCCTCTGCCTCCTTTTACTTTTTTTTCCTTTCTCACTGGCCATGGAGTGTGTTTGCTGTGCCATGTACTCGATGTGCATGCCATGATGCGCAGCAGCCTCTGTGGCTCTATCCTTCCTCCCCCAGTGACATTCGTCAGCAGATGATGGGAAACACAGGGGAAGGGAGTCAAGCTAAGTGGAGGCATGGTGTTCTGCCACCAATTTTACTTGACTGCTTCAGTGAAGACCTTTAAAGGTGGGCGGGGGTGGGCAGTTGCTGTACATTTTGGAACTCATGTAGAATCAACCGTACAGTGTATCTTAAGGATAAATAAATAGCTGTTGTGGCATCTTGCCAGTGTACATGGCACCACCACTTAGATATTTTTTTTATTTTTTTACTAATCTAGAAGACCATTTGGACTTTCTTTAACTCATCTGATTAATTCAGCTGATTTTTGACCAGATGGCCAGTTTCTACCAGTTCTCTCAGGAAGATGCTTCTGGAGGGAATTAAAGAGTCTATGTGACTACCTGGGCTTCAGTTAAACAGCAGATCTAGTGAAAATGCCTGGAGGGAAATTCTGTGCCTTTCCCTTCCCTTGTCCTCATTCGAAGAGAAGTGCTGAAGATTGAGCCCAGGACACAGAACACATGGGCAGATAAAGAATAAGACTGAAATGAGAGGCCAAAGTGTTCTCATCTGGGTGCTAGCTAGCAATGTCCTTTCCTGCTGGTCTAGTGACAGGACTCAGGGGGTCCTACCACCTAGATGGTTGCCTCTTGCAGTGGTTACCCTGGGGATTATATCTGGTCTCGCCACCAGATGGAGAGGCCCAACAATAACTATCTCTTCTGCATGTCATTTATCAAGAGGCACCAGTGGGTGTCGCTGTGGGCTATGGAACAAAGCTGTGGCACAATACACATAATTTTTTAAAGCTGGAAAACTGGATGCTTTATGTTAGCGATGAATGAAAAGTGACAGACGCTGAGCACTGGTGGTTCACGCTTGCAGTCTTTAAGGGGCTAAGATCTGGAAGCTTGTGATTAGAGGCCAGCCCAGGCAGACGAGTTCCCCAGGTTTCATCTCCAAAATAACCATCAAAGGTCTGGTCTCGGGGTGTGACTCAAGTAGTAGAGCCTCAGAAGCACAAGGTTCTGAATTCAAATGGAAAGGGGGGGGGGAGTTTGAGCTCTCACTAAAAAGTAGCAGCCTCTAGTTCTCAAAGAAAGTCCATAAAAGGGGAAATCAAGCATCATGAACATGTGTCTGCCTTTCCACTCCTGATCTGACCCTTCAGGGCTCTGGAATAGCTGAGAACACCAGCTTATGAGAAAAGCCACTGAATGGTGCCAAGCAGCAGGAGGCAATGCCGGGGAGGAGAATGAGAACTTCTGAAGACAGCTTCCAATGGCTACCTGGAGGACCGAGGTCCTCCCCGAGCAGCTGTCATGATGCAGAATCATCACAGGAGTCAGGACACACACCTGGTTTTAGTTCTCTACTACTAATTTTCTGTGTGACTGTGGGCAAAGTCAAACTACCTTTCTGGTCCTCATCTGTAAAAGGGGGTGGGGGGGTTAGGATTTTTGTTTGTTTGTTTGTTGGTGGTTGTAGGACTTGAACTTTGGGCCTGGGCACTGTACCTGAGCTCTTCATCAAGCAAGAGGTCTACCACTTGAGCCACAGAGCCACTTCCAGTTTCCTGGTGGTTCACTGGAGATGAAGAGACTCACAGACTTTCCTGCCTGGGCTGGCTTTGAACAGTGATCCTCAGATCTCAGCCTCCTGAGTAGCTAGGATTACAGGTGTGTATGAGCCATTGGTGCCTGGCTAAAATGCGATTCTTCTAACTTAAAAATAAATGTACAAAGCCAATAAACCACCAGAAAAACTGGAAGTGGCACTGTGGATCAAGTGGTGGAGCACTAGCCTTGAGCTGAAGAGCTGAGGGACAACGCCTAGGCCCAGAGTTCAAGCCCCACAACCAACAACAACAACAACAAAAAGTACTGGGCATCAGTAGCTCACACCTGTAAATCCTAACTCCTCAGAAAATCTGAGGATTCCAGATTGAAGCCAGCCTATACAGGAAAGTACGTGAAACTCTTATCTTCAATTAAGCACCAGAAAAAGACAGAAGTGGAATTATGGGTCAAGTGGTACAGCACTAACCTTCAGGGAAAAAACCCTCAGAACAGTGCCCAGGCCCTGAGTTAAGCCCTAGGACTGATAGGTCAGTGGTAGAACATGTGCTGGGCTGAGAATATGCAAGGTCTTGGGTTCAATTCCTAGGAAGGGAAAGAAAGGGAAAGGAAGGAGGAGGGGGGTGGGGGTGGGGGAAGGTTCATCTTTGCCCAAATCTTGGAGGCTGGCTTGATTCAGCCTCTTGCCTGAGCATCCAAGGGACTATCAATCAGGACTTTTTAGGCTAGAGGACAGGAGATATTAGAAGACACAGACAATTAGAACTGCTGAGGGTGTTTATGTTCTGCTGTCTATTGGTCTTGTTTCATTGTTCTGATGGTGTGGCTTGGCTCCTTTCAAGTTCTTCTTGGGTCTGACTTGTGATTCTCAAAGGTCATAACTAGGGAGGTTGGTTTGCCTTGCGAGACTGGAGTTGTGCCTTGTGAACCCGCAGGTTGTCCAAGTACTGCTGGATGTCCAGGGACTCCTGTCTCCAGTTCCCCAGCTTACGCTGCTGCTCTGTTACGAACTTTTTTTTCAAGTGATCGTGCAAGTGGCTCATCCTTTTCTTGGTCTTGTCAGATGTTCTTATCTTACAAAAAACAAACAAACAAACCCACAGGTAAGGTTAAGGTCAAGAAGCCACTTCAAAGCAGGAGAGGCAGCTGAGGCTGCTCATAGGTGAGAGGCAGATGGCCCTGCTGGACCCAATATTTATCTAGAACATCTCTGACTCACAGGAAGACTATTTCTCTGTTTGTAAAAAGTAGGCAGGAAACTGGATAACCACTTTGGTTGGTGCCTTCTGATGGAGTGCAGTTAAAGGCTTTACTTTGACCTTAATAGGATGTCTAGTTGAAAACTATTCCAAAAGAAATGGGTTGTGGTTTGCATTCCTATGACCCAGAGTGATAGAGGATTCGCCTGTCTCTTACCCATAGTGCTTTTCACATATTATCTGTAACACTTCTTATGTCTTGTGAATTCTACAATTCCTGTCCTATCTCCAACACAGTAAAGTCTGGGAAGGCCTACTGTCTTACTCTTTTTTTCTTTTTTTTTCTTTTCTTTTTTTTTTTTTTTTTGGTCATGGGACTTGAACTCTGGGCTTGGGCACTGTCCCTGTGCTCTCAATCAAGCTCAAAGCAAATGCTCTACCACTTGAGCCACAGCACCACTTCCAGTTTTCTAGTGGTTTATTGGAGATAAGAGTCTCACAGACTTTCCTGCCCAGGCTGGCTTTGAACCACTATCCTCAGATCTCAGCCTCCTGAGTAGCTAGGATTACAGGCATGAGCCACCGGGGCCCGGCTGCTCTACTCATTGAGTGATTTATTCCAATAAGCTAGTTGTGCTGCTGGAAAGAATGCTAAAAAATATTAGCTGCAGGTGTTCTTGGTGCTATAATATAATCAACCAAGAGATGGGACACATATTTCTAAGCCAGGCAGAAAGTTACTTAGCCCTGAAAAAGTTCACTAGGGGTTAGATGAGTTAGATGAGTACTGCTTAGAACAGGTGAGGGGCCTGAGTTCCTTCCCCAGGGAAGAAGGAGAAAAGGAAGGAAGGGGAGGGAGAAGGTTGCAAGGGAGTGTCAACATTGGGTTGTCCAGGATGGGGAGGCTGGGAACAAGTAGAAAAATGAATCTGGATGGGATCGTGGGTGTCCATAACAAGTTTTTCTAGGGGGTTCTAATAAACTTGATGTTTAATTTTAGTAATGATTTGAAGACGTAGCACATGTTAATTCATGCAAAAAAGTACTTCCTAAAGATCAGTCAATGTTGACATGATTATTTTGAGGGTAGCGTAGATGGCAAATGAGAGGGGTGCCTTTGAAAACAGTTCAACCAGTGGTTTTGACATCTTGCTGACATCTGGTTTTGACAGATGCATGACAAGAATACAGACCCCAGAGATTCCAGTTTAGTAAAATTTGGATGGGGCCAGCTAGGTTAGCTCACACCCCATCCCACCAGGCTGCTATAACTGAGCATGAGCCAGGCCCATGACTCAACTTGAGCTAAACCGCAGTCCTTCTCCAGGATTTGTCTAACTGGAATGACAGCAGAAGCCAGGCTCTCCTATCCCAGGCAGGAGACAGCCACCCTGCTCAGGGCAACATTCAGAAGACGGCAGATGAGCTGCAAGTATGTCCCAGAGGTAGAGCACCTGCCTAGCAAGCATGAAGTTCAAACCTCAGTATGGCTTCCACCCAAAATGAAAGAAAATAGGTGAAAAGAAAATAGAAGTTGAATGGTGTAGGAGCCTTTTCTCTTCCCACACATAGGCACCCTGCCCTATTTAATTTGCTTGAATTACTTCAAATTCAGTTTATATAACCTGGAACTGAAAGTGTCTTAATTCATCTTGTGGTTTTTTTTTTTTGTTTTTTTTTTGCTGTTGTGCATTTTTTTTTTTTTTAAATATCAGTTGTGGGGCTTGAACTCTGGGCCTGGACAATGTCCCTCAGCTCTTCAGCTCAAGGCGAAATATTTACCCCACTTGAGCCACAGCACCATTTCCAGTTGTCTGGTGGTTAACTGGAGATAAACAGTCTCACAGACTTTTCTGCCTGGGCTGGCTTTGAACTGCGATCCTCAGATCTCGCCCTCCTGAGTAGCTAGGATGACAGGTGTGAGCCACTGGTGCTCAGCTAATTGGGCTTTTTTTTTTTTTTTTTTTGGTGGGGTTTGAACTCAGGGCCGGGGCATTGTCCCTGAGCCTTTTTTGCTCAAGGCTAGTACTCTGCTACTTTGAGTCCCAGCTCTACTTCCCGTTTTCTGATGGCTAACTGGATATAATAGTCTCACAGATTTTCTTGCCCTGGCTGGCTTTGAATCACAGTCATCAGATCTCTGGCTCCTGAGTAGCTAGGCATGAGCCACCATCCTGTTTTATCAATGAGAAAAGTAAGCCCTAGGGCTGGGAAGGTGGCTCAGTGGTAGAGCGCTTGCCTTGTATGCATGAGGCCCTGGGTTCGATTTCCCAGCACCACATATGCAGAAAAAAAAAAAGCCAGAAGTGGCGCTGTGGCTCAAGTGCTAGAGCATTAGCCTTGAGCTGAAGAGCTGAGGGACAATGCCCAGGCCCAGAGTTCAGGCCCATGACTGGACCCCCCCCACCCCCCAAAAAAAAAAAGAAAAGAAAAGTAAGCCCTAGAGGACAACTAGCTGGCCTGCTCATCCCCAAATCCACCCTATTTCCACTGTACCTCGCTATGGGAATTTTAACAGGGGGAGAGATATACAGGTTACAGATCACCACTCTAGTTTGATTTAGTTTTTTGTTGGTTTTTTTTTGGGGGGGGGGCAGTCCAGTCATAGGGCCTGAACTCTGGGCCTGGGCGCTGTCCCTCAGCTCTTCAGCTCAAGGCTAGCGCTCTACCACTTGAGCCACAGCGCCACTTCCGGCTTTTTTCTTTTTGCTTATGTGGTGCTGAGGAATCGAACCCAGGGCCTCATGCATGCAAGGCAAGTGCTCTACCACTGAGCCACCTTCCCAGCCCCCTTTTTATTGTTGTTTGTTTGCTTTTCCAGTCTTGGGGCTTGAACTCAGGGCCTGGGTACTGCCCTTGAGCTTCTTTTGCTCAAGGCTAGCACTCTTTTACCACTTGAGCCACAGCACCACTTTCAGCTTTTTTTGTTGTTGTTGTTTATATGGTACTGAGTAATCAGACCCGGGACTTCATGCATGCTAGGCAAGCACTCTCCCACTAAGCCATATTCCCAGCCCCTGGTTTAGTTTTTGTAGTACTGGGGACAGAGCCCAGGGCCTAGCATCGGCAAGGCAAGAGCTCTTCCACTGAGCTCTAGCCCTTGCTTTTGGCTTTCTTGGCCCTTAAGAGAATCTTTAAGGTTCTCCAGCTCTTTTCAATGACAGAATCCCAAGGGCCCACCCAGATTTGACCCTGAACATGTAAGGAAGCGCAGCAGTAGGAAGAGCTGCCTGCTCTGCTTGAAATGAGTCTGGTCTTAGATTATCTTGTTCACTTTTCTCTTCCAGTGTTTAATAGTATCTGTCTGGAGTAGGCCATGAATTCATCAATGTCCAAAAGAATCAACAGCGTGACTGCACCTGAGATTTCCAATAAGCGGGTCAAATCCTACCTATCCATACACTAACAGTGGGAGAAGAGCCTCAATTCTCATCTGGAAAATGGGGATGACCTTTATGGGGGAGGGGAAGCATGATGGGCAGTATTGCTGCTGATTCAAGCTCGAGGATCTGCGGTACTAGTGTCATGGAGTCTTTCTCTCTGGCCCCTTCAGCTCAGGGAAAACAGGAAAACAGGTGTGACATGTCTGAGCAAGTCACTGGTTTATATCATCTGCTTCATGTGTAAAAATGTGGCCTGGCTGAGGCTACTAGCTACTAGTTACTCAGGAGAATGAGATCTAAGGATTGTGGTTCCAAGCCAGACAAGGCAAGAAAGTCTGTGTGACTTTTATCTCCAATTAATCGCCAAAATAGCCAGAAGTGAAGCTGTGGCTCAAGAGGTAGAGCACTAGCATTGAGTGAAAAAGCTCAGGGACAGCACCCACACCCTAAGTTCAAGCCCCAGGACTGGAAAAAAATGGGGCCTGCCCACCTCAGGATACTGGGATTGGGAAATGAGGATGGGTGGGGCCCTAGCAGTAGAAAACATAAATCCTTCTAGCTATTTTACCTTTGGCTCAGAGACTCGCAGTGCACTGAGGTTGTCCCGAATGATCACCCGGGACAAACAGCTCTTGGGTAAAAGTTTTTTCACAGCAGCTTCAACGGAATTCATTACACTGAAATGGAGAGGATAAAATGGAAAAGGTTAGAAATGGCCAGAACTTGACAGGCTGACGTCCTACAGAAGTTAAGGACTCTTGCTTATGACAAGCCCTGATTTCCCGTAATTGTCAGACAGACCGGAGTAGCCATTAAGTTATATTTTGTGGACAAAGTGTGTAAAGGGTTAGGTCCTCTTTATCCAGAAAAGCCAAAAAGAAGGAGGAAGAGGGGGAGGAGGAGGAGGAGGAGGAGGAGGAGGAGGAGGAGGAGGAGGAAGAAAGGAAGGAAGGAAGGGAGGGAGGGAGGGAGGGAGGGAGGGAAGGGAGGGAGGGAAGGGAGGGAGGGAGGGAGGGAGGGAAGAGTGAGTGAGCTAGTGAGCTGGGCACCAGTGTAATCCTAGCTACTCGGGAGGCTGAGATCTGAGGATCACAGTTCAAAGCCAGCCTGGGTAGGAAAGCCTCTAAGACTTTTATCTCCAATAAACCACCAGAAAACTGGAAGTGGTGCTATGGTAGAGTGCTAGTCTTGAGCTGAAGAGCTGAGGGACATTGCCCAGGCCCAGAGTTCAAGCCCCATTACACACAAAAAGAAAGACGGGGGGGGGGGGGGGAGGTGGCTCAGTGGTAGAGTGCTTGCCTTGCATGCATGAGGCCCTGGGTTCAATTCCTCAGCACAACATAAGCAGAAAAAGCTGGAAGTGGTGCTGTGGCTCAAGTGGTAGGTTGCTCGCCTTGAACTGAAGAGCTGAGGGACAGCGCCCAGGATCCAGGGTTCAGGCCCTATGACCAGCAAAAAAAAAAAAGGAAGAAGGGAGGGAAAGAAGGAAGGAAAGGAAAGGAAGGAAGGAAGAAAGGAAGGAAGAAAAGAAAGGAAAGCTAGCTAGGTGCCCATGGCTCATGTCTGTAATCCTAGCTACTCAGGAGACTGAGATCTGAGAATCACAGTTCAAAGTCAATCCGGGCAGGAAAGTCTGTGAGACTCTTATCTCCAATAAACCACCAGAAAACCGGAAATGGTGCTGTGGCTCAAGTGGTAGAGGGCTAGCATTGAGTGGAAGAGCTCAGGGACAGCTCCCAGGCGGGGAGTTCAAGCCCTACAACCAACAAAAAAGAAAGAAAGTGAGGGATGTTTGGGGGAAAGGAATTTAGGGGACTCTAGAGAATGAGAGGCAGATGATGGAGTAGAGTGGGAAGGGGTAGGGTGGGGTACGAGGCAGCTAGAGGTTTAAAAAGAAAACAATGTGGACAAAATGAGGAGGTGGCTCTACCAAAAAGTGGAGGTATGGCTCAAGTGGTAAAGTGCCAGTCTTGAGGGAAAAGCAAAGTGAGAGTATGAAGCTCTGAGTTCAAGTCCAGTACTGACACACAAAAACACACTTTGGACAAGATGATTCATTGATTAAAAAAAACTCAGACACTGAATGTTTCACTTTTTGGTAATTTGGTTACTTACACCTTGCTTTAGAAATACACTCCTTTAAACTGTTCTGCTTTCTTAAAAATGTTTATATTTCCTTTTTCTCTTTCTTTACTTTTTGGACTGAGTCTTCCTATGTAGACTAGTCTATCCTCAAACGTTCTCCTACTTCAGCCTCCCAAGTGACAGGATTTCAGGTGTGCATCATTTCCTCTGGATAGCTTTTCTTTTTCTTTTTCTTTATACTGAGGATTGAACTCAGGCTACTGTTTAGATCCTAAAGTTTGGAAAGTAAATGTGCAACAACCAGAAAGCAAGTTAATATTGGCAAATCATACAGTAAAATACATATAGTCAGCTGGGAATGTAGCTTAGTGGTAGAGTGCTTGCTTAGCATGCATGAAGCCCTGGGTTCGATTCCTAGTACCATATACACAGAAAAGGCCAGAAGTGGTGCTGTGGCTCAAGTGGTAGAGTGCTAGCCTTGAGCACAGAGAGGCTCAAGGACAGTGTCCAGGCCCTCAGTTCAAACCCTGAGACCAACAAAAATAAAAACAAAAAAATACATATAATCATATATAAACATCCTTGGTGTACTAAATGGGGGAAAAAGCCAACAGTGTACTTTTTGTGATGTATTTTTGAGGCTATTTTTTAAATGATTTTGTTTATCTTTACTAGCTTACATATAGTTATACAGAGGAAGATTTTACTGTTACAATTCCACAGGTTTATATTTCAATTGTGATTTTTTTAGTAGGTATGACAGCTGGGTGCCTGTGGCTCATATCTATACCCAGCTAATCAGGAGGTAGAATTTGTGAGGACAGCAGTTTCAGGCAAGCCGGGGCAAAAAAAAACAAAAAAAACCCCAGAAACTCCCATCTCAACAGAAAGTGATCAGTGTGGTAGCATATTCCCACCATTTCAGCTATGGTGGGAAGCATAAATACGATTGTAGTCCATGCCAGTCCCAGCAAAAAGGGAGACCCTATATCAAAACCAACCAATACTGAAGAAAAAATAGTAAATTATAATATGTATATGTGGATAAACCTAGAATCATACACATCATTTTGCTGGTCTATCTCATTTTCCTCTAAGTATACACTCCTCTTATAATTAGGATAAAATTGTGCTTGGTACTAGTGGCTCACACTTGTAATCCTAGCTACTCAGGAGGCTGAGACATGGAGGACTGAGATTCAAAAACAACCCAGGCAGAAAAGTCCACAAGACTCCAACTCCAATTAACAAATTGTTGACCAGAGGTATTGCTCAAGTGGTAGACAGCCAGCCTTGAGCAAACAAGAACTCAAAGCCCCGAATTCAAGGCCTTGTACCAGCACGTGCCCATGTGCGCGCGTGCAAACACACACACACACACACACACACACACACTAGAATAAAAAGACAGTTTCTGAAAGGTAAAACATTTTGGAGAATTTGACATTTTTTTCCAAATACATTTTCAGCCAATTTGTAACAATGGTCGTGTGTGTGTGTGTGTGTGTGTGTGTGTGTGTGTGTGTGTGTGTGTGTTGTATGTGTCAGTTCAGGGGCTTGAACTCAGAGCCTGGGCGCTCACTGTCCCTGAGCTTTTTTTTTTTTTTTTTTTGCCAATCCTGGGGTTTGAACTCAAGGCCTGGGTACTGTCCCTGAGCTCCCTTTGCTCAAGGCTAGCGCTCTACCATTTGAGCTACAGCGCCACTTCTGGCCTTTTCTGTTTATGTGGTACTGAGTAATCAAACCCAGAGCTTCATGCACACTAGGCAAGCACTCTACCACTAAACCAAATTCCTAGCCCTGTCTCTGAGCTTTTAAGTGCTAAAGGTTAGTGCTCTATCACTTGAACAACAGTTTGACTTCCAGCCTCCTCTCCTCTCTCCCTCTTTCCCTCTCTCTCTCTCTCTCTTCTTCTCTCTCAGCTAATTGGAGATGAGAGCATCATGGACTTTCCTGACCAGTTAGCTTTGAACCAGAATGCTCAGATCTCAACCTCCTGAGTAACTAGAATTGCAGGTGCAAGCCACTGGCACCCAGCTGTTGTTGTACTTACAAACAAGTATGAGCCGGGCACAGGTGGCTCATGCCTGTAATTCTAGCTACTCAGGAGGCTGAGATCTGAGGATCGCGGTTCAAAGCCAGCCCAGGCAGGAAAGTCTGTGAGACTCTTATCTCCAATAAACCACTAGAAAACCAGAAGTGGCGCTGTGGCTCAAGCGGTAGTGTGCTCCCCGAGCTGAAGAGCGCAGGGACAGTGCCCAAGCCCAGAGTTCAAGACCGACCAAAAAAAAAAAAAAGTATGAACAAAGTAAGCATCCTCAAACTCCCTTGCCCTGTTCTGTTTTTTTTTTTTTTTTGGGGGGGGGGGGAGGTAAGGGGATAGGCACTGGGCTTGAACTGAAGGTCTCATGTTGTCCCTTAGTTTTTCACTCAAGGCTGGAGTTCTATCCTGAGTCATACCTCTGCATCCCTCATGCCCACTGCATTTTTTTTTAACCTCTGTGTAGGACAACATGGCAGACATGAGCTGATGGGAAAGGCTGAGTCATACATAAGTCTCTCAAAGCACATTTAGAGGCAAAACAAAACAAAAAACCAAATGAATTTCTAAGCCAGGTTCAGTGATTGAAGCCTGCAGTCCTAGCTACTTGCCAGCCCCAGGGGGGAAAAAAAGGGTTTACAAGACTCCATCACCAACAATGGCTGGGTGTGGCTGTGAGCACTCGAAATGTGAGTACATTTTAACCCAGGCCAGCTGTCCTAAATGAAGAACTTCCTCCTTTTTTTTTTTTTTTAAAAGACCATTTGGGCCACACCCTAAGTATAAAATGGTATCCTATCTCAACAATGTAACGAAGTAGGAGAGCACTTGCCTGGCAAGGGTGAGATCCTGACTTCAAACCCCAGTGCAGCAAACAAAAAGCCTAAATTTACTTAAGGATGCACAAAACACTCTTTACTTAGTAGTGTACTAAACTTACAGATACAGTACTAGCAAGAAAGGAAAAGGGCAATGATTGGAGATAATCCAAATAATGGTTATTTTGAACCAAATTGTTTTCCAGTGAAGTCTCTGGGAGCCTGAGGGTGAAAGCTAGGAGTAGGTGAGAGGGTTTGTTTGGATTGGGGCCAAGCAGAAGGAACTGGAGGGTTTTTTTTTTTTTTTTTAATGGGGGGGGGGGTGTTTGTTTTGTGCTGGTACTGAGGCTTGAACTCAGGGCCTGGATGCTGGTCCCTTAGCTTTTTTTTTTTTTACCCAAGGCTGGTGTCCTATCACTTGGGCCACAGTTCCACTTCTGGCTTTTTGGTGATTAACTGGAGATTAAGTCTCATGGACTTTCCTGCCCTGACTGGCTTTGAACCGTAGTCTCAGACCTCAGCCTCCTGAATAGCTATGATTACATACAGGCACCCGGGTGCCCGGCTTTTGCTGAGGAGTATGTCTGGCAGGTTTTCGCTTGGGAAGATCTGGCTCTTGCTTGACTTCTGCTTGGTTCAGGACTCACCCCCAAAGGGCGCTGAGGGTCACCCGAGGTCCAGCCTGGGAGATGGAAAGTCCAGGGCTGGGTTGCAGATGGAAATGTGCAGGAGTTAGGCCCTGGAGTGGGTCTGGGGGAGGAGCTGGGGGCCAGATCTACGAGAAAAGCGGGATTTCGGGGGTCTAGGGGCGCGCCTCGGGAGTGCGAGAGTTTGCGCTGTGCCCGGGGGTGAAAGGGCAACCCAGCCGCACCTGAACGGCACCAGAGGCTGCTCGCTCCGCGGTCGCAGGAAGCAAGTCTGCGACTGGACCCCGAGGCGACTTTCAAGCCGGTGGTCAAAGTTTCTGCGCCGGAAGTCCAAGCTCCGGATGGCGCCGGAAGCAGAGGCAGCTTTCGTAACGACGTTACCGTCCGTCGACGATTCCGGGTCACTTTTGTACGGGGTAGTGCCTTTCATATCCCGCAACGACTGGAAAACGGTAGGCTGGCTGTGAGCCATGGTAGATGAGCACTGGCGCCAGCGCAGGCAGAGGAAGACAAAGCGAGGGTCCCCGGAAGCGAAGTTCTCGCGCGTTGCCCAGGAGACGCGCGAAGGGGCGTGGCCTGCGAGGGAGGGGACGTTCTCGTAGCCTGGTCTCCCCACAGCCGCCAGGATGGGGGGGGGGCGGAGGCCTAGCGCGTTGCCATGGAGACGAGCTGCCGTGAGGCGGCTCCACTTGGCTTGGAAAACGAGTCCCGGGCGAGGCCGCGTCGCGCTCAGAACAGAGGTGGGAATTTCTCGGAAGACCTAGCGCCAGCCGTTCCTCCCCGCCGGGAGGCACCGTTACAGTAGCCATCAGAGCCTCGGGCGTGCGAGGATCGGAGATCGTCGTCGAGGATCCGGAACTGGTCGATCTTCTCCCTCCCGAGAAACCCTCGCCCGGGACTTCCCCACCCTCTGCGGGTAGCAGGTGAGACCCACGGGGCCTTGTCTCCTGCGTCTCCTGGTCGAGAAGCCTATTCCAATGCTAAATCCCCAGGAACCCCCCCCCCCACACACACACACACCCTCCCTTGGAAGGGGCAAGTCGCCCTTGTCTGCCTGTGGACTTTGTTCCCTTTTTTTTGTCAGTCATGGGGCTTGAACTCTGGGCCTGGGCGCTGTCCCTCAGCCCTAGGCGAGCGCTCTACCACTTGAGCCATAGTGCCACTTCCGGTTTCTGGGTGGTTAATTGGAGACCAGAGTGCCACGGACTTTCCTGCCCAGGCTGGCTTTGAACCGGGATCCTCAGATCTCAGCCTCCTGAGTAGCTAGGATTACAGGCAATACTGCTGGCGCCCGGCTTTGTTCCATTTTTATAACGCAGAGTTTTACCACGGTTTTTTTTTTTGTTTTTTTTTTTGCTGATTTCTTCCACCTATAATGGAGCAGCTTTTAAACTGTGCTGGGTGACCCACAACTAGTACCTGACTCTTCTGTTTCTCTATGACACTTGTGATAAACCAAGGTTTGATTAGGTTGCTTTAAAGATCAGACCTGGAATTACAGATGTGAGCCACTGACACCAGGCTTCTCTGACCACTTTTTTTTCTGAAAACACTAGCTTCATTTAGACCTGGAAATATTTGGGTGATTGGAACAAGATGAATGAGTTGGGCATTTCTAATCTCCTTTTGCTGCCTTAACCTTTGGGTCAAATTCTATTCAGCATGATTGCCAATAAGAACTGGTCTAGCTGCTTCAGTGCCCGAATCCCTTTGGCTTTTACTCCATCCTCTTTCATCTGAAGTCCTCAGGACCACCTGTTGCCCATCCCAGCAAGCCATTAAAGACCTGCTTCCTCCTGCCTTTGCTGGAGGGGTAACCAGGTCTTCACTCTGGTCAGTGTTGACTCCCTTCTGCTCAACAGGGCCCATGCACTACGATCTTTCCTGTGCACCCTTACATTTGATTGTGTCTCATTTCTATTGCTTCCGTGCCAATTGACCCTAAGTGGCGTGTTCAGTTACAGTTGGAGCTTGGTGATGTGGAAATTCCTTGTGAGTGATTTCATTTAACTTTTTCATCTAATTGAAACTGAGCACAGGACCTTAGTTTAAAACTGTGGGCTATAATGGTTGCTTACTACTATTTTCCTGCTTAGTTGTACTTGTAATTAATGTCTATCTCTCCATTAGACTGAACTCCGTGAATAGGGGGACCATGACTGAGGTGTACTTTTCAGTATCCCCAACACCTAATACAGTGCCCTGATTTGGATCTCAGGACCTCGTGCTTGCACTCTATCACTTTGAACCATGTCCTCAATCCTTTGGTTTTTAGTTTATTTTTCAGATAGGATCTTGAGCTAACTTTGCCCAGGCTCATTCCAATCCTTCATTCTTCTACCTCTGCCTCTGAGTAACTGAGACCACAGACTTAACAGCACCATATCTGGCTTGCTTTTGAGATATGATTTTTGCCAAATTTGCCTAGGATGCCCTTAAACTGTAATCCTGTTATTTCCCAAGTAGTCTTTTTTTTTTTTTTTTTACTAGCATGGACATGACTCTTTCCCCCCTAACTATCCACACTTCAGAACAGTGTCTCTTCTGTACATTTGTTGTCACCGTGAAAAACATCAGACTCCTCTATTTCTGTTATCACTGAGCAGTAGGCAGGGTGGGGATGGAGGAAGGGGTGTCCTCGCTTCACTTTTCTGGGGTATTTTCTGATAGAGTTCAGATCATTGCCTGGCATTTAGGTATCCTCCTGGAGTCAGAAGGCTTTCTCCTTGTCCTCCCTATGATGTTCAGAATAAACCAGCCTCATCTGCCCTTCCTAGAATGAGCAGGATACACTAGAACCTGGCATCTGGGCTTTGACAGGACAACTTTTAGGCTTTCTCTTCAGTAGACTAGGATCTGCTTTCTACCAGTCCTTCCTCTCCTGAAATCCTAGAGAAACATGTCCTTACCTGACAAGCTTTTGCTTAAAAGGCAGAATTGTGGCTGTAAGGACATGAACTCAGCACTGGCAGGTGTTGGAGCTGGAGTGAAGATAGGCCATTGTAACCCTAGAGTGCTCAAGGTCTCCTGAGGAGACAGATGTTTGGGAAGTAGACCCTAGCTCAAGGCAAAGCCACATCTTTAGTAGTGTTAGGAGGGGAACACAAGGCTATAAAAACCCAGAACCAGGACTTGATCAAGTGTGGGGGTGTAGGGGTCCAGAGTGGAGTGCTCCCAGGGCATTTCCCTTAAGGAAGCAACCCTTGGACCAAGGGCTCCTCAGATCTCCACTGAACTTTGCTGAATGGAGCAGACCAGGATGTGTCAAGCTTGTGAGGAAAGAGGGTTCTGGGTGAGAGCTCAGCGTAGGCACAGATGGCTAGAAGGGATTGGCAGTGGTTCCGTCTAGCTAAGGCCCTCAAGAAACAGGGCAGGCTTATAGGAGGTTGGAGAGGTCAGTAGCAGCCAGGCCATTTGTGGCCACAGATTTCCGTCTTAGCCTGGCTGTGGGCAGCCATTGCTATAGATGATGCATTAGGTCCTTACTTTTCTGGCTAAGACTGCCAATGGTGTGATTAAATCAAGATATCCCTCTTTCAGTGAGACCTAGGGAGATGTATAATCTTTTCCTTCCTTCCTTCTATCCTTCCTTCCTTTTTTCTCTTTTTCTTCTTCCTTTCCTTTCCTTTCCTTTCTTTTTTTTTCTTCTTTTTGTTTTTGTTGTGCCTATCCTGAAACTCAGGGCCTGGGCACCATCCCTGAGCTTTTTCTCTCAAAGCTGGCACTCTACTTCATGAGTCACAACTCTACCTCTGACTTTTTGATGGTTAATTGGAGATAAGAGTCTCTTGGACTTTCCAACTCGAGTTGGCTTAGAACTGTAATCCTTAGATCTCAGCCTACTGAGTATATAGGATTATAGGTGTGAGCTATTGACATCCAGTACAATGTATAGTTTTTTGCAGGGTGTTTTGTTTTGTTTTTTAGGACTAGGAAAGTAAAGGTCCTGAGATTTCTTAGAAGATGAACAATAGGCTCACATGCCCTTCCTGGGCAGTGGTCTGTGTGGCTAAAGATTAGCCTCTGGCCTCTGTGCTCACAGTGGCTGTCAGTGCTGGCCTCCAGGAAGCTCTTAGCCACTCCCTTCCCGTGCCCTCTCTGAGAGGCTCGGGGATGGGTTTAATGAGGTAGGACTTTGTTACTTAACTTCAGTTTTACATTACACCTCCTACCTCTTCAAAGAGACAGAAGAAGGGACACAGGTCCTTCCCCACCCTTACTCAACCCCTTCAGTGACTCCAGCCCTGTGGGCTCTGGTTTCGGGTCACTGATTTGGGTCATTATCCAGAAGACAAGAGAGGAGATAGCCCAAGTGTTTCCCACTTAGAGGAGCTGGAAGGAAAAGACTGGATTTTGGTTTTGTTGCCAGTACTAGAATTTGAACTCAGGGCCTTGCACTCTTGCTTGTTTTTTTTTTTTTTTTTTTTCACTCAAGGCTAATGCTCTACTACTTGAGCCACACCTCTACTTCTGGCTTTTCACTGGTTAATTGGAGGTAAGAGTTTTGGAGATTTGTCTGCCCCAGCTGGCTTCAAACCTCAGTCCTCAGAACTCAGCTTCCTGAGCAGCTAGGATTACATGTATGAGCTTTCAGCATCTGGTGAAAGGAGAGAATTTTGAAGAAGGGAGAGGGCTCTGTGATTCGGGATGGAGAGCCAGGCAAGGGCACAGTCCAGGCATGTAGTGAACATACCCAATGAGATAGAAGGGGAGTGGGAGGGGGAGGCTTAAGAAATGCCAGACTCAGTGGCTTGCTCATTGTCCTGTAGGCTTGTGGACCTCAGACCACATGAGAAACATGCTAAAATGTAGGTTGGTGTGCCTTACCCAAAAATGTTACTGTTGGTTTGGGGACAAGGCCTGGTATCTGAGTAATTTTCTGATGGTCAGAGGACTGCCTTGGAATATCCCAGGGGCTCAGTCATCCATTTTCCAGAATTCTCCTGGGGTCAGCCTGTGTAGGGGTAGGTGTGGGGGGGAAGCTTCCCTCTAAACATCCTCTCCCTCCCTGCAGTGTTTGGGGGTCATGACCGATCAGAAGGATGCAGACCTCACCCATCTCTAACGGCCTTGATGACCGCAGCCCCAGGTACCTCATTGCCCCCTTGCCAGCAGCCCACCATCAGTGGCCTTTCTCAGATCACCAGCAGCCTGTATATCAGCAATGGTGCAGCAGCCAACAACAAGCTCCTCCTAACTAGCAACCAGATCACCACAGTCATCAACGTCTCGGTGGAGGTGGCCAACACCTTCCATGAGAACATCCAGTACACACAGGTGCCGGTGGCTGACATGCCCAGCTCACGTCTCTGTGACTTCTTCGACCCCATCGCCGACCACATCCACGAAGTGGAGCTGAAGCAGGGCCGCACGCTGTTGCACTGTGCCGCTGGTGTGAGCCGCTCTGCCACCCTGTGCCTGGCCTACCTCATGAAGTACCATGCCATGTCTCTGCTGGATGCCCACACATGGACCAAGTCGTGCCGGCCCATCATCCGGCCCAACAGTGGCTTTTGGGAGCAGCTCATCCACTATGAGTTCAAGCTGTTTGGCAAGAATACAATGCACATGGTCAGCTCCCCAGTAGGAATGATCCCTGACATCTATGAGAAGGAGGTGCGTTTGATGATACCACTCTGAGCCACACAGCCAGCCCCTGCTGATTGTTGATACAGACCATCATTTATCCTATACAAGGATTGGAAGTTGAACATTTCTACTTTTCTTGGTACAGGAACATGGCAAATACCTTTTTGTTTCTTTTCTTTTTTTTGGGGGGGGGGTCCAGTCGTGGGCCTGAACTCTGGGTCTGGGCACTGTCCCTCAGCTCTTCAGCTCAAGGCTAGCACTCTACCACTTGAGCCAAAACGCCACTTCTGGCTTTTTTTTCTGCTTATGTGGTGCTGAGAAATCGAACCCAGGGCCTCATGGCATGCATCGCAAGCGCTCTACCACTGAGCCACCTTCCCAGCCCCCCTTTTTGTTTCTTTTATTTCTTTTTTGGGGTATGTGTGCCAGTACTGGGTAAACTCAGGCCTAGGTACTACCCCTTACTTTTTCAATGAAGGTTGGTGCTCTGCCACGTAAGCCATACCTCTACTTCCAGCTTTTTGCTGGTTAATGGGAGATAGGAGTCTTACAGACTTTCGTGCCTGGGCTGGTTTTGAACCACCATCCAGATATCAGTCTCCTAATTAATTAGGATTGTAGGTGTGAGCCACTGGTGCCTGGCTCAAGATAGCTTTTTTTTTTTAGAGGTGGGATTTTTAGTCCCAGGGCTTGAACCAGGAGCCTGGGTACTGCCCCTGAACTTTTTGGCTCAAGGCTAGCATTCTACAACTTGAGCCACAGTGCCACTTCTGAGTTTTTTGGTGCTTAATTAGAGATGAGTCTCACAGACCTTTCTGCCTGAACTGACTTTGATCTGTAATCCTCAGATCTCAGCCTCTTGAGTAGCAGGGATTACAGGGGTAAGCCACCAGCACCTGGATGTTGCTATACCTTTTACCCTTGTAATACATATCAAGATTAAGCTCACTGATTATAACATGGTAGAGCTATGTTTTCTACCATGTTAAGTGGCAGTGCTGGCCATAGAGGGTGAGGCTGGTAGAAGCCCGGACCAACAAACTAGTGCCCAGTGCAGCTGGCAGGCCTGGAATCATGCAGCCCTCCTAGAATGAGCCTGCCATAATTCCTCATTCCTTCAGAGCCAGAGTCTTAACATATCATGAGCTTCTCCCAGTCAGTGCCAGCCTCCTGGATACATGGCCCGCAAAAGGTGCTCAAGGAACCCTGGTGGACTCCACCAACGGTTTCACCACAATGGCCCAACTCTGGTGTTCTAGGCTGGACTTACAGTGGAATTGGGCCACCATGGTAAAATACATGTCGCCCTAGTCCACTTCGTATTGGCATTTCTTCCATCTGCACAGAGCCACTTACTGTTTACAAAGTGCTCTATCCAGAGTCGGTGTGGGAGAAAAACTACTTTCCATTCCACCTCAGAAGAGGCTCAGGCTTAGACGCCTTTTCAGGGTTTCCTCTGAGGAAAGCTGGGTCACCAAAAGGCTTGGTGGTGAATTGCTGACTATCCAGCCAGTGCCCAGGCTGGCTGGCCATCAGGATCCACGTGCACAAGTCAGAGGGACAAATGAGTGCTCCAGCAGGCCCTGGAAATCCAGAGTCACTCCAAACCTGCGGTGCCAGGATCTAAGCGAACACTCGCTGTCGTTCTAGCCTGAGCTTTTCAGATCATGAATGAATGAGACAAAGAAATGCACTGCTTGGCTTGATGTCCTGACCCAGAGCTGTGCATCTCCAGCCCAGAAAGGCCCAAAGCTTTCTCTCTAAGCCTTTCCCTGCAAACCCTACTCTCACAAAGGGAGTAGCCAGGGGTCAGATGTAGTAAATCCAGAGAGAAGAAAAAAAAAATCACCATTCTAGACTGGTCTCAAAGTTCTTGTTTTAAGAAAAAATTTGAAATAAATATGCCATAAAGTTAACTTTGGGATATACAGTTCTTTGAGGTTTATTATTGTTTGGGTGATAGCGGGGTTTGAACTTTTATTTTTCATATAGGGTTTTGTGTTTGTGCCCAGGTCCAGATCCTCCTGTTTGGGCAGCTCACATGACAGGCATGAGGCACCACACCCACCCATAAAGGCTTCCCCCCCCAGTGCTGGGGATTGAACTCTGGGTCTTGGGTCTGTTAGGTGGGCACCCTGACACTTCAACCACACCTCCAGTTGTTTTGTTTGTTTGTTTTTGAGAGAGGGTCTCAAAGCCCAGACACATCTGTAGCCCATGTAGCCCAGGTTCACCATGGAGCCTCAATCTTGAACCCCCTGCCTCTGAGTACTGGAATCACCGGTCTAAACTTCCATGGCCAGGGGACATTATATCTACCTTTACCTTCACTAGTGCTACATGGCTATCTTGATTACTATGGCTTTGTAATTAACTCTTCAAACCAAGAAGTTTGTTTTCTCCAGTTTTATTCTTTTAAAAAAATTTTTTGGTGGTTTTTGTTTCTTTGCTTTCTGAGTCAATCAGCTTGTCTTTATCAATAACCCAGGAATCCTGCCAGAATTTTGCTTGGAATTAAGCCTATTGATTGATTGGGGGGAGCGGGGAGCCTATTGATATCTTTACTATATGGAATCTTCTGATCTATGAATATATTACATCTTTCCATTGATTCAGGTGTAGTTTTCAGCACAGAGAAGGTATTTACACTTACAATGATCACTTCTTGTGTAGTGCAGTTAGCTTTATAAATTAAATAATTATTTCATTTTTGGGAAACTTTTTTCTAGTTGCTCATCGTTAGCATAGAGATGCTAACAATGATTATTTGGGTGTTGATCTTTGATTTTTTGTTTTTGGGATTTTTTTTTTTTTTTTGGTCCGGTTGTGGGGCCTGAACTCTGGGCCTGGGCGCTGTCCCTCAGCTCTTCAGCTCAAGGCTAGCGCTCTACCACTTGAGCCACAGCGCCACTTCCGGCTTTTTTCTTTTTGCTTATATGGTGCTGAGGAATCGAACCCAGGGCCTCAGGCATGCAAGGCAAGCGCTCTACCACTGAACCAACTTCCCAGCCCTGGGATGGTTTTTTTTTTTTTTGCTGGTCCTGGGGCCTGAACTCGGGGCCTGGGTGCTGTCCCTGGGCTTCTTTGTGCTCTAGACTTGAGTCTCAGTGGCACTTCCTGCTTTTTTGAGTAGTTTATTAGAGATGAGAGTCTCATGGGTACTTTTCTGCCCAGGCTGGCCTTGAACTGCAATCCTCAGATCTCAGCCTCATGTGTAGTAGCTGGGTTTAGAGGCATAAGCCATTGGTTGCCCAACTGGGTGTTGATCTTTTAACTTGGGACCTTGCTAAACTCATTTAGAGAAGCGTTTTGTCCAATCCAGGCAGAAAGGTCTGTGAGACTCTTATCTCCAATTAACTACCAAAATAGCTGGAAATAGAGGTGTGGCTGAAATGGTAGAGCACCGGCCCTGAGTGAGAAAGAATAGAGATTGAAAGGCCCTGAGTTCAAGTCCCAGAACCAGCACACACAATAGACACAGACACAGACACACACACACACAATTTATTTTTAAAGAGGATCTAATAGAGCCAAATGTGACCTTTGAGATTGGATCAACAGGGTCCTTGTGGCCTCTTGCTGTCTTGAATTATTCTGGTAGAAAGCAGCTCAAATCATGAGAACATTCCAGAGCCCTAAGGAGAGGGTCACATGGCCAGGAACCAAGGCCTCCAGCCAACAGATATGAATAACTTTTTTGTTGTGTGTTTTTTTTTTTTGTTTTTGTTGGTCATGGGGCTTGAACTCAGGGCCTGGATACTGTTCCTGAGCTCTTTTGCTCAAGGCTAGTGCTCTACCATTTGAGCCACAGTGCCATTTTCAGTTTTTCAGTAATTATTAGATATAAAAGTCTCACAGGACTTTGCTGCCTGGCTGGCTTCCAACCATGATCTTCAGATCTCAGCCTCACGTATAGATAGGATTTTGTTTTGGGGATTTTTGTTTTGTTTTGGTTTTGGTTTTGCTTTGAGACAGGCTCACTGTATAGGTCAGGCTAGTCTTGAACTCCCAATCCTCCACTTCTAGACTGGTAGGAGAACAGGCATACATCATCACACCCAGACTGAATCACTGCTTCACAAGAGCCTAAGCCAGAACCACCCCCACTGAGCCACACCCACATTCCTGATCCTGTGGTACTAAAAGAGGAATACATACTTGTGGCCTTAAGCCACAAAATTTCATGATAATATTGGCAAATGACAAAATTATAATAATTTATTGTAAAGATCTTAAATTTCCACTCTGTTCTCCAAAAGAAAATGTATGTTTTAATGGGCTTAGTTGAAGAGTTTGATTTTATAAGAGGAGAAAGGCTGTGAAAGAGGTGAATAAGAGAGAGGGAGAGGCCGGGCGCTGGTGGCTCACGCCTGCAATCCCAATCCCGGCTAGTCAGGAGGCTGAGAGCTGAGGATCGCAGTTCAAAGCCAGCCAGGGCAGGAAAGTCTGTGAGACTCTTATCTCCAATTAACCACCAGAAAACTGGAAGTGGTGCTATGGCTCAAGTAGTAGAGTGCTCGCCTTGAGCTGAAGAGCTGAGGAACAGTGCCTTGGCCTAGAGCTCAAGCTCCATGACCACCACCAACAACAACAAAAAATAGAGGGAGGGAAGGAAGGAAGGAAGGAACGAACGAAGGAAGTTTACTTATCATTTCAAAGTTACTTTTTGCTTTTTTTCTGAGATAAAAATCTCTATTGTAGCTTCATATTTAAGATCTTCCTGCCTTACTTTCCCAAGTACTGGATTATAGGTGTGTACCACCAAGCCTAGCTTCAAAGTTAGTCATCATAGGGCAGAAACAGAAACAGAGAGACAGAACATGAAACAAAAACTAGTTTTTTAACTTCAGTTTGCTTCAGATTACTTTTTTTTAAGGATTAAAGAATTAGAGTGGAAGGGACCTTTGCTAGACCTTTTGAAACAGCTTATTTGAGAAATTTCATTTTTATTTTCTTCCTCTCCTGATTCCTAAGGCTGGATAATGATTTAGTTTCATTTTGGAATTGTAGCATGGGTAAATCCATTTTGATTTTCATTCTGAGATATATACACACACATATATTTATAGTCTGATATATAGTGTATAGATACATACTAGAGAATTCTATATAGTGTACGTATATAGAATATAGAGTGGTCTGTCCATAGTGCATAGAGATAGATAGATAGATAGATAGATAGATAGATAGATAGATAGTATGTGAAGGACTTACCTCTCCCCTGTTGGCCTAATCTTTTTATGTATCCAAAGACAGAATATGAAGGATTGACCCCCACCCTGTTTTCCTAGCTACATACAAATGTCAGGCAAAACTCTAGATATACACAGATGTGCTTGACGCAGGCAGGGTAACCTTGGCTGTAAACACTGCATTGTGGGCCTAACCTGTAGGGAACTCTGAGGCCTAGCTGAGTGACCAGGAAAGAGTTAAGGGGTTGGAAGACTGAGAAGTAGACCCCAAGAAGGTCAAACCATCCAGGCAAGACAGGTGTAGAGCTGTTTGAATGCTAAAAAGCTTGAGATCTTGGATAAGGGAGTCAACTTTCCCTATACTTACCCTATTCTCTGCCTGCACCTGCAGTCACCTTCCCTGAACTGGACTCAAGTAACCTCTGTTTCCTTGCTCAGACCCCACAAAAGCCTAACTCCAACCCCTACCTCCTAGCACAAACTCCAATCCCGTGGGAAGGTTTCTGCCCCTTGCTGTTCTTCAGGAACAGTCCTTCCTGTGGAAGATCAAGTCCAGCCTGGTTCCTTCCTTTCTCCTCCATTTTCCTAATATGTATTATATAAAATACACATAGTAGGTAGCTGGCTGGCTGGCTGGATAGATATTAGGGTCATCTATATAACTGGACCAGTACAACATGTCTCGTGATCTCCTTGCTTCCTGGCTCAAACCCCTCCAATTTTTCCTTCTAAGAGGACTCACTCTTAGGGGCTGGGAAGGTGGTTTAGCAGTAGAGTGCTTGCCTAGCATGCATGAAGCCCTGGGTTCAATTCCTCAGCACCACATACACAGAAAAAGCCAGAAGTAGCATTGTGACTCAAGTGGTAGAATGTTAGCCTGAGCAAAAGAAGCTCAGGGGCAGTACCCAGCCCTGAGGTCAAGCCCCAGGACTGGCAATAATAATAATAATAATAATAATAAATAAAAGAGGACCCAGACTTAGGTCGGAGGCATGGCTCAAGGGTAAAGTGCCTGCTTAGCACGTTCAAAGACCTGAGTTCAAAACACCAGTATAACCAAGAGACTAACTGAAGACCCGTTGTGGCTCCCAATGAAGAGGCCCTCACTTCCAGCCACAGCCCCACTACAGCTTTTGTAGGTGAGTCAGTGGAGATAAGAGTCTCATAAACTTTTCTGTCCAGGCTGGCTTCAAAGCATGATCCTGGGATCTGTCTTCTGGGTAGCTAGGATTACAGACATGAGCCATCTATGCCCTGGGAGTGTGCAGCTTTGAACAGGTAAAGGCAGAGGCAGATAACTCCTTTATGTTCCCTAAACTGGTAACATCTGAAAGTAAATGAAAGTAGCTAATGACTTGACTTTTTCTTTAGCTTCTTGATTTTAATGTCTGAGTCTGGCCCTTTCACTATTCACTAATTTGAATTTCTCTGTCTCCTCATCTGTCTATCCTGCTTCTTCCCCTGGGGGCTGGGGCAGCTCAGTGGTAGAGCACTTGCCTAGCTTGTACAGGGCCTTAGGTTCCATCCCTGCCACTGCCCTCTGGCTTCCTAGAATGATCAAGAGTGGTGGCAAGAGCCACCAGGCAGGGTGGGAGGCACACCAGCTCAGACATTGCTTTGTTCCTGAGTCCACAATGGCAGGATGCCCAGGCCCAGCTTTCCAGGCTTTCTCCAAGTCGGGGGTGGGGGGGGGTGTGTGTGGGGGGGGATGAGGGGGACATCAGTCCTGCTCTTTTTAGGCAGAATCAGGTCCCAGAATACCCCAAGGGATGGGGTAAGGAGATGAAAATGATAGAAAAGGTTGTTTCTTTGATGTGTGTATATGTATTGGGACTTGTACTTAGAGCCTCCAGCTCACTTTCCATTCAAGGCTAGCACTTGAGCCACACTTCCACTTCCAGCTTATTTGTCTGCAGTGCTGGCTTGGAATCTTGATCCTCAGATCCTAGACTCCAGAGTAGCTAGGATTATAGGGATGAGCTGTCAGCTCCTCTAGCTTTTAGGAACTTCATCAGCCTTTATCAGCAGCTGCTGCTACTGCTTCTTTTTTTTAAAAAAAGTTTTTTATTGTGAAAATACTATACTGAGGGATACAATCACATGAGCAAGGTAATTCTTTTCCTTCTCCTTCCCCCCCCCCCCCCTTCTCCTTCTCCTCCTTCTTCTTCCTCTTCTTCTTTTTCTTTCTTCTTCCTTCTTCATTTTCTTCTTCTTCTTCCTCCTTCTCCTCCACCTTCTCCTTTTTTGTGACAGTCCTGGGGCGTGAACTCAAGGCCTGGGCACTGTCCTTGAGCTTCTTTTTGCTTGAGGCTAGCACCCACAGCGCCACTTCTGGCTGTGTATGTGGTACTGAGGAATTTAACTTAGGGCTTCATATGCTAGGCAAGCACTCTACCACTAAGCCACATTCCCAGCCCTGGAAACAGGGCTTATCAGTTTTGTTTTTTTTTTAAACCAGAACTTTCTGATGAGTTTAGGGAGATGACGTTAGGGTTTGAGGGCATATCCTGCAAGGGGTAGGTAGGTCTTGGGCCCGTCTGTGGGCTGCCCAGTAGCCCTGTTTTTATTGCTCTGGCAACCAGGGCCCCTACACTTACTGCCTTTCCCTGACATTCTTTGTAGCAGGATGAGATCAGCGGCATGTGGATCGTCCCTTTTCCATGGAATCTTCATCTTCTGAACTACCTACCCATTAGTCACTGTTGGGCTTAGTTATCCTAGTTGTCAGAGCAACTGTGGTCATGGTAATCCTTACTGTACTTAGTAATAGCCTGAAGGCAGTTAGGACATCAGATAAGCAGTAAGATGCTTCCTTTAAATGAAAAGGTGAGAGCTCCACTTAATAAAAAGAAAAAAAGAGCTGGGTGCTGGTGGCTCACGCCTGTAATCTTAGCTACTCAGGAGGCTGAGATCTGATGGTGGTTTAAAGCCAGCCGGGGCAGGAAAGTCCGTGAGACTCTTATCTCCAATAAAAATCACTAGAAAACTGGAAGTGGCGCTGTGGCTCAAGCAGTAGAGTGCTGAAGAGCACAGGGACAGCGCCCAAGCCTAGAGTTCAAGCCCCACGACCGACCAAAACAAACAAACAAACAAATAAGGTAAAAATGATTTTATTCTGAAGTTAAGATCCAGAGGAGGGCTGGGAAGGTGGCTCAGTGGTAGGGTGCTTGCCTAACATGCATGAAGCCCTGGGTTCCATTCCTCAGTACCACATACACAGAAAAAGCTGGAAGTGGTGCTGTGGCTTAAGTGGTAGAGCACCAGCCTTGAGCCAAAGCAGCTTGGGGATAGCACCTAGGCTCTGAGTTCAAGCCCCAGGACTGGCAAAAAAAAAAAGATCCAGAGGAGTGCCAGTGGTTCACATTTTTAATCCTAGCTACTCAGGCTGAGGTCTGAGGATCCAGATTTGAAGCCAGCCCAGGCAGGAAAGGCTATATGAAATTCTTTTTTTTTTTGGTCCGGTCGTGGGGCCTGAACTCTGGGCCTGGGCACTGTCCCTCAGCTCTTCAGCTCAAGGCTAGTGCTCTACCACTTGAGCCACAGTGCCACTTCCGGCTTTTTTTTTTTCTTTTTGCTTATGTGGTGCTGAGGAATCGAACCCAGGGCCTTGAGCATGCAAGGCAAGCGCTCTACCACTGAGCCACCTTCCCAGCCCAGGCTATATGAAATTCTTATCTCCATTTAACCAACAAAAACCTTGAACTGGAGCTGTGGCTCACATACTAGAGAGCTGGCTAGCCTTGAGTGAGAAAGCTAAGAACAGTGCCCCGGTCCAAAGTTCAAGTCCCAGCACACACACAATAAATAATAATAATAATAGTAGTAGTAATAATAATGATAATAATGGTGTTATTTTCCCCCTGGAGACGACCTGCTTCCAGCCTATTGAAATAAACTATTGAAACATACTTGCACTTTTTCTAACATTGGCCTCTTGCCTGACTTCTCACACAAAGCTAGCTTTCAGGCAGGTGGAAAGCCAAAGTGAGGTGGGATTCTGAGGTGATGGGAGCAGTAACTGCTCCCTAGGGGCATTGCTGCCTAAACCTCCCAGCTCCCAAATCAAGCCGGGATCCAATGCACCTTAATCATCTGGGTTTGCTCTGAGACATGCATCCATCCCCCAGGGCCCAGGAGCCTGGGTGGCAGTGGCCCCTTTAATGTGGAAGGCTTGGGAGTCACCAGGAAGGCTCTGCCCAACCAATGCCTGGCCAAGCCTGAGCATGGAGTCCAGAGATGCCCCAGCCGCATGCCAGCTGGCCTGGGCTGGGCCCAGTGGCATCTCTGAGTCACAGACAGAGTAGATGGTAGTGACTCAACCAGGCCTGTTTCCCTTCCTGTAAGACCAGCTTGGGTGGAGGCTGGGACCAAGAAACCCCGTGCCTGTATTCCTGGGCCCTCACCACCTACTCTCTTCCCCTGCTCAGCCTTGGGCTGACCCTTCATGCAGCCCATACCCACCCACCCCCCACTGGCTGGCACAAAGGTCCTTTATGGAATGCTGGTTACATGAAGGGGCTGTGATTGGGTCCCTGGACCCCAGGCCCAGCCTGGTCTAGTTCCCCACTCCTATCCATCCCTCACAAAGAGCCCAAGAGACGGACAGAGCCAGTGTGTACTGCTGTTCCCTGCTTCCTGGCCTGGGCTCCCCAGGCAGGGACTTCCTCAGCCCCATTTTTCAGATATGGAAAAAAGACTTAGGGAGATAAACTATCCCAGGTTCACCTGGGGTAGTGAGGTAGGCAGAACACGATTAGGTCCCAGGTCTCCACACTCCAAAATGGGCCCTTAGCACTCTTTAACGGAGGGTCTCTGGAGGAAGTGACAGGCCTGGGAATAGAGAAGAACACTCAGGGAAGACTGAAGAGACCAGCCGTCAAAGCGGGTGCAGGCCTGGGTATAAGTGGCTCATGCCTATAATACTAATTACTCAGGAGTTTCAGATCTGATGATCCAAGATTTGAAGCCAGGCCAAGCAGAAAAACCCATGAGACTCTTATCTCCAATTAACCAGCAAAAAGCCAGAAGCTGTGGCTCAAGAGGTATAGCACTATGGGCTTAGTGGTATGTAGCTTAGTGGTAGAGTGCTTGCCTACCATGCATGAAGCTCTGGGTTCGATTACTCAGTACCACACAAATAGAAAAAGCCAGAAGTGGTACTGTGCCTCAAGTAGTAGAATGCTAGCCTTGAGCATAGAGAAGCTCAGGGACAGTGCCTAGGCCCTGAGTTCAAGTTCCAGGACTGGCAAAAAAAACAAAAACAAAAACAGAGCACTAGCATGGAGCAAAAGAAGGCTCAAGGACAGTGCTCAGGCCCTAAATCCTAGTCCCAGAACTGACACAAAGTTTGTGGGCTGCCAGATGCCAGTGGCTCATGCTTGTAATCCTAGCTGCTCAGGAGGCTGAGAGCTGAGGCTCATGGTTCCAAGTCGAACAGAACAGAAAAGCCCCTGAGAGAATTATCTCCAATTAACCATTAAAAAGCCAGAAGGGGCACTGTGGCTCAAAGTGGTAGAGTGCTAGTCTCGAGCAAAAAAGCTCAGAGACAGTGCCAAGGCCCTGAGTTCTAGCCCCAAACACACACAAAGAAAGTGTGTGCCCAAGTTTTCTCTCTCTGGCCAGGATGTAGTTAGAAGGAAGGAATGCAGGAAGAGCCAAGACCTTGGAGAATGGCTTGTGCAAAGGCTCTGGTGACATTATCTAGCACTTAGCTCAGTGGGGCTGGAGTGCAGAGCCCCAAGGGAAGAAAAGCAAAGGAGACAGGAGCCTAGCTAGGCCACAGGACCAGATCCTGGAATAGGAAGCTTTTTGAATTCAGTTCCTTGTGCTTGCTAGACAGACATTCTACCACAACTCTGCCAGCCCCTTTTTGTGTTGGTTATTTATTTTTGCTAATCCTGGGGCTTGCACTCTGGCCCTAGGTGCTCTACCTGAGCCTCTTTATGTTCAAGGCTAGTGCTCTACCACTTGAGCCACAATACCACTTCTCCCTTTTCTTGAGTAATTTATTGGAGATAACAATGTCACTGAGGGTTGGGAAGATGGCTCAGTGGTAGAGCGCTTGCCTTGCATGCTCGAGGCCCTGGGTTCGATTCCTCAGCACCACATAAGCAAAAAAAAAAAAGCTGGAAGTGGCGCTGTGGCTCAAGTGGTAGAGCACTAGCCTTGAGCTGAAGAGCTGAGGGACAGCGCCCAGGCCCAGAGTTCAGGCCCTACAACCGGACCCCCCCCCAAAAAAAAAAAAAAAAAAAAAAACAAACAGGAATGTCACTGACTTTCCTGCCTGGGTTAGCTTTGAACTATGGTCCACAGATCTTAGCCTCCTAAGTTGATAGAATAATAGGCATGAGCCGGGCGCCGGTGGCTCACACATGTAATCCTAGCTACTCAGGAGGCTGAAATCTGAGGATATCAGTTCAAAGCCAGCCCAGGCAGGAAAGTCTGTGAAACTCTTATCTCCAATAAACCACTCAGAAAAACCAGAAGTGGTGCTGTGGCTCAAGCAGTAGAGCGCTCCCCTTGAGCTGAAGAGATGAGGGACAGCGCCCAAGCCCAGAGTTCAAGCCCATGACCAACAACAACAACAACAACAAAAAAGGATTACAGGCATGAGTCACCAGTGCTTGGCTATATTGATTATTTTATTTATTGCCAGTTCTGGGGCTTGACCTCAGGGCCTGGGCACTGTCCCTGAGCTTCTTTTGCTCAAGGCTAGCACTCTACCACTTGAACCACAGCACCACTTCCGGCTTTTTCTGTTGATGTGATACTGAGGAATGGAACCCAGGGCTTCATGCACGCTAGGCAAACACTCTATGTATTGGTTCTTTCTTTCTTTTTCTTTTTTTTTGGGGGGGTGGGCTACCCGGTCGTGGGGCCTGAACTTTGGGCCTGGGCGCTGTCCCTCAAGGCTGGCGCTCTACCACTTGAGCCACAGCGCCGCTTCCGGCTTTTTTCTTTTTGCTTATGTGGTGCTGAGGAATAGAACTCAGGGCCTCTACCACTGAGCCAGCTTCCCAGCCCCATGGTTATTTCTTGAGATAGGATTTAACTGATGTAGCCTGTACAGTGATCCTCCTATTTGTTTCCCTTTGCTTCTGGGATGTCAGGCATGCACCATCCCACCAGCCTTTGTTTGAGTAGTCTTGTTGACTTTGATGCATGGACAGGCCTTGAACTGTGATTCCCTCAGTGTCTGCTTCCCGAGTAGCTAAGATTACAGGTGTAAGGCAGTTGTACCTGGCTTTGAGTCCATCTCCCTCTATAGCCCAGGTTGGCTCAGGAGCATGTCCTAATTCCTGCATGGTGACCCGCCATTCTCCCTAGAGACCCTGGCTCCACCCCCCCAAGGAATGACATGGATGTTCAAGCAAAAATAGTTTATTTGAGGATGGAAGACTTAAAATTGGATGGTCCAAGAATGCAGCAGCAGCTGCTGCCTGGAGTTGACCCAGACCACCCTGAAGGCCTTGGGGGAGCTGGGCAGTGAGGATGCCCATTCCCTGGGACCCCCTTGCTGCCTCCCCTGGGGAGGGATTGTACAATACCAGAAGACACTGTCATTGTCCAGACATGTGAAGGTTTTTCAGCTTAGTGGCTAGTAATCCTGACGAGGTACAGACGCAGCCCAGTGCCCAGGCCAGCCATCCAGTGTTGGTGGAGTCTAGACAGGGTGAGGCAGGGATGGCGCATGGCTCTCCTTGTCAGAGCCTGGCCCAGAACCTCCAAGCAGCTCTTCCAGAAGTGGCCTCTCTTCCTTCAGCCCCAAATAGCAGCTACCTGCTCTGTACCTTCTCCATGGCCTTGGTTAGGTTCAAGCTAGGCCCGGCCCAAGTTTGGCTTATGACCCCTCCCACCCCCCCAATGTCTCAAAGACCCTTGCCAGGCTGGTCTCTGTGCCACGGCCTCCGGCGGGCAGCCCAAGAGGCCACAAACTCACAGTTGTGATAAAGGAACATTCCAGAAAGGGTCAGTACAATGCCCACATAGCTGAGGGTGCTGAGTTGGCTGCCAAATAGAACCCGGGACAGGATGAGGTTGCCCACGACGGTGAGGTTGCCCAGGACGTGGACGGTGAGGGCCGAGGTGAGGGCCAGCAGGGAGAAGCTGGCCAGGTTGTAAACCACAGACAGGAAGCAGCTGAGCAAGATGCAGGCCCAGAGCTGGGAGTCAGCGGGCGCCGGCAGCGGGGCCATGCCAGCCTCCAGCACCAGGGCAGCGCCCGCCAGCAGGCAAAAACTGGGCAGCGAGGTGGCGTACAGCAGGGTCACCGCGTCCATCCTCTCCTCCTGTAGCAGGGCACCTGCGGCCAGGACAGCAGCCGTCAGCACAGAACAACCGCACGCCCGAGTGCTGGGATTACAGGCATGCACCACTGCACTCAACCAAGTCCCTAAGACCACAACCCAGTTGTGAAGCTTCTGTACCCACTACCCCGACCTCCTCTTTCTTAGAGCCATCTAGTTCCCACACTAGCTCTGGCCACCTAGCAGGCACAGGTCAGCAGAGGGTCCCAGCACTGCTGTGTACTAGCTGCATGGCAACAGGAACGCAAAAGGGGAGAAAATGGAAGGAGAAGCAGAAGGAAACATGACGAAGGAGGCAAGAAGGGTCTTAGAATGATTTGAGTCAACATGGCATTCACTTCTGATCATTGGGATGACAAGGGAACAAACAGTCATTGTTGGATTTGGGCTGTCACTGTTCATCACTGATGATCAGCAGGGGTTTGGTTTTTACTGGGATTTGAACTCCAGACCTTATGTTAACCTTAGTTAGATATTCTATCACATGAGCCATGCTTCTAAGCCCTTTTTGCTTTAAGTTATCTTTGTTTTGTTTTGTTTTGTTATTACTGTCTTGCCCAGGTTAACTTCAGACAGCAATCCTCCTCCCCATGCCTTCTGTATAGCTGGGATTACAGACATGAATCACCATACCCAGCTTGTTGGTTGAGAGGGGGTGAGGGGAATGTCTCAGTAACTTTTTGCCTGAGCTAGCCTCAGACTTGGACCCTCTTGATCTCTGTCTCCCAGGTCATTGGGACTACAGGTGTGGATCACCATGCCCAGGCAAGCAGCGGGTTTTGCTACCAACTCTGGGTTTACGTAGATGAATCCAGAATGAACAGGAAATCCTGTTCAAGAGAAAGAGTTGCAAGGGGGGGGGTTAATACTTCCACCTGCCCAGGTACAGTTGCATGCCACACCCGTGAGCCACACCTGCTTCTACCCAGCCTAATCCACCAAGGAAACAGAGCCATCATCAAATCAGACACAGCCCAGCTGTGTGCACATGACAGCCTGTGCACAAGAGCAGTGATTACCAGGGTGTGTGTGTGTGTGTGTGTGTGTGTGTGTGTGTGTGTGTGTGTGTGTGTGTGTGTGTGTGTGTGTGTGTGTGTGTGTGTGTGTGTGTGTGTCGCGCACCAGTGCCAGAACTTGAACTAAGAGCCTCAAACTCCCCTTCAGCTTTTTGCAGTTATGACTGGGTGCTCTACCACTTGAGTTAGGTCTCCAGTCAGGTATTTGTGGAGGGGACTTTTTTTTTAATTGTAAAGATGATGTACAGAGGGGTTACAGTTACATAACCCAGGTAATAAGTACATTCCTTTTGGGGGTCAGGTGTGTTTGCTGATGGGAGAGTCTTGAGGAGCTTTTCTGTCCAGGCTAGCTTTGACCCTCCATCCTCAGAGCTCAGCCTCTCAATAGCAGGCTCACAGGCGTGAGCCACTGCAGCCCACTGGTTTGGGGCTTTCTGTGAGTGTGAGCCGAGGAGGATGAGTAACCCTTTCCCAACCACTCCCTGCCTAGCAGAGCCAGGCTGAGCCTTTTCCTGACACAGACTTTCCAAAGAGCCACAGCGGGGTTGACGCACCGGCCCTGCCTCCTGCTCTCTTGGCCTCCAAATTTAGCACTCCAACAAGCTGCCTGAGGCCTCACACTTCAGATCTCATCACAAAAAGGTCAAGGTCATCAGATGACCTTCACCTATGGAGGCCTGCAGGTTCTAGCCTTCCCTTCCTGCCTCTCCCACCTGACTCCCAGCCTGCCCAACCACCGCCCTCCATAACCCCTCTCCCAGGGGTCAGAGGGGAGTCATCCCCCCAAAAAAGTCAAGCCTGCCATTCTGACTTCTTAATGCCCCTGCAACAAACCCTCCACACTAACCTTCCCCCAACCCCCCCCCCCCACACACACACATAGGCTTTTTTGTTTCAGCATCTGCACTGGCTTCATACACACCTGCTCCTCCAAACCCTGTTCTCCCCTGCTAATACCTATCCCTTGTTAAGTCTCTGCTTGCTGTGTGATGCACTCACCCTGTGTCTCTGCCTCCTTGTAGTTAATGTGGTAAGGGTGATATGTCTCTCACAGGAGCCTGACACCCAGTGTGCCCAGCCTCTGCTGGCTGCTACCCAGTGCCCTGCACAGCCTGGATCCCATCCCGGAACACATGTTCCCATGGGATCCATAGGAAGAGCCAGGCATGGATTAAGTGGCTCCTTGTAAGGGCTCAGCCAGTGTGTGCTATGATGATCCCATTGTTGTCACTACCATGGCTGTATGCCTCCGCTTCCAGGCAGCCCTCTCAGGTCACTCCAGGAAGAAGCCCCACCTCGGTCATCCCTGTGCCCACCTTGCTCTAGAAGTTCTGTCCTGCTGAGTGAGGCTCCCCCCAGTCAGCCTGAAAACTCAAGACCACATTAGGCTGCCCTGTGATGCCAATGGGTAGGGCTGAAAACAGCCACAGCAGTCTGGCACCCCACTTCCCAGCCCTTCCCTCCCTCCCCCCCCCGCCCCGTGGACAGGAGGGCACCATCACCCCTCTCCCCATGCTGCCCCCCTGAGCCTACCACACAGCTGCCTGAGCTGTCTTCCTCCCAGACTCTGATCCATGCCTCCCAAGTGCCGGATCTCAGGAACAGAGCTGGAAGCAGCCACTGACACTCTAGTCTGAATTGAGTCCTGGCGCCTCTGGCAAAAATAAACCTTTCTCAAAAACCCACCTGGGGGGCTGGGAAGGTGGCTCAGTGGTAGAGTGGTTGCCTCACATGCATGAGGCCCTGGGTTCGATTCCTCAGCACCACATAAACAGAAAAAGCTGGAAGTGGTGCTGTAGCTCAAGTGGTAGAGCACTAGCCTTGAGCTGAAGAGCTGAGGGACAGCGCCCAGGCCCAGCGTTCAAGCCCCATGACTGACCCTCCCCCCCAAAAAAGTCTAGGGAGGAAGGTACAGAGTCAGAGGGAAACGGGGAAATATACAACAGAAGGGTCCATCAGCTTAATCTCAATAAAAAATTCAAAAGAAAAAAACCCATCTGGGCTCCCAGCTCCCGTCCTTCCTCATTTTGGCTGGGCTCCTATCTCCTGTCAGTAGGGCCTCTGGCTACCTTTGCTACCTCCTTAGCATCTGAGCCAGATAACCCCACCAGCTTACCAATCAGGATGCCAGAATTACCCACCAACTGCTCTCTGCCAGGCCCCAGGCCAGGTGCTGGGGACACAGAGAGACACTGGCCCTGGGACAGCCCAGAGCAAGCGCCCAACCCACCCAGGAAGCGAGGACGCTGGAATTGGGGGGAGGAGAGGACTGGCAAAAGCCAGGATGTGGCTGGATGCCAGGCCCATGCCACCTGGTGCCTGCATGCTCTAATACCTGGCTGGCCACAACCCCTCCTGTGGAGGGGGCGGCTGGGCCATGCCCGAGGCATATGTGGTCTCAGCAGGTGCAATCTGGGACCTTCTGGGCTTGGTGGCCTTGCCCAGGAGGCCCCATAGGGTCAGATTTCCCAGAGTCAACGCATGCCCAGAGCTCATATAACTGGAGGCTAAAATAGAACTAGGCTTGATCCTGCCTCAGGGCCCAGAATAGTGGGGACAGGACCTCTGGGTTCCAGCTCCAAAGATGCTATGGCAGGGCCTAGTTCAGACACCAACCTTCCCCGGCTACAGACGGCCCTCAACCCTAGCCCGGCACACCTGGAAATCCCTTCCTTCTCCTAGGCCTGGGCCACCAGAATCTCTCAAATCTCCTCATGCTCCAAAAAGGTGGAGAAACTGAGGAAAGAGACGACCTAGACAACCTGCTCCACACCAAGATGAATGAAGGCAAAGGCGGAGCCTTATGTGCCCTGGCCCTCCCCAGATCTCGCTTGGATTGAGGCTGAGATGCAAGCTGGGCCTCAGTTGTCCTCTACAGCATGGGCAGGAAGCACTGCTACCCTCAGGCAGATGGGTATAATAGAGTCTAGGCCTAGGGGCTGGGAAGGTGGCTCAGTGGTAGAGCGCTTGCCTTGCATGCCTGAGGCCCTGGGTTCGATTCCCCAGCGCCACATAAGCAAAAAGAAAAAAGCCAGAAGTGGCGCTATGGCTCAAGTGGTAGAGCACTAACCTTGAGCTGAAGAGCTGAGGGACAGCGCCCAGGCCCAGAGTTCAGGCCCCACAACTGGACCCCCCCCCCAAAAAAAATATTTGAAGCCAGTTGATTAAGGTGTTTAGCTGTTAACTAAAGATTTGTAGGTTAATATCCTATCAATCTAGAAAGGATTTAGCTTAATTAAAGCTATTGATTTGCGTTCATTAGATGTAGATGGTAGGTCTGCAATCCTTATAGCCAGAAATTAAGTTTATAAACTTACTTAGAGCTTTGAGAGTCTAGGCCTAAAGCCTTGGATGGGTCCTGAAGTCCTTAGGAGTTGTGTGACCCTGAATCAGTCATGAACTTCTTGGTACCAGGCCACCAGAAAAAAAAAACAAAAACAAACAAAACAAAAAATGGGCTGGATGTCAGACACCAGTGGCTCATGCTTGTAATCCTAGTTACTGAGGAGGCTGAGATCTGAAGCCAGCCCAGACAGGAAAGTTCATGAGATTCTTACCTCTAATTAACTACTAAAAAGCTGGAAGTAGAGCTGTGGCCCAAATAGTAGAATGTGAGCCTTGAGCAAAAAAATCCCAGGGACAGTGCCCAGATCCTAAGTTCAAGCTCCAGGACTGGTACACACACACACACACAAAACCAAACCAGGGCACACTAGCCTAACAAGGCCCCAAGTTCAAACCCCAGTATATCAAAAAACAAAACAAAACAAAAATCCTCTTGACAACGCTTTGGCAGGATAATCACAAGTTCGAGGCCAGCCTGAGTACACAGCAAGACCCACTTTCAACCCTCTACCCCTCTCTCCAAACCTTCTATGGGTCTTATATCACCAGTAAAGTGCTGATGAATAATATGGTTGCTATGACAACTAAAGATCAACATCTAGCTCCAGGCCTGTCACACTGCAGCCCAGCACTTCCAAATCATAGCAGTGGCTTGACCTCTTTCCCCTCCTCGTCCTCCCTCTGGGTTCAAAGCCTCACTTGAAAAAGCCACACACACCAGGGTGTCTCCAGCACCTGGGTTCAAACCCGGCTTGTGCTGTTCACAAGAAAGTATCTCCATCAGTCCACCAATAATACAGTACCAGCTGTTATCAGGCCCAGCAAGATTTAAAAAAAAAAACCTTGACTGGGAACAAAACAGAGATCTTAGGACCTCTTTGAACCTCAATTTCCTCTCTATACAATGAGATAATGGCCAGGTGCCATTGGCTCATGCCAGTAATCCTAGCTACTTAGGAGGGTGGAATCTGAGGATCACAGTTCAAAGCCAGCTCAGGTAGGAAAGTCTGCAAGACTCTGATCGTCAATGAATCACCAAAAAGCTGGTGGTAGTGGAACTGTGGCCCAAGTGGTAGAGTGCTAGCCTCAAGCCAAAGAAGCTCAGAACAGCGCCCAGGGCCTTAGTTCCAGTCTTCCCTGCGGCCACACCCCTCGGAGCATCCTGACCACACCCCCACCCGACTCCCCGTGTACTCACTCTGCTGGACGGATTTGAGGCCTCGCAGGCAAGTGGCTGCCAGCAAAAAGCCACAGCCGGCGGGAGGTGCCCGGAGCTCCCCGGCCAGGCTGCAGGCTGCCCCCAGGCAGAGCGGCCCCATGGCTGCGAACTGAAGGGGGTGGTGTCTTCGGCCCAGCAGCAGCGCCGACAGGGCCAGCGTGAAGAGGGGCGTCATGGTGGTGGCCAGCTGTGCCAAGTCCAAGGGGACGGTGCTCAGGCCCACATTGCCACAGGCCATGGAGGTGCCGAAGGTGAGACTGAGCAGCAGGACTCGGCGGTGGGCGCCCCCCGGCATGGGGCGCCGTGCCCTCCAGTGGCAGGCCAGCGCCGCCGCGAGCATGTGGAGGGCAGACAGGAGCAGGGGCCGCCCGAACCCATGCACCGTGAAGACCCACTTGTTCAGGCTTGACATGCTGGCTCCTGCCAGCACCCACACCACGGCTGCCACAGCCACCCGGGCCCGGCCAGGCCTCCGGAGGACCTGGGGGGTGCCGGGGGACCACGTGGGGGGGCCAGCCTCCCGGGCCCTTCCGGGCCCTTCCGCGGCTTCGGCTGAGGTCATCCTGCCTTCATGGCACTCGGGTGGGCAGCGGCCCATGCGCACCGGTGGGGCTGGGGCAGGAGGCAGGTCTTCAGGGCCCAGCGCAGGGCCGGCAGATCTCCGCTCGGGGCCCGGCCGGATCGCGGGCGCCTCTCAGGCAGGTCGGGGGTGGGGGGGGGCCCAGCCAAGGTCGGGGTGTCGGGCTGACAGCGCAGCTTGGGCCGGGGCACAGCCCAGGTCGTGGCTGCTGGATGCCCGGCCGTTTGGGGTTTTCTGGTCGGGTTTTTTTTGGTTGGTGCGTTGGTTGGTTTTGGCCTGGTGAGCTCCGGGCACCGCCGCCGCCCGGTGCTAAGCGAAGTCTCCCCGCCGCTCCCCGGCCCGTGCTCACACCGCGCTCCCGGATGGAATCCTCGGTCCTTTCTCCCGCCGTCCCCAGGCCGATCGGGCGGAGATCCCGACTCCTCGACCTCCTTTGTGCTCAGGCCGTGACGAGGCCTTGGTCCGGGCGACCACGGCTCCGGGTACCCAGGAGCTGGGAGGGTCTGGGGTCGGCGGTCGCTGATTGCTGCCTCCCACAGTGCCTAGGAGATGCGGCCGGCACCGACCCGCGTTCCAGCCGCTCCAAGCGGCGAGGTCGGCTTGGCTCGCGCAAGGCCTGCGCTCCGGCTCCCGCTCCGGCTCCCGCTCCGACTCCCGCTCCGGCACCAGCTCCAGCTCCGGCTCCCTCTTCGCGCTGCTCGGGCCGGAGGCTTAGGCTCCCTCAGCGTTTGTCCGCGGCGGGCGTGGCCCCACGCTCAGGCCCCGCCCCCTCCGCCCGCGCCCCACCCGGAAAGTTGGGCTGAGCCCCGGCCACGCCCGATAGGTCCAGCCCACGCGGCCACGCCCCCTTAGTGGCCACGCCCCTCCGCGCTTTCGCACGTCTTTTGCTGCCTACAGGCCCGCAGCCTCTTCTCCGCCATGCTCCCGCCCAGATCCCATCAGCTCCTCCTCCTCCTTCTTCCCAAGGTGTCACCGCTGCTGCTGGGTGGAGTCCGCCCCAGTTGGAGTACTCAGCCTGTTTTGTCCACACCAATAGGATAAGAGCCTTCTCTATTCAGCGCCCAGGCGCCACCCCACCCCCACCCCCGTAGAGATCAACACAGTGCCGGGGTAGGCCGCAGGTTGCCCAAGCTATCTTCAAAAAACAAATCCTTGAGGGCCCTGGCCACAGTCATCTCGTGGGATCTTGAGATCCAGCAGAGCTGGGCCACAGCTGGACACTTGAGAGCCCTTTTAGATCCAGTGTTTTTCCACCTCCTTCTGCAGATCAGAGTTGGAAGCTGAGTCACCAAGGCCGACCACAGCTGCGGGCAGAGGACCACCATCCAGGCTGACCCCCATCCTGGCCATCAGTCGGTGTCCCACCCTCTGGGCACTGAGAGCTGACTCATAGTGGACTCCTAGAATGGAAAGCAGGGTAGCTGCCACTAAGACCTTGTCCTGTCTGGAGTTTGGTTTTCCCATCCAAACCACAGATACTGTCTGAGTCAACAGAAATTGCAGGCGTGGCTCTAGAGTGCAGTTAAAAAACGAGCAAGGCTTAGCTTGGAGCCCAGTGCTGGCTGCGAGCCTCCTTCCCCTAGGAAATCTGTCCTCTTTCCCCTGCCTATCTGGAAAGTCCTCAGGACAGGCACCTGCCTGTCATTTAGCTTGGTGCGGCTCGCCCTCTGGTGGTCACACTCGGAAATGGCTGCAATTAACTCCTTTCCTGTCATTGGACACGGGTGAAAAATAAAAACAAAAACAAAGAAAAAAATAGCTTTCCAAAGCTCAGTAAAGAACCAGACCTCTCCTTGTCAGGAACACCAGGAATCTAGTTTTCTTCTGGCGATTCTGATGCTTCCTGAAGACTAAAAGCAGCAGCAGCAGCTGCTGCTGCTGCTGCTGCTGCTCCTCCTCTACCTCCTCCCCTCTCCCTCCCTCCCCCTTCTTCTTCTTTTGTTTTTGGTTGGTCCTGGGGCTATAACTCTGGGCGCTGTCCCTAAGGTTTTCAGCTCAAGGCTAGCACACTACCACTTGAGCCACAGCGCCACTTCCGGTCTTCTGAGTGGTTTTTTGGAGATAAGCGTCTCAGCCAGGTGCCCGGGGCACATACAGATAATCCTAGCTACTCAGGGGGCTGAGATATGAGGATTGTGGTTCAAAGCCAGCCCCGGGCAGGAAAGGCCATGAGACTCTTAACTCCATTAACGCTCAAAAACTGGAAAAGATATAATAGCTCAAATGGTAGAGTGCTAGCCTGGAGCTGAAGAGTTCAGGGACAGTGCCCAGGCCCAGAGTTCAAGCCCCATGACCAACAACAAAAAAAAAATTGCTAGATGTTGAGGAGCAGAGTACAGACTAAGGGATTTTCAGGCTGAGGTCCAAAAGTATAGGGACATTTAGATGGGGTTTCTCTAGGAGAGGGTATGGGAGGAAAACAGCCTGAACCAGCCAAGGAGGTAGAATAGAGGCATTTATTTTCTTCCTATATGTATGTATTGTGTATGATGTAGGATTTATTTATTTATTTATTTATTTAGTGCCCAGTTCTAGGGCTTGAACTCAGGGCCTGGACATTGTCTTTGACCTTATTTGCTGGTCTGGTACTCTACCAATTGAGCCACAGCTCCACATCTGGCTTTTTGGTGGTTCATTGTAGATTAGAGTCTCATGCACTTTCTTGCTAGGGCTGGCTTTGAACTGTGACCCTCAGATCTCAACCTCCTGAGTAGCTAGGATTATAAGCATGAACCTTTGGTGCCTGGCTCCAGCCTACTTCTTTTTGTTTGTTTGTTTTTGGGGAGTCCGGTGGTGGGGCCTGAACTCTGGGCGCTTTCCCTCAGCTCTTAAGCTCAAGGCTAGTGCTCTACCACTTGAGCCATAGCGCCACTTCTGACTTTTTTCTTTTTGCTTATGTGGTAATTTTGTTCATCTTCAAGCTTGTTTGTTTTTGCCAGTCCTGGGGCTTGAACTCAGGGCCTGGGCACTACACCTGAGCTTCTTTGTTCAAGACTAGCACTCTACCACTTGAGCCACAGAACCACTTCTGGCCTTTTCTGTGTATGTGGTACTACTGAGGAATCAAACCTAGGGCTTCGTGCATGCTAGGCAATCACTCTACCACTAAGCCACATTCCCAGCCCCTCTTTTCCAGTTTTTGTAAATTCACTCTCATAGAAAACACAATATTAAGAATAACTTCTCAAAACAAAAGCAACTGGAGGTTTCCAAAGCAGGAGTTTCTGGGAGGTTGAAATCTGTCTGTACCACCCCAACACCACCACCAAGTCGCCTCCATCTGGTGCCAGGACACTAGGAGGAAAGTAGATTAACCAAGTGTGACCTGGGTGGGCCCTCCTGGGATGGAGAAGGAGTCTGAGAGCCAGCCAAGATGCCTAGGAGGTCCTCAGTTTTCTCCCAGGGCAGGTAAGAATGACAGAGGCCTTAGGCACAAGAGAAGGAAGCCTGGTGGCCAAGGATATGCAGCTGGAGTGAGATCCCCACAGCATCTGGGGATCTGGAGTTACAGCTTTTAACCTCCCTTAACTGGAGAACAGCCAAGCTTTCCATAGGCTGTTCCCATGGAGAAGGGATGCTTCATATAGGGCTGTTTCCACGGAGACAGGGTGTTTATGGCAGCAGAGGGCTTCTTCACACTCATTGGGTCTACTTGAAAGCCCAGAGCAGTCAATACTGGCCCAGAGCTCCTCTTCCTTCTGGCCTTTAAGGGCCAAGCTCTTACTTTGGGAGGCAAGTGAGGTGGAAGGAGGACACTGAGGGATGCTGGGAAATGAAGAAAAACACATCTCTAGTAACTGGACTGCAGAGATGGTGGAAGGACCTCTTCTTGTCACTGCACGAACCTGGACACATCTCTTCCTTTTTGTTGGTGGTGTTTTGGCAGTACTGGAGTTTGAACTCAGGGCATCGTACTTGCTAGACAGGTACTCTACTGCCTTACCACCAGCCCTGCTTTTTGCTGGTTGTTTTGGAGATAGAATCTTGTGAACTTCTCTGTCTAGACTGGCCTAGCCGCCGGCTCCTGAGCAGCTAGGATTATAGGAATGTATGATCAGGCCCAACTCAGGCCATGCCCTAAGCCTTGCCCACTACTTGACACCTCCTCCTACAGCATTACTGTGATCTTGGGTGAACCACTTCCTCTTTTTGAGTACCCATGTCCTCATCGGCAAAGCAGAAATGAGATTTGGCATGGTTGCTCCTGCCTGTAATCTCAGCTACTCAAGAGGCTTACAATTCATGGCCAGCCAAGGCAAAAAAGTTACTGAAGACCTCATATCAACAAATAAGCCAGGCATGGAAGCCCATAGCTGTGGCTGAAACTGTTTGGGAATAAATAGGAAGTCTAAGGTCTGAGGTCAGCCCTAGACCAAAACCAAAACCAAAACCAAATCCCAAACCACAAAACCCTACCTGAAAAAAAAAATAACGAAAACAAAAAGGACTAGTAGTATAGCTCAACTGGTAAAGCACCTGCCTAGCAAGTATAAGGCTGTGAGTTCAAATTCTCGTGCTCTCCTCCCTTCCCCTGTGCTGCCCAGCATCAGACACCAGCATGCTCCAACCCTGCTTCAGACAACCAAGACTTTAATGGAGTCACAGATGGGAGATGAGCATTGCGGAGACCTTGCGTAGCACCAGGCCCAGCTCTGTGGCTGTCACCTGTCGGGAGTGGAGAGCTGAGGGTCAGGGCCACAGTCCCTGGGCGGCGGAGGCCTTCCTGCAGGGCGTGGGTGGGAGGCTGAGGGCCAGGGCACCCCTGATCTGGGCTGGCAGACATCCCAGGAGAGGCGCCCAGCTCTCTGCTCTGGAGTGAGCAGTGTAGCTTCTTCGGATCTTTGCAGGGGTGGTGGCTGAGGTGGTGCGTGTGCAGAAGGTGGCAGCAGAGCCAGGCCAGGATCTGTTCCAGGAGCGAGGCCAGAGCATGGGGTCCCACCAGGCTGGGTACTGGGCGACGCAGTTCAGAGACTACCAGCTAACCAGCCTCAGCTCAATGGTTTCTCCATCCTGGGGTTTGTAGTCAGCAATGCCTGCAGGAAGAGGTAAGGGCAAGAGGATTCACCAGGAGTACGATCCCACCTGACCCTCAGCATCTGGACCTCCCCTGCCCGCCTAAAGCCACGGTCAATAAGATCTACTTAGACTGTTTGTTGTTGGTGTTGTGTTGTTGTTGTTGTTGTACTGGTCCTAAGGCTTGAACTCATGTCTTCTTGTTTGGCTTTTTCAGTAAAGGCTACTGGAGCCACTTCTGGCTTTTTGCAGGTTAATTGGAGGCAAATGTTTCATGAACTTTCCCTGCTCAGGCTGGCTTTGAACTGAGATTCTCAGATCTCAGGGTCCAGAAGAGCCAGAACTACAGAGGTGAGCTACCAGTGTCTGGCTATACTGCTTACTTTTTGAGATAGGGTCTCTCTTTCTGCCTGGGCATACACCTGGACCACAATCCACCTGTTTTAATCTTTTCAGCATAGTGAGGATGTCAAGCACACATCGCCGCACAAAGCTTTCCAATGAGATGGAGTTTCTTGTCCAGGATATAGTAGAACCATGATCCTCCTATTTCCCACCTCCCACAAAGCTGGACTGACAGTCATCCACTTCTGATGTCTCATTGTTTTTTTGTTTTAAGTGGAAAACCCAAACATTGGGGGTATATCTAGAAGCAAAAACACCCCCAATTTATTTTTAAGTGGTTGTTTTTAAATAGTGAATTATAGGTGATTTTATGTATGTATTTATTTATTGTGGGGGTTGGGGGGCTTGAACTGTCTCAGAGTTTCTTTTGCTCAAAGCTAGCGCTCTACCACTTTGAGCCACAGTTCTACTTCCAGTTTTTGAGTGGTTAATTGGAGATAAGAGTCTCACTGGGACTTTTCTGCCTGGGCTGGCTTTGAACTGGGATCCTCAGATCTCAGTCTCCTGGGTAGCTAGGGTTACAGGAATGAACCACCAGTGCCCAGCTTACAGATGATTTTAATTTTCTTCTTTTAAAACTCTTTCTAGTACACGTGAAGATTTCACAATAGCTTCCACAAGAAGTCTACCGAGTTAATGAAATGAATTATATTTAACCATTGAGCATCGGTGATTTGCAGCTTTAACCCAGGAAGGCTCACTGCGGGAACAGCGTGTGTACAGGGGGCACGTCTAGGGGTGATGGGCTAGCAGACCCACCTTGCAGCAGGGGAGTGTCAGGAGCTCGGAGAAGCTGCCAGTACTCTTGATCCCCGGCTTCTTTCCCCATCACTGAGGTCAGGTAGGGGCCTGACAAGGAGGCCTTGGTTCCATACCTAGAAAAGGGAAAGGTGGAGAAAGAGGAGGCACCTGTCATCCCCAAGGGGAGATTGAGAGTTCACATACATCTGCAGAAGTCCTGCCTTCACCTTCAGGGCCAGTATCTAGGACCGGGCATCCTGTGCTGCTGGGCACAATGGTGACTAAAACTACAGTGGAGGCAGGACCTGGTGGCTCACACTTGTAATCCTTGCTACTTAGGAAGCTGAGATCTAAAGCTCGTGGTTCCAAGCCAGCCCGGGCAGGAAAGCCCATGAGTCTCTTATCTCCAATTAGCCACCAGAAAACAGGAAGTGGTGCTGTGGTAGAGTGCTCACTTTGAGCTGAAGAGCTCAGGGACAGTGCCCAGGTCCAGAGTTCAAGCCCCATGACCAACCAAAAACAAAGTGCAGTGGACGAACAGTACAGGCCTGCACTTCTGCAGGGTCCTTATGTCAACGTTATTGGCTTTTCAGTTTTGTTGTTGTTGTTTGCTTTTTTGTTTGTTTGTTTTTTGATCAGCTGTGGGGCTTGAAGCCACAGCTTGGCCACTGCTCCTGAGATTTTTGGCTCAAGGCAAGCGCTCTACCACTTTGGGCCACTGCTCCACTTCCAGTTTTCCAGTGGTTAATTGGAGGTAAGAGTCTCTTGGACTTTCCTGCCTGGGCTCTGGACTTCCCTGCCTGGGCTCACTTTGAACTATGATCCTCAGATCTCATCCTCCTGAACAGCTAGGATGACAGGTGTGAGCCACCAGCACCTGGCTAAGACTCCAGTTAGCTACCATGATGCCAGAAGCGGAGCTGTGGCTCAAGTGGTAGAGGTCTAGTTTTGAGCAAAAGAAGCTCAGGATCAGTGCCCAGGCACCAAGTTCAAGCCCAAGGTCTGGCAATAAATAAATAAACAAATACATACATACATACATAAATAAGAAACAACTTTATTTATTTGGCAATACTGGGGTTTGAACTCAGGGACTCAAGTTTGGTTGACTGGCACTATTCTACTTGAACCACACCTCTAATCTAGTTTTTATTTTCTTGCTGGTTAACTAGAGATGGAGTCTCCAAGGCTTTCCTGCCTGGGCTGGCTTCGAACTAACATCCTACGCATAAGCCATTGGCACTGGGCTTTATTTCATTTTTGAGATAGGAACTTACTTTGTCCAGGTTGGTCTCAAACTTGAGATGCTTCTACCTCTGCCTCCCAAATTGCCAGGATTAAGTGTGCATCACCACACCCAGCCCTAAGCCTTCCTCACAAGGCTGCTCCCTGGCTCCTTGTTTCCATATCAGTATGGACTAGCAAGGAGTACAGAAGACAGACACCGAAGTTGGACTGGTCCTTCTTCCAAGGAAGCCCTCTCCTCTGTCCTCTGCCCCTTCCTGATCTCATTTTGTGCCCGGAGGCCTTGAGCGGGTGAGGGCTGGGAGGTGAACGGACTCACGTGAACCCTCCAAGTTCTTGGGCTTTCTTCAGGACATCCTCCAAGGAGGACCCAGCGAGGATGGAGATGGCCTGTTGGTACGGCGGCACAATGCTGGAGACCTTCAGGGTGACACTGATCATCCTGGGCGCGTGGATCAGGGACGGGCCCTCAGTAGCTGGCATCAACATGACTGCCAGGGAGACAGAGAGCCCAGATGTGAGTCCTCCTGTCTTTTTTTTTTTGTCGGTCGTGGGGCTTGAACTCTGGGCCTGGGCGCTGTCCCTCAGCTCTTCAGCTCAAGGCGAGCGCTCTACCACTTGAGCCACAACGCCACTTCCGGTTTTCTGGTGATTTATTGGAGATAGGAGTCTCACGGTCTTTCCTGCCCGGGCTGGCTTTGAACCGAGATCCTCAGATCTCAGCCTCCTGAGTAGCTAGGATGACAGGCGTGAGCCACCAGCGCCCGGCAGTCCTCCTGTCTTCCTGCAAAGACCCTATGACCCTGTGGACCATGGCCCTCCCTGGGTCTCAGCCATGATCACAGGATCAACAGCCCCATCTCTTTGACCCTGGCCTCCACAGCCTCCCAAGGCCCAAGGGCCCTGGTTTCTCTGCTTCTAGTACATTCCCCTCCCACCTACCTGCCCCATTGCACCCTGGGGGCTCCTTCTAGAACACTCATTGCTTACGCTTCCTTACCTCTGATGGTCTCACCTCCTTTCCCTTCCTGCTTCCTGCTCTCCACCAATTGCTAATTTCCCTAACCCCCCCCCCCCAATTCTTTTGTTGTTGTTGTTGTTCTTGGAGATTTGTATGTGTGAGCCAGTGGTAGGACTTGAACTCAGGAGCTTGACTCTTGCTTGATTTTTTTTTTTATTGTTCAAAATTGGCTCTCTACCAATTGAGCCACACCTCTACCTCTGGCTTTTTTTTGCTAGTTAATTGGACGTAAGAGTCTCACAGATTTGTCTGCACTGACTGGTTTTAAACGAGGATCCTCAGATCCCAGCTTCCCTGAGTAGCTAGGATTACAAGCATGAGTTACCAGATACTGGCATAAATGATGGGTTTGCTCATTTGCTTTTTTTTTTTTTTTTTTACTAGTCCTGGGGCTTGGACTCAGGGCCTGGGCACTGTCTCTGAGCTTCATTTGCTCAAGGCTAGCACTGTACCACTTAAGCCACAGCACCACTTCTGGCTTTTTCTGTTTATGTGGTATGAGGAACCGAACCCAGGGCTTCATGCATGCCAGGCAAGTACTCTACCACTGAGCCACATTCCCAGCCTCTGTTCATTTGTTTTTGAGATGGTGTCTCACTACCAGTCCGAACTGGCTTTGAACTTGACATGCACCCCAGGCTGGGCTCAAACTCATGATCCTCCTGATTCAGCCTCCCAACTGCTATGCCCTCTCAAATTCTTTTTTTTTTGGGGGGGGGTGCCAATACTAGGGTTAGAACACAGGGCCAGGGCACTATCCCAGGCACTATCCCAGCCAAAGCTCCACTTCCAGCTTTTTGGTATTTAATTGGAGATAGGAGTCTCATAGACTTTCCTACCCAGGCAGGCTTTGAACCAGGATCCTCAGATCTCTGCTTCTGAGTTAGCTAGGGTTATAGCTGTGAGCACCAGCTTTTGCTGGTTACTTTGATATAAGAAAATAAGATCTTACTTCCTGCAGCTATCCACTTCTGTGAGGCTTCCCCAGTAGCTAGGTTAGCAGGTGCATGCCACCTTGTCCAGCTCTCCATTGAGAAGAGGCCTCATGAACTTTTCTACCCTGGTTGGCCTCAAATTGTGATACTCCTGATCTCAGCCTCCCAAGTAGCTGGGCTTACAGGAGTAAGCCACAGGCACCCAGTTCTCCCAAATTCTTTACCTCTCGGTGTTGTGCTTATGATCTTGCTGCCTCCTTTTCTCTTTCCTTTCTCCTTGCAAATTCCCTCAACACCCTGTTTCATGGCTGCCGTCCTTGAGGCTCACCGTGAAACAGAGTTAATCAAAACATGTCTCTCCCTATTCCTCAACCCATTCATTCATTCACTCAAATATTTTTCTCCACTGAAGCTGGGTGCTGGTGATTCACATCTATAATCCTAGCTATTTTGGAAGCTGAGATCTGAGGACCCTAGTTTGAAGCCAGCCCGGACAGACAAATACAAGAGATTCTGATCTCCAATGAACCAACAAAAAAGCTGAAAGTGGATGAGTGGCTCAAGTGGTAGAGCACCAGCCTTGAGAGAAAAAAAAAGAGCATAGAACAAGAGTACAGGGCCCTGAGTTCAAGCCCCAGCATTGGGCTAGCACGCGCGCGCGCGCACACACACACACACACACACACACACGCCAAGCAACTTCCCTCTTGCTGGGACCAGCAGACAGCCGAGAGGCCTTGGGGCTGGCAGGTAACACAAAGGGCTTGAAGAATACAAAAAGCCCTGCTACCTCTTGGTGCCTGGCAGTCTGGGAAGATGAGATCGATGTAGGTCTTGCTGTTCAGGACAGGAAGCAGCTGGGAAATCATGAGAACATTCTGGAAGCTCTCCTCCTGCAGGCTGGCCAGCAGAGCGGTCCTCGCCTTTAGGCACGCAGCACCCAGCTCCACCGCAGGCATTGAGGAGGTCATGAGCAACTGTACCAAGGCAGAGAAGACAGGAAGGAGGGGCCAGTCAGTGGGAGGAGCCAGATCTTCCAGCCACTGACCAATCCCCAGCAGCCCCTGGGAAGAACCAAGGCTCCAGTGTCTCCTTCCCACCTGCAGTGCCAAAGGGGTGCTGTAGACATTCCCAAAGTAGCCCTCGGGGGTCTGGGCCAGCAGGACTTTTTCTCGTGTTGTGGCCACGGCCACGGTGATCCGTGGCCTCAGATCCGGGTTGAAGCCAGAGCGCTCCAGACAAGTGAAGGCCAAGCCAGCCATGGCCATTGTGTCTGAGTAGGGGACAAGAAAAGGGTGAGCCAGACGACCCCATGGAGCCAGGCCTGGCAGGGCATTGGGGTTCATGTCCTTGTGGTTATGGGCAACTAGTGAGGGCTCAAAGAGGGGGGACAGCTATGTAATCACATCAGCTAGGTGTTTTGCCCAGGATTCTCCTGGTCTGGAACCGAACTCAAGAAACTTTACTCCGTGTGTGTGTGTGTGTGTGTGTGTGTGTGTGTGTGTGTGTGTGCCTGCCTCCTCTAGATAATTTTAACGTGTCTGCTGTAGTTTTTTTTAATCTGTTCTCAGAGCCCCTGCTGTTGCCCTTTCGGTGGGTATCTACATACCCTTCTCCCCTTCCCCTATGCAAGGAGCATACTCTTTCACCCAAGACCTAGACAAGACCTTAACTTTTCGTAAGAAATGCAAAAAAGCAAACTAAGGTCACACAATGCAGAAGCGGGTCCAGAACTCAGGTCCCCAAATCCCAGCTAATAGAATGCTAAGATCAGAGCTATGTGCCTGGAACATTCTCCATATCAGGCTCATGCTAAACCCTTGGCTTGTATGACATCCTTTATCAAGAGATTCTGTCTGGAAGGTCATTTTAAATGAACCATCGCTTGGCTTGCCCTGGGGAAGGTGTGTGTGTGTGTGTGGGTGTGTGTGTGTGTGTGTGTGTGTGTGTGTGTGTGTGTGCGCGCCCCCCCCTCCCCCATGAGCCCCTCATTGCTAAGGAATTTGATAAGGCTGGGTCCCAAGGGAACAGTGAATATGGGGACAGGTCCTGTAGGAGGCTTCAATGGGCTCAGGTCCACTCACCCACAGAGAAGTGGCCCTGGTGGAGATGGTGGTCGTGTTCCACCGCGTACAGCAGCTTGCCCACCACGTGGTCATGGACCCGCTTCTGGTGGAGACACAGGGCCAGGATGCCGAGGCCGTACTTGTAGTAGCCACTATGGGGGTGACCCTTGTGGTTGTGCCCTGAGAAGGAGAAGAAGGAGGTGATGGGAAACAGGTCAAGTGCTAGCATCTGGGGATACTCGTGCCATTTCCTGAATCTCCAATCCATTCTTACTTTGTTTGTGATTGGTTTATTTTTTTTGTGCCAGCCCTGGGGTTCCAACTCCAGGATCTAGGCACCATCCCTTAACTTTTTCTCAAGGAGGGTGCTCTACCACTTAAGTCACAATCACTTCTGGCTTTTTGGTGGTTAACTGGAGATAAGTGTCTTATAGACTTTCTTGCCTTAGCTGGCTTTGAACCATGATCCTCAGAGCTCAGCCATTGCATAGCTTGGATTACAGGGACACTTTCTTTTTCTTTACCTTTCTTTAGGTGTGTGTGTGTGTGTGTGTGTGTGTGTGTGTGTGTGTGTGTGTGTGTGTGTGTGTGTGTGTGTGTGTGTGTGTGTGGTGCTTTACATTTGCTAGGTTGGTGCTCTACCACTTGAGTCATACCTCCAGCCCTCTTTTTGCTTGTTATTTTCAAATAAGGTCTCAAGATCTTTTCGTCCTACGTTGGCCTCAAATTTAAGGTCTCAAGATCTTTTCGTCCTACGTTGGCCTCAAATTGTGATCCTCAGTCTCAATACTCAATCTCCTGTGTTGTTAAGATTATAGAAGTGAGACCACACCTGGAAAAAAGATGTTTGTGTGTGTGTGTGTGTGTATGAGAGAGAGATACTGACATTTTTAATTCAGAGCCTTGAGCTTGCCAGGCAGGTGCTCTACCACTTGAGTCATGAGTCCCATCATTTTTGCTTTAGTTTATTTTTCAGATAGTATCTTCCACTTGTTCCTGGCTTGGACTATAATCCTACTTTTGCTTCCCAAGAAGCTTGGATTAGAGATGTTTACTACCATTCTTAGCCTGGGATTTCTATTGAAAATACTCGCTCTAGCTGCTAGTGCTGGGTTGAGTTGGGAGCCCAGGAAATTGGCAGCGAGTTGACTGCTTACAGAAGTAAGCAGTAAAGAGGCTGGACAGGTGTCCCAGAGGTGGGTGGTCAGGTCAGCCTTAGTGGCTGAGCATCAGGTCTTATCAAAGAGTGGAAAGGCAAGAAAAGGAGGGCTAGGCTGCTAGCAGCTGGGAGTCTGTGGTTCCTACCTGTAATCCTAGCTACTTAAGAAGCTAAGAGGGCTGGGAAGGTGGCTCAGTGGTAGAGCGCTTGCCTTACATGCTTGAGGCCCTGGGTTCGATTCCTCAGCACCACATAAGCAGAAAAAAAAAGCCGGAAGTGGCGCTGTGGCTCAAGTGGTAGAGCGCTAGCCTTGAGCTGAAGAGCTGACAGCGCCCAGGCCCAGAGTTCAGGCCCCACGACCGAACCCCCCCCCAAAAAGAAAGAAAGAAAGAGAAAAGCAGCTAAGATCCAGTGGACCATGGTTTGAAGCTAACCTCAATAGAAGAATCTCCATCTCAAAACAAAAAAATCAGTCAAAATCTGGGCTCTAGGCATGGCTTAAGTGGTAGAACAGCAACTGATCGAGCAAGTTGCTCAAGTGTACTGCCAAAAAAAAATTACAAGGAAGAGAGAAAAAAGGAAGAAAGGCTGGCAGGCAGGCAGGCAGGAAGGCAGGCAGGCAGGAAGGCAGACAGGCAGGCAGGAAAGGCTACTAGGGCAGGTCCAAACCACTACAACATTAGTGAAATGGAAGCATGGAGAAGGAAAAGAGACTGGGCAGGAGACCCAGCGTTTTGTTTGGTACTGAGGTTTTGAACTCAGGGCCTCTCCCTGGTTTGCTAGGCAGCCATTCCACCACGTGTGGTTACACTCTTAACCCTTTGGCTTTAGTTATTTTCCAAATGGGGTCATATATTTTTGTGTTTTCTTTTTTCCTCATTGTTGCAATCCTCCCACCTCGCTTCCTGAAGAGCAGAGATTACAGGCAGCACCCCCACCCCCACCCCCACAATTCAGATTCTCAGCAGGAATCCCAGCTAATGAGCCCTCCCCACTGGTCCTCCCCACACTAGTATGAGGCGTCTCCTCACCAATCGCCCTCTTCTCATTCTCCAGGTACCACTTGAGCTGGGAGACCAGCCTGTCTCCCTTCTGGCCCCCGATGAACTCGCAGTTGGCCCTGAGAGCCAGCAGGTAGAGGGCCAGCTGGCCCATGGAAGGCTTGATCTCACAGTCACTGTTGTCATCTTCAGAGACAGGCCTAGGACAAAGCCAGTGATCAATATTTCTGCGGGTAAATGTCACCTGCATAAGCCTGTTTGGGGGTACTCCCTCCAACATCACAAAAATAAGGGGGAAAAAACCAACAGCTGGATACTGCTAGAACCACCGAATTAGGTGTTAGCCATGTTACAGAGTATATATTACAGATATTTAGAAGATGAAGGGTTTTTGTGGTATTGGGTTTGCACTAAGGGTCTTGACAGGCATGCTACCACTTGGGCTGTATCCCAACGCTCTTTTTGCCTTAGTGATTTTTATCACGTAGAGTCTCATGGGTTTTCCTCAGGGAGTCTTGACTCATGGTCCTCCTGTCTAATCCTCCCACCGCATAGCCGCATCAAAAAGATGTGTGCTGGCCTGGAAATGTGGCTTAGTGGTAGAGTGCTTGCTTAGCATGCATGAAGCCCTGGGTTCGATTCCTCAGTACCACATACAAAGAAAAAGCCAGCCAGGCACTGGTGGTTCATGCCTGTAATCCTAGCTACTCAGGAGACTGAGATCTGATGACCACGGTTTAAAGCCAGCTTGGGTAGAAATGTCCGTAAGACTCTCATCTCCAATAAACCACCAGAAAACTGGAGGTGGCAGTGTGGCTCAAGTGGTAGAGCACTCATCTTGAGCTGAAGAGCTCAGGGACAGCGCCCAGGCCGAGTTCAAGCTCCACGATCAACAAAAAAAGAAAAGAAAAGAAAAAGGCAGAAGTGGTGCTGTGGCTAAACTGGTAGAGTGCTAGCCTTGAGCACAGAGAGGCTCAGGGACAGTGTTCAGGTCCTGAGTTCAAGCCCCAGCCCCAGGACTGGCAAAAAAAAAAAAAAAAAAAGATGTGTGCCACCATTCTAGACTGGTGGTTGAGATGGAAGTCTTAACTTCTGTCCTGGTAGAGTTTGAGCCCTGATCTTCCCAATCTCTGCTTGCTGGCTAGCTGAGATTATGGGCATTAGCTACCAACCAGGCAAGCTATAAGATGAAATATGAAACTCAAGGATAAACTCTGAGGGCTCCTGACTCTAAATTGTCTGTGTGCTTGGCCCACATTTTGGCCATGTTTCATCATACATGCTCTTATCTTTCTTCTTCCTACATCTATTTCTTTTGAGAGGCCAAACAGGACGGGAAGATGCTTTGTGGCTACTCCTGATTCTTTACAACACCCTCCTCCTCCCCCAAATAGGCCTCTCTTAATGTTCCTTGGAAAGGAAGCACAGAACAGTGCTTTCTGGACTTAGTATGAAAGAATGCAGTCACTGATTAGTGATGTCTGACATGCTCAGGAAAGGAACTCAGAAAGGGTCGGGCGCTGCTTCTGGGCTGGGCTGAGAATGTGGTCATGGATTAATGATGTCTGCCTCATGCACTGAATAGAGGAGCTCAGAAAGTCCGGGATTGTTTCTTGCCTCAGTATGAGAGAGTTCAGTCATGGATTAGTGATGTCTGCCTCATGCACAGGAAAAGAGCTCAGAACGTGTCAGGGGCTACTTCTGGGTTAGGTATGAGAGTGATGTCATGGATTAATGATGTCTGCTTCACACACTGAGGCAGAGAGGTGTGGTACCAGGCACAAAGGATCTACATTAGCATCTCTGATCTACTCCAACCAACCCCTTCATTCTGCCAATGAAGGAAAGCCCAGAAAAGACAAATTGCCTGAAGTCTTCCTACTAAGTAGTGCAACAGTCCCAAATCAGACCCCAGGTCTCCCGCCTGTTAGGATATGGGGAAGAAGAGAGTGGGCCACAGTACCCCAGGAGGCACCGCTGGTAGTTGAGCTTGAGGCTGTGCAGGTAGAGGTCTTCCTTAGTCCCAGCCTGTAGGCTGGAAAGGCGCAGGCCCACGTAGATGCTGGGGTTCAGGTGCTCCAAGGAGAGCTGGTCCATCCAAGGCAAGAGACGCTGGCCCAGCTTGTCCACCAGCTGGCTGTCCACCTGTGGTATGACTTAGGGGAGAAAATGGTACAAGTGGAACCAGAAGGCCAGGCCACCAGGAAACAACTGCTTTTATCTTACCCAAGTCTTCTACAGGAACTAAAGTAGATAAAGAGAGAAAGTCTGGGCAGTCAGAGCTGAGTGTGGTGATCCAAGCCTAGAATCCCAGCGCTTGGGAGGTAGTGGCAAGAGGATCATGAGTTCAAGAACAGCCTGAGCAAAACCTTGTCTTAAAAACAGAAAAAAATAAATCACCAACATGCACATCTGTAAGCCCCCATACTCGGAAGGTAGAGGCTGGGGGATCACAACTCAAGGCCAGGCATGATCAAAAGCAAGAGACCCTATCTAAAAATTGAAACTGGAAGCTAAAGGATGAAGGGTGTGGCTCAAGGCCCTGAGATCAATCCCAAGTGCCCAAACAAAGCCAAACAAAACAGGGTCCCTTAGAGATTGTTCTAAAAGAACTTTTTGTTCCCATTTAACTGCCTTCCCATGGCTGCTGGCTCCAGCTGCTGGCCTACCTAGTGTCATATCCCAGGATTCCAAGAAGGCCGCCCCACCCAGACAACTAAGGAAAACAACCACTGGCCTGCCTCTTATCCTGAGAACCATAGTTCTTTGGATACAGCTGAGCTCTCTGAGTTTCCAAAGTCACAGGTATCCTTGTGATCAGGTGACCATTCCCTGGTGGCTGAGCTCCAAATAATTCTTTGCTGTGCAGGGCCAGGCCTGAGCAAGTCATTGGATTCTTACCAAATATTCACTCAGAAAGTCAAGGGGGTGGGGGATTTAAAAATAAGCTGGGTGCTGGTGGCTCATGCGTATAATCCTAGCTACTCAGGAGGCTGAGATTTGAGGTTTGAGATTTGAAATGTATACAGATAAAGCTGTGAGTTGTTTTTTTTTTTTGGGAGGGGTCCAGTTGTGGGGCCTGAACTCTGGGCCTGGGTACTGTCCCTCAGCTCTTCAGCTCAAGGCTAGCCCTCTACCACTTGAGCCACAGCGCCACTTCCGGCTTTTTTCTTTTTGCTTATGTGGTGCTGGGGAATCGAACCCAGGGCTTCATGCATTGCAAGGCAAGCACTCTACCACTGAGCCACCTTCCCAGCCCCAAAGCTGTGAGATTTTTAATCTCCAATTAACTAGCAAAAAGCCAGACGTGCAGATGTGGCTCAAGTGGTAGAACACCAGCCTGAGTAAAAGAGCCAAGTAAAAAAATGCCAGCTGCCGGGTGATGGTGGCTCATGCCTATTATCCTAACTACTCAGGAAACTGAGCTCTGAGGATCATGATTCAAAGCCAGCTTTAGGCTGACTGTGAGACTCTTATATCCTATTAGGCACTATAAAAAGCCAGAAGTAGAGCCATGGCTCAAATGGTAGAGCGCTAGCCTTAAGCAAAAGAAGCTCAGGGACAGTGCTCGGGCCCTGAGTTCAAGCCCTAGGACCAGAAAAAACAAAAAAGAGTACAAGGCCCTGAGTTCAAGCCTCAGAACCGACATAAGAAAAAAAGTTATAAGCTGAGACTTGGGCAGTGGAAGAAGGCTGAGAACCACAGTTTAATCTCAGAAAGAAGACACTGGGCAGACTGACCTGGCTAATAAAGGTGCCTTTGGGTGAGGGCCCTCCCCACTGGTGCCTCCTGTGCCCAGTGCCACCCAGCTGAGTGACATCGGCCTTTGGAATCATAGGTGTCCATCTTGCATTAGCTTAAGGGGCAAATCCTGCCAGGCTCCTGGCCTGCAGAGCTTGAAGCTCAGACAGCAGGTGCCCTGAGTTCTTGGCACCACACCGAGGAGGAGGAGGCAGGAGAGGCCGACATGTTCTCACGAACGGGAAAGAGACCAGGATCAAGTAAATGACATAGCAGCACCAAGTGGCACCCTCAACCCCATCTTAAGTTCTCTAGACCCTAAAAGGAAGGGTCTTGTGTGGGCCGAGGGAAGGGCGTCAGGTTTAGGGGCCAATGCCCAAGGCTGAGATGGGGCTGGTCTGGTGGGAGGCAGGAAGTTTGGCTGGGGTACTTCTGGTCTCCCACAGGAACTTTGTAGGTGGGCCAAAGGCCTGGTCCAAGGACCTTGTGGAACATAGGTCAAGAGGCTTTGGGAGAAGATCCCACCTGCAGATCTGTGAACAAGTCACTTGACCCTTGACCCTTCTGAACTCTGACTTTTTTTCTTTTTCTTTTTTTGTCATGGGGCTTGAATTCATGTGCCTGAGCTCTTCAGCTCAAGAGAAACGTTCTACCACTTAGAGCCACAGTGCCATTTCTGGTTTTCTGGTGGTTCATTGAAAATAAGAGTCTCACAGACTTTACTGCCCGGGCTGGCTTTGAAGCGCGATCCTCAGATCTCAGCCTCCTGAGTAGCTAGGATGACAGGTATGAGCCACCAGCATCTGGCCGACCTCTGTCTTCTTTGCCTGCACACAGCTTACCTGTCTCTCAGGATTTCCCACGGTCACCTGAGCCCTGGGAAGGAGCAAAGGAGAAAGGTGGATGGCTGGGATCCTGAGACCTGTACAGGGGCCAGAGCCACAGGCAGGCTGAAAGGCCCCTCAGTGGGTGGTCCTGGATGAGAGATAGGGGCTGAGCCTCCAAGCATGCCCTTTCCTGGGCCTTCAATTCTCAGCTCCACTCCTTGCTGGCTTTTTTTCTCCTAGTCCTCAGAGACCCTTCCCCATACCCACCACTACCTGAGCTGGCAAACTCTTCTCCTCTCTGCCGCAGCCTGGCTTCTGCTCACCATAACCTGGTTTGCTGATTGCTTTCGTCCGTCCCTTCCCTTGGAATATAAGCTGTAGGAGGGCAGGGATCAGACACATTTTGCTCTTATTCTTTCTCCAAATCTAACTGTAGGCCTGGTGCAGAGAATAAACAGATACCTGAATTAACAAAGATAGAGTTTGTGTGTGTGTGTGTGTGTGTGTGTGTGTTGGCATTGGGGCTAGAACTCAGGGTCTCATGTTTTTAGCTTTGTCACTCTAGGCTAGTGCTCTAACACTTGAGCCACAGCTTCACTTCTGGCTTTTCACTGCTTAATTGGAGATGAGATTTGTCTGCCTAGGCTGGCTTGGAACTAGGATCCTCAGCTCTCAGCTTCCTGGATTGCTAGGATGACAGGTGTGAATGACAGATACTCATCTTGTTAAACATGGCAAACCCTGAGGTCCAGCCATGCCCAAACTACTGTGGAATCTCCCAGAGGCACCTGAGTTTCCCCAGCCCCCCATGTCCCGCCCGCCCCCAGCAAGCCTCAATTTCCCCAGTTATATAACAAGTTTCATCTCTGAGCTCCAAGTTCAAAGGCAGCCTCATGGAGACTGGTGACTCACCACAGTCCTTAGCCAGAGCCCCCAACAGGAAGCTTCCCAACAGGAAGAGGAAGGCCCCAAGACACCCCATGGCTGGGGAGCAGGTGGGAAGCAGGGCAGACTCTTGAGGCTGGCCTTGAAGATACTGGGCACTTGCAGCCTGACCACCAGCGATCCCGGCTTCCTGTCACTGATTAATCCTCCACGCCCACTGGGAACTGCTAAGTCAGCAGAGAGAAAGGGGAAAAGGTTATTGTTATTGAGGGGAGGGCAGGTCAAAGAACGGAGGAAGGAAGGGCAAGACAGCTGTCTTCCAGGTGGCAGACAAAAGGAGGGGAAGGGCTTGGAAGGACTGCATGGGGCCACTTTAAAGCCAACTGCGATCCGATGGCTCTCACGGCTGTTTAAAAAGCCTGGGACCATGTCCAAATCCATGTGCTGCCCATTGCCCCTGTCTGGGGTTCCCCCACCTCCTCCCAGCTGCTGCAGCCCTAGACTTTCAGAACTGGGGTAACACCTACCTGATGCTCCTCAGAGATTCTCAAAGTGCCTACCTTGGGACGAGGAGCGGAACAGGGAGCCGAGATGGGTCACATGAGCGAAAGCTCTAAAGTCAGCTGTTCTCCCAGCTGGCGGGCCTCCCCAGAGGGCGGGGCAGCCGCTGGACCAGGACCAGATAGGCTGGAGCTCTCCACCAACCGGGACAGTCAAGGCAAGTTAGAGAATAAGAGAGAATCATGGCAGCTACAGCAACTGCATGGAGTCTCTATCTAAAAAGATCTCCAGAGAAGAAACAAATGATTCCTCCTTCCCTCCCCCAACACACACACACACACACACACACACACACACGCACACGCACACAAGCACACACACAGGATTCAATGTGTATGAGTCAAGTAATTGTGTGACCTTGGCCAGATCACTTAACCTGAGCTTGAACAGATCCCAGAGATAAGGGGGTTAGACAAGATCATTCTGATAGTGCCCTTCAAGCTCAACTGTGTGACCCCTAATCATCTCCAAATAAGTTGTTTGGGGTTTTTTTTTTTTCATTTCTTTGCCAGTCCTAGGGCTTGAACTCAGGGCCTATGTGCTGTCCCTGAGCTTCTTTTGCTTCAAGCTAGCGCTCTTGAGCCACACCACCACTTTTGGCTTGGAAATTTTATTGGAAATAGGAGTCTTTCCTACCCAGGCTGGGTCAAACCACAACCCTCAGATCTCAGCCTCCTGGTTTGAGGTGAGCAGGAAAAAGGATAAAACCTTGTTTGAAAACCAAAAGTAGGGCTGTGAATGTGGCTTAGTGGTAGAGTGCTTGTCTAGCATGCATGAAGCCCTGGGTTCCATTCCTCAGTATCACATAAACAGAAAAAGCCAGAAGTGGCACTGTGTCTCAAGTGGTAGAGTGCTAGCCTTGAGCAAAAGTAGTTCAGGAACAGTGCCCAGGCCTTGAGTTCAATCACCACGACTGGCAAAAACAAAAACCAAAATTAAATGGCTGGGAAGGTGGCTCAGTGGTAGAGTGCTTGTCTCGCAGGCATGAGGCCCTGGGTTCGATTCCTCAGCACCACATAAATAGAAAAAGCCAGAAGTGGCGCTGTGGCTCAAGAGGTATAGCACTAGCCTTGAACTGAAGAGCTCAGGGACAGCGCCCAGACCCAGAGTTCAAGCCCCATGACTGCCCCCCCCCCCAAAAAAAAACCAAAAAAACCTTAAAATGTAGCTAAAAGGAGCCAAGCACTGGTGACTCATGCCTACAAGGTTAGCTATTCAGGAGGCTGAGATCTAGGGATAATGATTCAAAGCTAGCCTAAGCAGACAGATTTTCAGCGTCTTACCTCCAAATAAGCAGCTAGACTGGATATATGGCTCAAGTGGTAGAGAGCCAGTCTTGAGCAAAAAAAAGAAAAAAAAAAAAAACTGAGTGAGAACACACAACCTTGAGTTCAATCCCCAGTACCAATGTTTAAAAAGAAAAAGAAGGCAGGCACTGATGACTCATGCCTGTAATCCTAGCTTCTGAGGATGCCGAGATCTGAGGATCACAGTTCAAAGCCAACTCGGGCAGGAAAGTCCATGAGACTCTTATCTCCAGTTAACCACCAGAAAACCTGAAGTGGCACTGTAGAGTTCAAGTGGTAGAGCGCTAGCCTTGAGCTGAAGATCTGAGGGACAGTGCCCAGGCCCAGAGTTCAAACCCCACAACCAACAAAAAAAGAAAAAGAAAAGAAAAAGAAGGAGAAGACCCAGTCTTCTAGAGGGAATACCGACAATACAAAGATGTGGAGTGCATGTTTGCTTTCCCTAGAACCATTTTCATACTATTTGAGCCTTTAATCTGTGGCCATTTGTCTAGTGAATTGGTCTTATCTAAATGTACAGTAAAACTTATCTCCCAAAGTCAGTAAAATGGTTATTAACTAGATCCAACTCTAAGTTAAGCTCCCAAGCTTCCAAGAAAACTAAGTGCTATCTTTTCCCTTTCCTTTGTGTGTGGGAGGGGGAGGGGGGACGGGAGGGAGAGGGGAGGGGTCAGTTCTGGGGCTTGAACTCAGGGCCTGGGCGCTGTCTTTTAGATTTTTGCTCAACCATTTGAGCCACAGCTCTACTTCCGGCCTTTTGGTAGTTAGTTGCAAATAAAAGCCTTGCTTGCTTTCCTGCTTGGGCTTTGAATTGGGATCCTTAGATCTCAGCCCCTTGAGTAGCTAGGATTACAGGCATGAGCCAACAGCCAGGCCCCTTTCTTAATCTGTTGTAGACATAAGACACTTAATTAAACAGGATATTTTAAAAGTCTTCCAGGACTGGGAAGGTGGCTCAGTGGTAGAGCGCTTGCCTTACATGCCTGAGGCCGTGGGTTCGATTCCTCAGCACCACATAAGCAAAAAGAAAAAAGCCAGAGGTGGCACTGTGGCTCAAGTGGTAGAGCTCTAGCCTTGAGCTGAAGAGCTGAGGGACAGCACCCAGGCCCAGAGTTCAGGCCCCACAACTGGACCCCCCCCCCCCAAAAAAAAAAATAGTCTTCCAATCTGGAGCTTGTATTTTTTTTTCTGTGTCATGACTCAGATTGCACTTTTATTTTAATTCTACCATTTTGAAGTTGATTTATCATCATATCTGGGGTTTCTATTCAGTCTTCTCCATTACAAGATTTTTTTTACCTCACAGGCAAAGGATCTGGTCCATGATGCCTCAGTCCATTTTGGTTTGTTTGTTTGTTTCTGTAATAGAGGACCTGGTGATTTAAAGAAGCTCATTGTTTAGCTCATAGTTCTGAAGGTCTAAGAGCCCAGTGAGAATATCTTCTCAGCTTCTGGTGAGAACTTCATGGAAAATCAGAACTCACAGGAAATCAGGCAGGCATGTGGCAGAGGACAGCCCACCCGGCGGAAGACTAACCCATTCCTGTGAGAATTAATCCAGTTTCGCAACTGGAGTTTGGATATAAAATTAACACAAGGGCTCTGGCATTGAATGCTTGATCTCCAGCAGATGGTGCTATTGAGACACAATTAGCTCATAGGGCACTTAACTTTGTGCATTAAACCATTGATTTCATAGTTCATTGCACTAATTGGGGGTGGGCCTGGTTGAAGGAAATTAATCAGTAGAGGGACTGAAGGATTAGTCTTGTCCCTGGCTGACTTCCTCCCCTGCCCCTTTCATTCCCCAGCCTCTTGCCTGTTCTTTCTCTGCATTCCTCCCTCTTCCTTCTCTTTCCTCTTTCTCAATCTCTTTTTCCTCTGTCCTCTATTTCCCCCTTCACCCTTCTTTCTACCAAGAATGAGCTTTGTGCTTCGCTCCACTACTTCTGCTTTACCCCATGGCCAACAAAGCCAAGAGATCACCTACCGAAATCACTGAATCTGTCAGCCTCCCCTGAACCCTTTTTCTCATAAATTGTTTTCTCAAGTATTGTGTCACAGTACCAGAAGTGACTTAACACACCTGTAAGAGAGACATTAATCCCTCTTCACAGCCCTACCTCCCGCCACAACTACATTGACGGCTAAATTCAACAGGAGTTTTGACAGGAACAAAATGGGTGTGAGCTGGAGCAGGGAGACTACTCCTCACGAGTCAGTCAATGTTAATTATGCATTCCTTGATTTGGGTTTGAGAAATGACCCTTGTGGGGGGAGGGGGAGGGGCAGTCCTCAGAGCCAGCGTCCCCACTGTGAGATAAGGACCTGCTCTAACAGGGAGCCATTGTGATTGGGTCTTGGAATATTAATATCAACTCAGACCCTTTATCCTACAGTCTTTGAGATGTCTGGGTTTTTTTTTTTTTAATTTCCTCAGTGTACAGTCACATGGGCAGTGGCCCTGGGTCCCTCTGGGGAAGGACTGGGAAAGTCATCTCATTTTAAACATGGCATGCATGATATTGAGAGGTTCTTTTCCTAGGGTCTGATCACATTGTTAATGAGTTCCATATCTGAAAACAGGTTCAGTTCTGGAAACTAAAGATTGTGATTGTGTGTGTGTCTGTAAGTATGTGCGCGCGTGCATACACCAATACTGGGGTTTGAACTCAGGGCCTTGTGCTCTCACTTGGCTTTTTTTGTTTGCGTTTGTTTTTGTCGGTTGTGGGTCTTGAACTCTGGTCCTGGGCGCTGTCCCTCAGCTCTTCAGCTCAAGGTTAGCACTCTACCACTTGAGCCACAGCACCACTTCAGTTTTCTGGTGGTTAATTGGAGATAAGAGTGTCACGGTCTTTCTTGCCCGGGCTGGCTTTGAACCGTGATCCTCAGATCTCAGCCTCCTGAATAGCTAGGATTACAGGCGTGAGCCACCGAAGCCCAGCTTCCCTTAGCTTGTTTTTGCCCAAGGTTGATACTCTACCACTTGAGCCACACCTCCACCTCTGACTCTTGGCTGGTTAATTGGAGATGAGTCTCTTGGATTTTTGTGCCTGAGCTGGCTTTGAATCTTATTCCTCAGATCTCAGACTCATGGATAGAGAAAATTACAGTTCCTCCCTTCTTAGGTCTGTTGTCATTGAGAGGAGGGCCTATCACCTCTCCTCTCCCTCCATAGATATGAATGAGCCTTGCTCTGCAATACTTCTTTTGAAAGCTGGATCAAACCCAGAGCTAAGCTACACACTCCAGCCCTGGCAACCACCTCTCTTAATGTCAACCACAGTTTTTGGCCTGGCACCCAGCAGAGGAGGTAGCTAGCAGTGGTTCCTGAGGTGGTCACCTATTGTATTATAACAAGAGGTGCAGGACCAAAACAAAAGCTGGCACACCTGCTTCCATTTTCTAAGTGTCTTTGCTTTAAGCCATTCTCTCTGCACTGACCTTGCAATCACCTTGGGATCCAGGAAGTGTCAAAACCTTTATAGGCACACAAGACTTCCCTGAAGGAACAACAGAACCTTCTCAGAACAGACCACCCAGCAGGCCATGGTGACTGGTTTATCCTGAGCAATGTTGGCAGTCTAGAAACCTTCCCCAAACAAAGACTGAAATAATGATTAGCTAGGACATACTTTGACCAGGACTATTTAATAATTATGAATACCTCCCTTTTCCTTTGCCCCATTCTTTGCTCGTGTTTGTACTTCTGAAGACATAACACGGAAGTGGAATCTTCTGCTGTTGCTTGTACTGGGGAAGAGGCCACACAATCCCTCTGACATTATGTTCTTTGGGCTCTAAGGCTGGCAGATTGCTAGGCTGCAGGGCCTGTAGCAGACAATGCCTATTTTAGTGTTGCAGCTCAGCAGCAGACAACACCTGCCAGTATAGAGTATGAACAATGCTTACATTCAGATGAAATCTTTTTTTTTTTGAGAAATATCTTGCTTACGGGTCTGAGAGTTCACATACTTCTGTCTCTGGCTGGCTTGAGGGCATGGAGTTTAATACCCAGTGCTGTGCTCGGATCGGTTGCCCCTATGCAAATGAGGTGTAGGACAATTGGCCAACCAGAGAAAGGCTGCTGAGTTACTGTTGAGTCTGCAGATCTGAAAAACAGGTCTCCTGCAACCTCCTCCTCCCCAACTAAGATTATGAGAAACTAGGAAGGATGGAGGCAGGGCAGTCTAATCACTGTGGCTGAGATTTTCTGGAAACAATCTTGCATTTTCTGTAGGCTGGTTTCTACTAGCCAAGCCAGCAATGCCTTCCACTGCAAGATGTTCTGGGGGTGGAGAGGGCCTTGAACCCTAACTAATCTACAGAACCTTTTAACTAAGTCTACCCTTACTGTACCATGTAATGATAAACCTCGCTGTTCCCTTCCCTGTCTCTTGATTTGGCATGCAGGGATTGAGTTGGACAGACGCAACAGGTGAACTCAGGCCAGAAAATGTATGTGTCGTCTTAGTAGAAAGGAGTGGGCACTGTGGCAAGCCCTGGGGGACCAGGGGTGCCCTTTGCAAGTGTCTACTACTTATGTCTTTGGATCCTAGGCTTTGCCCATGTGGCTGTGACCGGAGCATAGCAGACTTGCCTTGGCTGAGCCTCAGCCTGACGGTCATTGCTTGGTTCTGGAACCATCCCTTGCCCACTCATTACCCCTCCACAGGCTATCCTATCTGGCAGCGCTACCTGTTTTATCTCTGGAGTCATGTTGACCCATTCCTTTATGTTTTGGGGTACCTTGATTAGTCCCCTTGCCATAGTAAATCCCCCCCACTGGGCTAGCTTCCTAGCAGTTTTAGCAATTGAACTGCCATCTCTGGGACAGATTCTCCGGGCCTCCACCTAGGCTTGTACCTTCTTTGCTTGCCAAGCAATGAGTTAGTCAGCCACCTGCATCAATGAGGGCATCTAGCAAACAACTTGGAGTTGTACACATAGGTAAAATGCTGTGTCCAAGGAATCTTTTGAACTTTCTGGATACTAAGTGTTTGTTTGTTTTTTGGGTCTGGTTGTGGGGCCTGAACTCTGGGCCTGGGCGCTGTCCCTCAGCTCTTCAGCTCAAGGCTAGTGCTCTACCACTTGAGCCACAGCGCCACTTCCGGCTTTTTTCATTTTGCATATGTGGTGCTGAGGAATCGAACCCAGGGCCTCAGGCATGCAAGGCAAGCACTCTACCACTGAGCCATCTTCCCAGCCCCTGGATACTAAGTGTTTTATGTGAGTGATTTCACTCTTCAGTGGGACAGAGGAACTTTTTTTGTAGTATTGGGGTTTGAACTCAGGCCCTTGTGCTTGGTAGGCAAGTGTCCTACGGTTCAAGTCATTTTCCCGTCCCTCTTGGCTTTAGTTATTTTTGGAATAGGGGACTCGGGTTTATACACAAGCCATCTCGGACTACAATCCTCCTCTTTAAGCTTCCCCATGTAGCTGGAGACAAATGCATAAAACTTTCATTTAGAACTAGTAATAGATAGACAAGTTAGCAGGTAATTTATGGAGAAAAAAAGGGAAGAAGCACAAATGTGTGAATAAATGGTAAGAAATATCTATGAAATAAGAGAAAGTAAAGGATAGTAGAAATAGTATCGCTCAAGAGTGAATGCACATATGAAAATCCAGCAACATGCTTTTTGTTTTGTCAGTCGTGGGGCCTGAACTCTGGGCCTGAGCGCTGTCCCTCAGCTCTTCAGCTCAAGGCTAGTGCCTTACACTTGAGCCACAGTGCCACTTCCAGCTTTTTCTTCTTATATGATGCTGAGGAACCGAACCCAGGGCCTCATGCATATGAGGAAAGCACTCTACCACTGAGCCACCTTCCCAGCCCCAACATACTCTTTTTATCTTATTCTAGTGCTGGCTGGCCTTGAGCTCACTCACCCTTCCTTCCTTCCTTCCTTCCTTCCTTCCTTCCTTCCTTCCTTCTTTCCTTCCTTTCTCTTTCTTTCTTTCTTTCTTTCTTTCTTTCTTTTTCTTTCTTTCTTTCTTTCTTTCTCTCTCTCTCTTTGTCCCTCTCTCTCTGTCTCTCTTCTGTCTCTCTATCTGTCTCTCTGTCTCTGTTTATATTGGGGTTTGCTGTGCAAGCACTCTGTCACTTGAGCTATGCTCCAAGTCCTTTTGTGTTTAGTCTGTTTTAGAGATAGGGTATAGATAACTTTTGCTCAGTCTGGCCTCAGACAACAATCCCCCTGGCTCTGCTTCCCGAATAACTGGGATTATAGGCAGGGCCTACCCTACTGGCTATGGTCTTTAACTTTTTTTTTTTTTTTTGGTCAGTTGTGGAGCTTGAACTCTGGGCTTGGGTGCTGCCCCTCAGCTCTTCAGCTCAAGGCTAGTGCTCTACCACTTGAGCCACAGCTCCACTTCCAGTTTTCAGTGGTTAATCGGAGATCAGAGTCTCATGGACTTTCCCGCCCGGGCTGGCTTTGAACCGCGATCCTCAGATCTCAGCCTCCTAAGTAGCTAGGACTTCAGGCGTGAGCCACCAGTGCCCCGCTTTCATGAGACTCTTATTCCCAATTAACCATCAAAAAAAAGCAGTGGCCCACATTGAAGAGTTCTAGCCTTGAGTGAAAAAGCCAAGTGAGAGATTGAGGCCCTGAGTTCAAGCCCTAATACCAATCAGAGACAGACAGACAGACAGACAGAGACAGAAGACAGAAGACAGAGAGAGATGGAAGATGGGGGGAAACAGGACAAGCACAAGGACAAGATAGCGAGAGCCAAATGTCAGTGGTCCACGCCTGTAATGCTAGCTACTCAGGAGGCTGAGATCTGAGGATCACAGTTTGAAGCCAACCTTGGCAGGAAAGTCTGTGAGGCTTTTATCTCCAATTAGCTACCCCAAAGCCCGGAAGTGGAGCTGTGGTTCAAGTGATAGAGAGATAGCCTTGAGCAAAAAATGTGCTGCCAGTGCCCAGCCCCTGAGTTCAAGCCCTAGGGCTGGCACACACACACACACACACAAAAGAAGATATAATGCTGCAGATAAGCATGTGGGCTCATCTGGTAATGGGTACAATAAGTCCTCTAACATAGCAGGAATTTATGGCCAACTTACAAGAAGGTAGATAAAGCTTAAATTCACTTTAGGAGAGTACTTTCCTTGTTTCTGCCACCTGGTATATTTGTCATACTTGCTGTTAAGCTGTTCTTTTTTCTTTTTCTTTTCTTTTTGTGTGTGTGTGTTGGTCATGGGGCTTAAACTCTGGGCTTGGGCGCTGTCCTTCAGCTCTTCAGCTCAAGGCTAGCACTCTACCTCTTGAGCCACAGTGCCACTTCCAGTTTTCTGAATGGTTTATTGGAAATAAGAGTCACATGGACTTTCCTTCCTGAGTGTGAGCCACCAGTGCCTGGCTTTTTTTTTTTTTTTTTTTGTCAACTGGGTCCAGAAATTTCAAGGTAGGCATGCTGGTTGAACAAAGGGCAGATTCTGCCACATACTCCCTTCAACACAGGTGTCCAGCCTTGAGATACTCATTTTAAACACATTCTATGCCAAGAAGAATTCTTTTCCTGGGGCTGGGAAGGTGGCTCAGTGGTAGAGCGCTTGCCTTGCATGCCTGAGGCCCTGCGTTCGATTCCTCAGCACCACATAAGCAAAAAAGAAAAAAGCCGGAAGTGGCACTGTGGCTCAAGTGGTAGAGCGCTAGCCTTGAGCTGAAGAGCTGAAGGACAGTGCCCAGATCCAGAGTTCAGGCCCCACGACCGGACCTAAAAAAAAAAATTCTTTTCCCAAGTTTTTGCTTTTCTAGATATCCTTGCTCAGTTTCCATAGCATAGCATTATAATTACCTTAGGCAAATGGAAAAAAAGTCTAAGGGAAAGAGTTTTTCTTTTCTTCTTCTTTTTTATTTTTGTTAGTCATATGGCTTGAACGCAGGGCCTGGGCACTACTACTTTCAACCACAGCACCATTTCCAGTCTTCTGGGTAGTCTATACAGTATGTAAAAGAATTGCAAGGATCAGATAGATGGCTGAAGTCTCTGCTCAAATACATGCTTGTCCATTCCTGACCTTTCCATGTGTTATTTCTTGCTTATTTTCCAGATTGGTGTCATTCTCTGTTTATGAGCTTCTGTGGAGCAAGCTTTTTTTTTGGGGGGGGGGAGGGGTCCCATCGTGAGGCCTGAACTCTGGGCCTCTGGGCCTGGGCACTGTCTCTCAGCTCGTCAGCTCAAGGCTAGTGCTCTACCACTTGAGCCACAGTGCCACTTCTGGCTTTTTTCTTTTTGTTTATGTGGTGCTGAGGAATCGAACCCAGGGCCTCATGCATGCAAGGCAAGCGCCCTACCACTGAGCCACCTTCCCAGCCATGAACCTGTTTGGTTTTTTAAAATTTATTCTATACAGTTAGGATTGTCCCCATTTACAAACAAGGGGGAGTGGTAGATAGAGATAAAGTGACTTGTGCAAGGCTGGGACTTAAAGCAGGTGTGTATTGCACACACCGGGCTCTTCTGCACAATGGTAACCAAAGACGGGATTGTACAAAGCATTTTTTTTGGCAGACAGTTCTAAGGGATACTAAACTTTTTATTTTTATTTTTTGCCAGTCTAAGGCTTCAACTTTGGTCCTGAGCACTCTCCCTGAGCTCCTTTTTGCTCAAGGCTAGCATTCTATCCCTTGAGTCACAGTGCCACTTCTGGCATTTTCTGCAAATAATTAGAGATAGGACTGCCCTGCCTGGGCTGGCTTTGAACCATGATCTTCAGATCTCAGCCTGCTGAATAGCTAGGATTACAGATGTGAGCTAATCAGGTACCTGCCTAACCTTTTTTTTTGACAAACTGGAATCTTCCTAGCATTGACCTAGACTCCCACATTAATTTTTCATGAAACTGAGCAGAGGGAACTGTAAGAAGTAGAGTTGATCCAGGCACCGGTGGCTCATGCCTAAGACCAGCACACAAAAAAGTGGAGGAGAGAAGTAGTAAGAGCTCTATCAATGAGAAAAAAAGCAAGAGGTCCTGTGTTCAAAATAAGCATTCACTAATGCACTAATGCTTACCATCTGTGTCTCACAGCAGAGATGGGGAATCATTTTTTCCATCAAGGGCCATTTGGATAGGTGGATGGGCCAAGTACATATATATCTGTCCCGTTGTAGTGATTTCACAGGCTGTATGAGACTAGGCTTGATTTTTTGGTGGTAAAGATTTTGAACTCAAGATCTTATGTTTGTGTTCTTCTATTTGAGGCATGCCTACAGCTCTGGTTGATTTTTTTTCTTGTTTGGATGGTACTTGGGGCTTGAACTCAGGGCCTTGTGCTTGCTAGGCACACACTATCATGGAGCCCGCCCCCAGAGACCTATGCCAATTTTTAAAAAAGAAAAAGAAAGAAAGACGGAAGGAAGGAAGGAAGGAAGGAACGAAGGAAGGAAGGGAGGGAGGGGAATAATTTTTAGTTTAAAAATAAAACTTAAGACCATGGTTGTTTGCTTGGTTTGGTCGGTCATGGGGCCTGAGCACTGTCCCTCGCTCTTCAGCTTAAGGCCAGTGCTCTACCACTTGAGCCACAGCGCCACTTCTGGCGTTTTCTGCTTATGTGGTGCCGAGGAATCGAACCCAGGGCCTCGTGCATGCAAGGCAAGCGCTCTACCACTGAGCCACCTTCCCAGCCCCAAATCATGAATTTTCTAACTCTGCTTGACTTTCCGTTATTTTTCAACCCAGGGGCCACTACCTCTGGTCTTCCTACCCCTGTGAGAGGCAGAGTGCTTTTGCTCGATTTTATCTTCATAAGAGCAAAGCCAAAGGCAAAAAGGCCTAAGCCAGGCTCCGAGGACGCCTAGCAACCGTTGCCATAACAACAAAGCTGTCGTCTAGCGGAACCTACAGGTTGGACGCCCCTCTGCATCCCAGAAGACACCGCGCTAGCTCCAAGTCTTCCGCCCCACTCCAATCCAACATGCAATGCGGCTCATAGTGTCACAAGGCGCCGTCCTTAGGGTGTTTGATAAAATGCCTGATACCCCTCCGTGTTGTTTAAACAATGTTGTTTAAACTTTCTATAACAGGTCGGCAGTGAGAAAAAAGTCAAAGTGATTTGTGTTTATAGAATTTTTGAGGGGGTGAAAACTCCCCCTCCCTCTCTCTCTCTGTCTCTGGATTCTTACAGGCATATTGCTGGACAGCCCACCCCGCCGGCGCGTTGAGGGTCCTGGGGGCCCTCCCCGGTCCGCACACGTGCACGAGGAAGTGGCGCGGTCTGTGGCCGTCGCGTTCGTTCTAGGCCCCGCAACGTGGAGCCATGGGAGGCCTGGAAAAGAAAAAGGTGCGTTGGAGAGACGGGGGGGGTCTCCAGGCAGTGACGGAGCCCCTCGCAGGACGCAAAGAGGGTCAGGGCGACGGGAGACGGCCCTGGAAGGCTCTCGAGTGTAGGGCAGGACCAGTTAGTTACCCGTTTGGTGAAATCGAAAAACGTTGTCGCGTTTTTGCTGCTGCTGTTGTTGTTTTGCTTTATGCCGGCCCTGGGGCTTGCACTCAGGGCCTGGCCGCCGTCCCTGAGCTCTTTTGCTCAGGGCTCGTGTCCTGCCGCTCGAGCCACAGCGCCTCTTCCGGCTTCTTGCTAGTTACTTGGAGAAGTCTCTCACGGACGTTACTGCCGAGGGTGACTTCGAACCGCCAGCCCCAGATCTCAGCCTCCCGAATTGGATTTTTTTTTTTTTTTTTCCTTTTTTCACCCCGGAGACCGGGACCCGAATATCGGACGCTTGCTTTGCTTTCTCTCATTGGCTGGCGCTTTATGATCTGAGCCACGCCTCCAACCCCCTGAGTTAAGAGCTCTTTATGTGGGAAAAATGGTGAGAATTGGGCTACCTCATAGCGTCACCCCTCAGGCAGGAAGACGGTTAACGAATGTCACCAGTGGGTTCTAGAGTTCCACTACAGGAAGTCATCTTGGCAGAATGTTTCTCTTTTTTCTTCTCTTTTTTTTTTTTTTTCAGTTGAACCAGAAACCCTGCCCTGAGCACTGGGGATGGAAATGTAAACTATAGGAAGTGGTCCCTGCTTTCCCCGACCTCACTGGGAAGATAGACACAAAAATAAACAGCCAAATACAGCGATCACAGATTGTCAAATGTGCTGGGGGTGGAGGTATGGCAGGCAACCACAGATACTGGTGTTGACTACAGGGCATTAACTAACTTAACTGTCTGAAGATTTCTTCAAAGTGTAACATTTCAACCAAAGTCTGGAAGGGCCAAACATCTTGGGTGGGTTCTGGCACCTGAGAGAGCTTAGATTGCCATTGGGTACTAAGGTAGGAAAAAGCTTACTTTGTACAAGGTTTTGTAAAGGCATCAACATAGCTGGGATATAATATCTAAGGGAAGAGTGTCATCTGGTTGAGGGTAGGGTTGGGCAAGGATTGTATTGTGCTAAGCCTTTTATTACTTACCTGTGTCTTTTGGCAGTATTAAACTCAGTGCATCCTGTTTTCTAGGCAAGTATTCTACCACTTGAGCCACAGCTTCAGCCCATTTTTGCTGTATTTTTCCCTTATGGACTTGTATTTTTTTTGTCCAGGCCAATCCTTCTAAACGCCTGCACCACACCTGGCTTGTTGGTTGAAATGTGGTCTTTTGCCTTGGCCTGGCCTCAAATTGCAGTCCTCCTGATCTTTGCCTCCCAGCTAGAAGGGATTACAGGCATGAGTCATGTATCTGGCCTAGCTTGGATTTCCAAAATGAAATCACACCTAAAGGTGATAATGTAGAAGGATTACAGTTACAAAAGTCAGGTAAAAGTACCTTTCTTTCCGGACAGTGTCCCCCTTCCTTTGCTGTCTCCTAGTTTTTCCCTCCCATCCCCACACACAAGCTGTATGGTTTATCTTCAACATAGTGTCTAGTGAGTACCACTGCTGCATTTGTTCACCCTTTGTCCCTCCATTTGTGTGTTATTGCCGACCCCCCACCCCTAACTTTTTGAAAGGAGTTATTGCTGTATGGAGATCACTTTGGTGGCATGGAAAGATGGGAGAGGACAGGAGTGAGGAAGATGTAGTTGGCTCAGGCATTTCCTTTCAACTTGAAAGATTCTGTTGCCAATTTATTTTTAACCCAGCTCACAACTGAACACGAAATCAGTGCTGACCCCTGCAGTTATAAAGATGTAAAATGGAAAATGTGTCAGTGATAACACAGCATGGGCAAATTAGAAGATACTTATATTGAGAACTGAAGTGCAAGAGACAGATCTACAGTTTACTGTTGTATTTGTAGGACCTAGCTTGGGCCTGATCCTAGTAACCACTAATGAATATGGGAAGGGAAAAAATGGTGTGTTTTTGTTTGTTTGTTTGTTTTTTTGGGTCCGGTTATGAGGCCTGAACTCTGGGCCTGGGCGCTGTCCCTCAGCTCTTCAGCTCAAGGCTAGTGCTCTACCACTTGAGACTTGAGCCACAGTGCCACTTCCGGCTTTTTTCTTTTTGCTTATGTGGTGCTGAGGAATCGAACCCAGGGCCTCAGGCATGCAAGGCAAGCGCTCTACCACTGAGCCACCTTCCCAGCCCCGTGTTTTGTATTGATAACCCATCAAGGCATCATTTGGGTTTGACTGTAGATAAAACTGGACCAGGGCCATAGACTTCTGTCTGCCTCCAGAGGAAGTGAGGTGGTTGGCATTGAGGTTTTCTGGTACAATAAATACACTGCCACCTCCAGAGGAGACAGATGAGTGTGAAGTAGCATCTTAGCACCTGATACAACCTACTCCTTGGGGTGGCTAGACACAAGGCCTTCTGTATATTGCCCGCACAGCACTTAGCCAAATGCTCTCAGCCTGGTAGTGGACTTGTGATTGTTGGATGAAAAAAGGGAGAAGGTGTGGCTTAAGGCATGTATTTTCATCCCGGATGGTAACACCCCTAAAGGAGCAAAGATGGGCATGGCAGTGGTCCATGGGTTTTACAAGAGCCACATTACAGAAGCAGGTCTAGAGTAAAGACATGGTATTAACATTTCATGGGGCTCTGTGGAAGAAAAGATGGAAGACGTCTCCTGGTGCTGGTGAGGGAGGGGGTGTAATGGGAAATGGAGAACACTGCCTTAGTGGCTGGGTGTGCAGGCTCTATAATCAGGCCTCAATTTGAATCCAGACCAGTTTAGTTCTTTAAAAGCCATATGACTTGGGGGGGAGGGCAGGTTTGTTCTTTTCTCCGTTAAAACAGATTCAGTGGCATCCACCTCACAGAGGGATAGGATTTGACTAAATGAAGTGTGATAATCACTAATTGTGCCTGCTGGTGTTTGAGCTAGTGCTAAGTACTTAAGTCCGCACCTGGTTCTGGGCAACCTCATAGTTCCCAACATCATGTGGTTTGTTGTATGTGTTTGAGGCTGACAACTCCAGGGATGGTGCAGGAAAGCTCTTTCAGGCAGGTCAGCTCTCTCTTCCTACAGTAATTCTCATTCTAGAAGTATCTTCTCCACTTAGCAGAGCAAGAGCTCCTGTGGAACTCTGCAGGCCTGCAATTTGAAGACAGTCCTTGGTAGTGTTACTGATGGAGGATTGTGTTTTTCCTTCCCAAGTATGAACGAGGCTCTGCCACCAATTACATCACCCGGAACAAAGCCCGGAAGAAGCTTCAGCTGAGCCTGGCTGACTTCAGGTGAGGTCGGAGACGAGTAGAGAGGGGAGCTGGGGCAGCGAAGCGCACATGGAATCTCGGCTGCATCCCACCTTCCCTGAGCTGCCACACTGTCTGGGGTCCTGGTGCTCCTCTTTCTCTCCTGGCCTTGCTTGACTGAGCTGTCTGGTCAGGTATGGCCCCAGGGAAAGCTAGAGAACAGGATCTTTGCCACTCTCTCCTTCCTTCTGGTAGAAGAGGCCTCTGATTCTTTAGGCAGGGGTGCTCACACCTTGTAGTCAAGTCCAGACTTTTTACAGCCTGCAGGCCATGTCATCAGGCTGACTGGGACGCTGTAGCCTCCCTTGACCCACTTTTAGTCCTTCACACGTGCCAAGCTAATGATGGCCTTATGGCCTTTGTGCTTGTGATGCTGTCCCTGTACGTTTTGTGTGCTTGAAATGGTGATTTCTTAGCAAGGCCTTTCCTGGCTTAAGTGCCTTCCGGTTTGTTTCCTCTCTTGCTCATCACATCTGCAGTATATGGTGGGAGCCTGTGATGGGCAGACTTGAGCTAGGACAGGAGTTGCCCAAAGAAAGTCAGAGTCCCCCGCTCCCTGTACCCCGTTGCTTTCCAGCAGGGCTCTTGCGTTCACTTTGCAAATGGTATCTATATTCCAGACGGCTGTGCATCCTGAAGGGCATTTACCCCCATGAGCCCAAGCATAAGAAGAAAGTTAACAAGGGTTCCACGGCAGCCCGGACTTTTTACCTCATCAAAGACATCAAGTTTCTCCTCCATGAACCCATTGTCAATAAGTTCCGGGAATACAAGGTGAGCGCTGCTGTCTGGCTGCATCCCCATTGTGCCTCTGGAACTCACTGGCACTTTGGGCAGGTTGCTTCCCTCCCAGAGCAAGCCTTCTACATCAAAAGGGGTATCTTATGACATTATCTGCTTCCAAAGCACAAAGGGTATTATTTTAGGGGCTTTCTGGTGCCTTATCTCCCCACAGACACAGCTCTTATTCTGGGTCTTCCTGAGGTGGCTCTCAGGAAGACCCAGAATTCCATTCCACTGCTAGAGATTATTAGTGCTCAAACACCATAGGGCAGCAGAAACCTATTTTGACCAAATGTAAATTATGAAAAGTAGACTAACAAAGTAGAATGCAGGGCTGGGAAGGTGGCTCAGTGGTAGAGTGCTTGCCTAGCATGCATGATCGATTCCTCAGTACCACATAAACAGAAAAGGCCAGAAGTAGCACTGTGGCTCACGGGTAGAGTGCTAGCCTTGAGCAAAAGAAGCTCAGAGACAGTTCCCCAGGCCCTGAATTCAAGCCCCAGGACTGGCAAAAAGAAAAAAGGAAGGAAAGAAGGGAGAGAATACTCCTGACTGGGAGCAGGGCCTGGCTGAGGAGGGGTGCCACCTGGTGGTGCAGGGAAGACTAGGCAGCAACCATTGGCTGGATTTTTCAGCCACATAAACTCCATGTTAGAAGGAGCTTCCCCATGGAGGGAGGTGGCTGTCCCTGAGCTACCCTGTGTAATCCTAAGTGCTGTTTAAGCTGTTGAGGGGCCTTAGGGCTGGACCTGAACAGAAGTTTTTCAAAGGAAGACGTCTGTTGGTTTGAAAGACTTACCCCACAGCTGGCCTCAGCTGCTTTTTTCTGGATGGCTTAGTACCACATAGAGACCCACAGCTGGTTTCATGTGAGCAGAGAGGACTTGGGGACAAAGGCCATCCATTTGGATCCTGATTTGCCTCAATGGCAGGTTACTTGCCCTCTTCTTCAGTAGAAAAGTGGGCTATGCTTTGCCTCCTCCCATTGTCCACCCATGAAAGGGTGCCCTAGTCTGGCTCTGATTGGGACCGTGGGTGCCTCTGGGATCCGTAATTGGCTGATGTCAGAGGGCATTGAGCTCCCTGTGAATGCACCCATCTTCCATGGAGGAGCCGTGCTAGTAGCCCCTGGCCCAGCATTGGTGTGGTCCCTTCCTCTTTCAGGTGTTTGTCCGGAAGCTCCGGAAGGCCTATGGGAAGAGTGAGTGGAACACCGTGGAACGCCTGAAAGATAACAAGCCCAACTACAAGCTTGACCACATTGTCAAGGAGCGGTAAGCTGGGTGCCCCCCCCCCAAAAAAAAAAAATCTGCTGCTGGTCTGTTTGTATCTGAGCTTTGTCCCAGCACTGTTACCATGAGAGGCAAACCAAGACCTTGTTCACAGAGCTCTCAGCCTTTCAGAGAAGGCAGGCCATAGTAATCGTAGCTTGCCCTGGGCTCTGAGCGGCCAAGAGGGAACTGCAGGCAGTGTATTGGTTACAGTGTCAAAGGAGGTTTCTGCAGAGGGACATGTTAGAGCCAGCCAGGAAAAGCATGTTCCAAGCAACAGCAAGTACAAAGGCTCTGTGGTGGGAGAGAACCAGTGCTCTGGGCTTCATGTAGGGTACATGTTGAGACCCTAAAGTATGTTGAGACACCTCTGCTCAGCCTTCTCGTGAACCTCTGTTCTGTGTTGATAAAGTCAGTGATTCTTAGCCAGGGTGATCTTGCCTCTCCAGGGACAGTGTCTGGATACACTTTGGGTTCCTATAATTTAAGGAACAAGTATGTGCCGTGAGTATCTAGGGAGTAGAGGTCAGGGATGCTGCTCAGTACTCTGTAGTGCCCAGAATAGTTCCCACAAGACAGAACAAATTGGCACCAAACCTCATTAGTGGTGAAGTCCAGAAGCCCTAGTGCTATGTCTTTTCTCTTCTGGGCTGAAGGCTCAGGCACACTCAGCTCCAGGGTGGATGGGCTTGGCTGCTTGCAGATCGGCCATGGGCCATGGACAGCTGGTGTTCTCACTCTGGCTCTGTGACCTGCGAGCTGTCCAGCCACAGCCGAATTCCTTCTCTGAGCCTGAGTGAGTCCTCAGCACTAGCAGATGATGGTGGCTCCTGTCCTGCCTGCGTCTTGGGGGACAGTTAGGGAAAAAGCAAGGGCTTGGGCATCCAGGTGGCACTCCTTTCCCTAGTCAGACGGGAGCTTGAGAAAGAAAATCAAGGGGTTCAGAAATTGTGGGTGGCTTGAGGCATTGGGTTTATTGCCACACTTCCGGGGGGACCAAGTGAAGTCCTACCCTGCCCCAGGGCTCTGGCCAGATCTCCAGTTGCCCCCCTCCTGAGTTTCTGTAGGCCTTTCATCCACTCAGGACCTGGCTACCCTCTTCTTAGTCATTGCAGTGGTTGATGCCATCTGGGTTTGGAAAGACCTTGTGCCCTGCAGAATCCTTTATGAAATTGCTGTTCTGAGAGGCTTTTGTTCAAGCCTAGTACTCTACTGCTTTGAGCCATAGTTGCACTTCTGGTTTTCTAGTGGTTAATTGGAGTTAAGAGTCTCATTGATGTTACTGCCTGGTCTGGCTTTGAACCTTGATCCTCAGATCTCAGCCTCCTAAGGAGGTAGGATTACAGGTGTGAGCCTCTGGTGCCTTACAATGCTTTTTTAAAGATGGCTTCTTGGGAGGCAGTTTGGAGGGAGGGAGGCTAGAAGGCCCTGCTGTCCAACTGTGCCCAGGGCATCTCCAGGGAACTGCAACGATCTGGTCCAGCAGTGTGAAAATGAGGTTGGATGAGTCTAAGGGATGGAAGTCATGGCTGAGTGTGGAACTGGAATCCATGTCATTCCTTGTGCCCACACCTCTGTCCCTTAGCTGGCAGGGTGTTTCTCTTGTCCTCATTGACCGCAGCAGTCCTGGACACACGTGTTGCTCTGACTCTTCCTGGCCTAGGGCCCAGTTCTGGCATTGTTGCCCTGGTTCTAATTGGTTCTACCAACCAGAAGGGTGTGGTTAAAGTGGTCATGTGTGGTCAGGCCTAGATGCAGGGGCAGGGGCAGCAGCCCACCCTCCTCCCTGGCCCACTAGGGCACCCTCCCATTTTCTACCCTAGACCTCCCAGTAGTTTACCTTCAAACATTCACACCAAATGCAAAGGGTCAAGGCCAGGGTTTGAGGCTCCCAACCCCAGGATGTCTCTGGTCCTCAGAGCTCAGTGGATGTGTCCTGTTCCTTATGACCAGCTGTGGGAAGTAGGCTGCTGCTTCAGCCAGGATGTGGCGTGGCAAGGCCTGGCCTGGGAACAGGACCTCTGGGGTCATCATGGGTAAGGTGGGGTGAGGAGGTCTGGCTAAGCAAGCTCATGAGTACTGCCTTTGTGCCCGGCAGGTACCCCACTTTCATTGATGCTCTGCGAGACTTGGATGATGCCCTGTCCATGTGCTTCCTGTTCTCCACCTTCCCCCGGACGGGCAAATGCCACGTGCAGACCATTCAGCTCTGCCGCCGCCTCAGTGTGGAGTTCCTGCACTATGTCATCGCTGCCCGTGCCCTGCGCAAGGTGACCTAGGAGACCCTGGGGGTCTTCCACTTCCCTGCCACCTGATAGTTTTCATACCTTCTCCTGTCCCCGCAGGTTTTCCTATCGATCAAAGGGATTTACTACCAGGCTGAGGTGCTGGGGCAGCCTATAGTGTGGATCACACCCTACGCCTTCTCCCATGATGTGAGTATGCCCTGAGGAGGCAACGTGGGGAGGAGGGAGGCTTGCGGGCACCAGCTTCCTGATGGTTAGAGTGGCTTGGGATGGCATGAGGAATTTGCTACACAGCCAAGGAGCACCCCTGTCATGTGACTCACTATTGGGTTGTCGGGGTGATATAGATGACTCGGACACCCAGTCCTGTCAGCTCCAGCAGCCACCGTGTTCCTTCACTTGTCTATGCCTCATTTAGATCTAGGCCTTGTGAGGGTTTAAGGGCAAAGAAATCTTGAAAGTGCCTGAGCTTGGCCCTTGGAGGCCATATGACAGAGGAGCAGCTCTAGGGATGTTGAGTGGCAGCAGTGCCCAGGCTAGTCTTGTCCTCACTCTGTCAGTAACAGTTGTAGCCAAGTGTCTTCGCTCCAGCTGTTTACAGGAGAGGCTGCTGCATACTGGTCTAATAAGTCTTTGGGGTCATGACTCTGCCTCTTACTGATCTAAGTCTTGGGAGTGTGGCAGGGCCCCCTTGCAGAAGTCCTGGTTTGACCTCCTTTGGAAGCACCTGACTTTTCCTGGTTTGATTGCCTTACCTGTGTATTTGCACTTGGCACCACTGAGTGGGAAGTAGAACCATCCATGGAGCACAGGTGCCCTGGCCTGGCTGAGTGATGGGCTTATTTATTGCTTGGGTTATCAGAGCTTCAGAACAAGCTGCTGAGTCCCCAGACTGCTCAGGGTACGAGGGCTGCTCTGACTGTCCTGAGCCCTGTGTCACTGAGCTTCTCAGTGGGTGAGACTGCAGTCTGTCTGTGCATAGAGATGGGTTTGGCACTCCACAGTCCCTGCTCCCACTGCTTGGGACAGGCTATTGGGCAGCCAGAGCCTGTGGCCCTTCTCTCTCCCCCTCCATCCCTTCTTTCCTTCCTTCCTTCCTGCCTTCCTCTCTGGCCCTCTCCAGCCTTCCCTCTGATCTCCCACCCCCATGTTCTGAGACTAGTCTTTGTCTGCCCTCCTGGGTAGTGAATAGGGCCAGTGGAGGACCAGCCTCCGCACAGCTGGCTCTGCTCAAGGGGGAAGGGCACAGGCCGCCCATGCTGCTGCCAGGGCTTCCTCTATTGGGCTTCCTCTTGGCTGAGGATGTATGACTAGTCTTGGGGTGTGGTAGGGGTTTTGGCCTGCTCCTTAATGGAGCAGCCAGTCTGGGTGCCTAGCAGTGGGCCCCGGGCCTCAGGGGAAGGGATTCCTTGCCTGGGGCAATGGGAAATGATGTTGGTGTTCACCTGCCCAGGTAAAGTTTCACAGCCCAGGCCACCACCTGGCAGCAAGATGGAGCAGCCACTCAGAAGTCAAGATGGTGTGGTCTTTAGTGGTCTTGACATTCAGGCCTCAGCAGTGCTGGCTAGGCCTCTCTGGTTTCAAAGGATAGTCCAGGTCACAGGCTTGGGCCTGAGAAGGGTCACTGAAATCTGAGCCTCATCAAGCTCAGGTGTGGATGATCGAGTCCTGTCTTCCAACCTGGGCTGGGCTTTTTTTTTTTTTTTTTGGTTGATCATAGGGCTTGAACTCTGGGCTTGGGCACTATCCCTCAGCTCTTCAGCTCAAGGCAAATGCTCTACCACTTGAGCCACAGAGCCACTTCCAGTTTACTAGTGGTTTATTGGAGATAAGAGTCTCATGGACTTTCCTGCCCAAACTGGCTTTGAACCGTGATCCTCAGATCTCAGCCTCCTGAGTAGGATTACAGGCATGAGCCACCAGCATCCGGCTCTGGGCTGGGCTTTCTGAGGCCCCTTAGCCAAGGCCTGTCACCCCTCTTCTACCTGTGGATTGTGCTGCTTCTGGCATGGCTGCCTTCCCAGCTCTGGGCATGATCTGTTCCTCTTTCCTCCCACCCACATGAGGGTCTAGAGGCACTGCTGTCCGCATACCCCGGCCCTTAAGACCCTTCTCTAGAGCCTCACTTGTGCCCAGAATGTCAGAAGTGGGACCAATGCAGCTTCAGCCCTGTGCTCACTGCTGACACACCTCCTGTGCCTCCAGCACCCGACAGATGTGGACTACAGGGTCATGGCCACTTTCACCGAGTTCTACACCACCCTGCTGGGCTTCGTCAACTTCCGCCTCTACCAGTCACTTAACCTCCACTACCCTCCAAAGGTAGGGCACCCCCACCAGCACCTGGTCCTTACAGGGCCTGAGCCCAGCCCTAATCCTTACCCCAAAGTAAAGACCCAGGGGTCTTCTTCCTTCTGACCTTTCCCCTGTCCCCCAGCTTGAGGGTCAGGTCCAAGCAGAGACAAAGGCCAGCGAGGCCACTTATGCCCTGGACTCCGAGAGCTCTATAGAGGTAAGAGGGGCTGCGTCTTCTCAGGTTGGTGGTCCCTGACCCCAGCACTCTGGGGTTCTGACTCCAGTGGGAGGTGGCTTGGCCAGGAGAGGTGTCTCAGGCTCTACCCAAAGAGCCCAGACTCGTGTGTGGCTCGGAGCTGCCCCTGCTTTCTCCCCCACTGGCCATCATGCAGTCCTGCACCTCGCTTCCCCCTGTAGAAACTGGCGGCCCTCAGTGCCAGCCTGGCCCGAGTGGTGGTACCTGCTGTGGAGGAGGAGGCCGAGGCCGATGAGTTTCCTGCTGATGGGGTGAGCACCACGTTGCCTTCCAGAGGGGCAGGATGGAGCCTGGGGGAGGCACCTGGAGGCTGCCCTTCCCCCAACAGGGCTAGGCAGTCCTGGTGACCCCAGCCCTGACCCCTCCACAGGAGATGGCCACACAGGAGGAGGAGCGCAGGAAGGAGCTCCAGGCACAGGAAAAACACAAGAAGCTCTTTGAGGGCCTGAAGTTTTTCCTAAACCGTGAGGTCCCCCGCGAGGCCCTGGCCTTCATCATCAGGTGCTCCCACTGAGAGCTGGGTGGGCAGGGCCCTGAACAGACAGGACCTGAGGTGGGGATGGGCAGGTGCATCCTGGGGAACTGAACTAAAGTTGGAGGCAGCCCGTGTATCCAAGGGCAGATAACTCATGCCTGGACTTACCTGGTGCTCACAGGAGTTTTGGGGGAGAAGTGTCCTGGGACAAGTCTCTGTGCATCGGGGCCACCTATGATGTCACAGACTCCTGCATCACCCACCAGATTGTCGACCGGCCTGGACAGCAAACATCTGTCATTGGCAGGTAGGCCCTGAGGCCCCTGGAGGCAGTGGGTGGGACCCCTGCTGGATCCCTGTGACCCACCTTCGCTGCCCACCTAACCAGGTACTACGTGCAGCCCCAATGGGTGTTTGATTCTGTGAACGCCCGGCTGCTCCTCCCTGTGGCTGAGTACTTCCCCGGGGTGCAGCTGCCCCCACACCTGTCACCCTTCGTGTCTGAGAAGGAGGGAGATTACATCCCACCTGAGAAGCTGAAGCTGCTGGCTCTGCAACGGGGAGAGAGACCAGGTGAGTGAGCTGGAGCTGGGGCAGACAGGCTCCCCAGGGTGGCCTGGGGCCCCATGCTGGCCATTTCCCTTTGCTATCGAGTTGGCAGAGGTCAGGGAAGAGAGCAGGCAGCAGCTGCCTCTGCAGTGAGAAGGGACATCTGTATTTTAGTCATGTGTTGACATTCAGGGTGACAGCAAGAATGTTTGGGGGTGGCAGCAGGGCTGAGAGCCTTGGAGTTTCCTTTGAAGGCAGCTCCCCTGAGACTCTGGGAGGGGTCGGGGAGCCTTGGGGAAAGGGACAGTCAGAGCTGTCTCAGCAATGGCTGAAGACATTAGGGCCCAGCTTCATGCTACAAGGACCGAGTGGGTATCCAGGGTATTAAGATGTTACCTGCCATGTGTAGAACACGTAAAAGAGGAGGAAGAGGATGAGGAGGAAGAGGATGAGGAAGAAGAGGAAGACAGTGAAGACGATGGTGATGAAGGGGAAGAAAATGAAGAGGAGGGGGCCAGTTCCGAAAAGGAGGAAGAAGCCCAGCTGGCAGCCATGGAGGAGCAGAGGCTCGGGGGAAAGGTATGGGGTCCTGGCTGGGACCCTGCTGGGGCAGGAGCTCCTGAAAGCACAAAAGGGCTGGAGCTGTGTCCTAAGTACCTGCCCTTTGTCCCCAGAAGCCCAGAGTGATGGCGGGTACCGTGAAGCTGGAGGACAAGCAGCGGCTAGCCCAGGAGGAAGAGAGTGAGGCCAAGCGCCTGGCCATCATGATGATGAAGAAGCGGGAAAAGTACCTTTACCAAAAGATCATGTTTGGCAAGAGGCGGAAAATCCGAGAGGCAAGTTGCTGCTGTGCCTGGCAGGCCTGGGCAGATGGGGCACTCTCTTGGTGCCTTCTTCTGGGGTCACCCCTGGGCCTTGCCTCCCACAGGGCTTCAGTCCCTTACTGCTCTCAGCTGTTCTGAGTTTAGGGTCTGGAAACCATTATCCTGGCAGACTTGAGAGGTTGCTGTTAGACTTACACTCTTTTTTTTTTTTTCTGCTTCACAGGTCACATGTTTACTTAAAACCAATTATATGCCCCAGAATTCTGTAACAGATGACACATAACTGGCTCACAGCCCTGCCTTTGAGCTTGCTAGTAGTCACAACTCCCAAGGTTTTTCTTTTTTTTTTTTTTTTTGGGAGGGGGGTGGATCCGGTCGTGGGGCCTGAAATCTGGGTCTGGGCGCTGTCCCTCAGCTCTTCAGCTCAAGGCTAGCGCTCTACCACTTGAGCCACAACGCCACTTCCTGCTTTTTTCTTTTTGCTTATGTGGTGCTGAGGAATCGAACCCAGGGCCTCATGCATGCAAGGCAAGCGCTCTACCACTGAGCCACCTTCCCAGCCCCAAGGTTTTTCTTTTTTTTTTTTTTTTTGTCGGTCATGGGGCTTGAACTCTGGGCCTGGGCGCTGTCCCTCAGCTCTTCAGCTCAAGGCGAGCGCTCTACCACTTGAGCTACAGCGCCACTTCCGGTTTTCTGGTGGTTTATTGGAGATAGGAGTCTCACAGTCTCTCCTGCCCGGGCTGGCTTTGAACCGCGATCCTCAGATCTCAGCCTCCTGAGTAGCTAGGATTACAGGCGTGAGCCACCAGCGCCCGGCCCCAAGGTTTTTCTTGTGTGAGGAGTGTCATGTTATATATTGTTTTTAGGGTTTTTTATTTGTTTGTTTGTTTTTTTAAGTAGGTTCTTGTGGTTTTTCCCCAGGTCAGCTTGAACTGTGATTCTCTTATTTATACCTCCCATATAGACAGGGAAGCACAGTTGTATGTATATCCAGTGTTTTGGTTAAGAGGGGGTTCTGCAAACTTTTTAAACCTGAACTGACCTTGAACCACACTCCTGATCCTTCCCTCTGCTCCCTGTCCTCTGTATTATTTTGAAATGTGGTTTTTCACTTAACTGTAGGATGGACTTTCCTCCGTGACATTGTGCAGTATGTGACCCGTCCTGTACTGGGAGTAGGGCATTTTCCATTTTCAGTCATGCTGGGGCAGCCTCTGCCCACTTGTGGCTGTTTGTGCAGGCTGAATTCTTTGGCGTGTAACTGCACCATGGTGGCCCCAGGGAGACTTTCCTTTATCCTCCCTATCAGCCCCTAGTAAAGACCCAGTGGCCTGGGGCTTCACTTTCTCTGAGTGGAGCCATACACTGCAGAGACTCCTTCAGCTCTGGGAGCCTGGATTCATTCTCTTCCTGGGAGGTTTTTATCATGAAATGATAGGGAGTTGTAAGGCCAGGGGTGGGGAATGTTTTCTCACCTGAGGTGAGTCTAGTTTCTTCCTGTAGTGGTTTGCTTCTGAGCTTTTCTAGAAGCTCTGCTTTTAGCCAGTCCTCCCTGCCCCTGACCTTCACACTCAGCCTGATCTCTCTCTTCTTCCTCACAGGCCAATAAACTAGCAGAGAAACGGAAAGCCCACGATGAAGCCATGCGATCCGAGAAGAAGGCCAAGAAGGCAAGGCCTGTATGAGTGCGGGAAGCCTGTCAGCGGGCTGAGGCCGACTTCCAGCAGCAGGACGTGGTGGGGCAAGCCGGGCTTGTGACAGACCATCACCTGTTTTTCCCCACCCTCCCACCCCCAGCCAGCCCGGCACCTTTGAGCTGTCGGGCTGGGTGTGTGGGCAGCTCCAGCCTCTGCTGGGTGGAGCTGAGAAGAGCAGAGGAGGCCTCTGCGCCCAACCCAGTCCTGTGCTTGGAGGGTCTGCAGCATAAGGGACTGGGGCCCTGACCCAGCCTTCTTCACCCTGGCTTTCCACAGCCCCCACCCACACTGGACCCAATTCTCAGGGTACTGTAATGGGGGAATGGTATAAAGCTTTTGTATTAAAAGAGCTGAATGTTATGATTAAAGAGCCATCTGGATTCTGTGATGGGGAGCTTTCTGGGGCTGGAAAGGGGTGCCTGGTGTTCTGTGCTTCAGGCTGGCCCAGCTCTGGGTTTGACTTCCATGGGCCCAGATACTCTCAGAGTTCTCTGGATGTCCAAGGATCTCTCCAGATCAACTCTCAGGGGGACCAGAGAGTTGGCACAGAGACTCAGCTTGGACCCCACAGCTGCCCTGAGCCATTCACATTCCAGCCTAGCACTTCCTTGTGGACCTGCCTCCACAGAGATCCTAGCTCAAAGGTTAGGGCTGGTACCATCCCCTGAAGGACTGTGGAGGGAAGATTCACTGTGAGTGTCACTCAGTAGGTGTTCTACCCCAGCTGTGATGGTGGCTGGAAAGAAAAGCCAGTGCCTAATGGAGTGAGAGTGGGAGGGCAGGAATACTTTCCTTTGTGGGCACATCCTCCATGGAGCTCATGGGACCCTTGGCGAGGGTACTCTTCTGAGCTGAGTGCAGTTAGAGTAGGGCTGGGCTGGGGAGAGTGGGCTTAGTGGCCCTACCTTTCCTCAATCTATGCACCTGAGCGCTAGCCTCTGCCTGTTACATGCTGGCTCCCTAGGTGGGGAAGGCTGCAGGAGGAAGACAGCGTGGCAGGCCCAGGGAGCAGACAACCCAGCTGCCACCAGCTGTGAGCGGGCTGCGTGGCCCCCATTCTGGCATGTCCATAGCTGTGGTGGTACTGGAAGGGGGCTGTCTGGAGTCAGGAACAGAGAGAATGCAGCCACTGCTTACAACCCCAGGGCGTGAGTCAGGCCTGCGCTGCCTGGGTTTGGGTATATCCCTGGGCCACAAGATCAGAACCTGGACCGTCAGATACAGAAAAATGCCTGGCAGCTATGTTGATGTGGAATTTTCCTCCTTCCAGAGTTGTGCAGAAATGGCAGGGGCAGTGAGGGCTCAGACATGGACCTTTGCTCTACTGGAGGCCAGTTGGTTTTGAGCTGCCCACAACTCACCTGAGAATTCCTGATTTGGTGAGCAGTAGGCCCCATCCTTGGTGAAGGAAAGGAAGATGGGGACCTAAATGCGTCACCCACATACAGTGGCCCTGCCCTCGACAGTGGTGGGCACGTTGGACAGGAGTGGGCAGTTGAGACCTCCAAGTCCCCTTCAAGGCCCCTTTGAGGCTGAACCTCTCACTTGGGTTCGGTGATACTGATGTCTCCCACCCCTGCTCCCACCTGCCATCCTTCCCCAGGAAGCTCCAATACTCCCCACAAGTTATTAAGCAACCAGATCTGGGGCTCCTTTTCCCAGCTCCACCCTTGTGCCCCCCTCCCAACCCCGGCTGGGCCCAAGGACTTGCTACAGGACAATGGTCCCCTTGGCGGGTCCCAGACAAACGGGCCTTGTTGGGCAGGCGGCGGGGGCGCTGTGCAGTGCCCAGGGTCTCTGAATGCGGCTACTGTGCCTCCCCGGCAGACGCGCTGAGGCCCGGATGGGGCGGGGAGGGGGCTGGGCCCGGGGCGCCCATTGGCCGGGGCACCGCCGGGGGGGCCGGGCCAGGCTCGTGGCCGCACCTGGCCAGGAGCGGGCGCAGCGGGCAGCAGCGGGCGGGCGGGCGGCCGGCAGGGCCGGGGTATGGACCAGGCCTGGCGGAGCGCAGGGCCCCGGTGGGGGCGGCCCAGGCCGAGTCAGCCACGCTGAACCCCAGGAGGACCGGGCCAAGGTACGTCCCGGGTCCGGCACCCACCCGTGTGCCCTGCCTCAGTCTACTCCCGGAGGGCCCCGCCCACTTAGCGCCTGTCACCAAACTGAGACCACACGCGTGTCCGCGGAAGGGGAATGGGGGCGCACCTCGCTACTCCCGGGGCCGGGGGCCCTGGTGGCTCAGGTGGGTGCTCACTTAGACCCTGGGGTCCCCAACCGTACACCCTGGTCCCCAATCCCTAAAAGGTGGGATGGGTGGGGCTGGCAAAAAGTCTGACTACGGGGCTGGGCAGGCTCTGTGAGTTCATTAATGATTAATCCTCTCTGAAGCCTTTCCCTGAGGCCGACAGGAGGAGGAAGAGGGGCAGGATCTCCCCCCACCCTCCCCAGACGGGGCTGTCCTAGCAGAGACTGGGAGCCAGGGTACCCAGCAAAGCCTGCTGCTCAGAGAAGGTCCTGATGCTTGTCCTGGAAGTGGGGGCAAGGGGGCGGGGGAAGGTCACCGAGGAGAGGCTCCTTGAAATTCCACAGTTCCCATGAAAATCCCACGGATTCCAGCCTAAACCAGTGCCCAGCCAAAGGCTTCTGAGTTTGGTCCACTTGCTCTGCTCGGTGCCAGCCTAGCATTCTGGTAACATCACAGTATGGGACTGCGATCCCTTCCCAGCTGCCCGGAGCAGCAAGGGCCTCTCTCTCTCTCTCTCTCTCTCTCTCTCTCTCTCTCTCTCTCACACACACACACACACACACACACACACATCTGGCTGCTGTAACCTACACTAGAGGGAGGGAGGGAGAGAGGGAAGCAGACTGTCATCTGATCCCCAAGTTGCCATGGTGACAGGTCCTATGGAAATCCTTGAGAGGAAAGGGGTGACAGGAGTGGATGGTTCTGGAAGTGGATGGTTCAACCTCTTCTTCTACCTGAGGCCTAGAGGGGTGGGGGGGGGGGGTGAGGCTTATTCCAGGCCTTTCTGGAAGCCCAGGAAGGTAAGCCTGGACCAGTGCAGCCCCAAAGCTACTCTTCACCTTACCCTGCAGGGAATATTGTCTCCCTTTTATCTAGGGGGAGAAACTGAGGCCAGGGACATAGCGGATTTGTCTAAGATCCTATAGTTCAGACGTGGCTGAACTGACTCCAAATCACAGGCATCTCCTCTGAGCCTCCGCCCCAGAACCCCCAGCCCTATCCAGGCCCTTTCTGCCCCACTGGAGTCTCATCAGCATTTTTAGATCTACTTGGGCTGCCCCTAACTCCCCAGTTCAAGACCCCCTCCCCTTTGCTTCCCTGGCTCCCAGCTCTGCCTGACACTTGGGGGGTGGCAAGCTCTTCCCCTGGGAGCAGAGACAACAGAGCCCTGTTCCCAGCTGCCACCTCGGGCTGCTGCTGCTTCATCCCCTGCCTTAAAGGAAGCTCGTGGGGACAAAGAAGGCCTGCTTTTCCTGCATCCCTTACAGAGATCTGTGTCTTCTGGTCACCGAGCTAGAGAGGAGTGTGTCCCCTCCAGCCCCTCCTGCTGGCCTCCGAGGCCCTGTGTGTGTATGTGTGCTGCCCGGTGAAGGAGGCAATGATTAACCTGGGAGAAATGATGCATACATGGAATTCTGGGTGTGGCACAGCCTTGTGAAAGGCTTGCTTTACTTTGACTAGGTGAGGAATATGGATGAACCCACCTTACACTAGTAGCCAGACCGGGCTCCAGGCAGAGAAGGATGGAGCAGAGAGCCCCAGATCACTAGAGTGGGAGGGAGTATCCCCAAGAGTCAGACACCTGCTTTCCCACATGCCAACTCTGGGGCACAGAGAAGGAGAGCCTGTCATCCTGGGCAAGGCCATCCTGACGATGCATTTGTGTTGCCTGGTGTAGAATATGAGGGTGGGGGACACATGGGTGCATGGGAGCTATGTTGATGGGGAGAGTGGCCATGCAGGCGTTTGCTTCCCTTGCCAGGTGACATCTAGAAGGACTATGGTCAGGTGCCAATGGTTCATGCCTATAATCCTAGCTACTCAAGAGGTTGAGATCTGAGGATCATGGTTCAAAACTAGTTTGGGCAGACAAAGCCAAAAGACTTTTATCTCCAATTAATTAGCAAAAAGCCAGAAGTTGAGGGAGTGGCTTTAGTGGTAGAGTTTGTAGCCTTAAGGGGAAGATTACTACTACTACTACTAATAATAATAATAACAAATAGCTAAAAGTTTTTAAATTAAAAAAATAGAGTCTAAGGGTATGAGATGTTTGCAGAATGTCTAAAGAACAGTGGGAAGCCGAAGATTTGTTGGCTCACACCTATAATCCTAGCTACTCAGCAGGCTGAGATATGAGAATGGTGGTTCAAAGCTGGAAATGTGACTTAGTGGTAAAGTGCTTGCCTAGTATGCATGAAGCTCTACATTTGATTCCTCAGTACCACATAAACAGGAAAAGTCAGAAATGGCAGTGTGGCTCAAGTGGTAGAGTGCTAGCCTTGAGCAAAAGAAGTTCAGGGATAGAACCAAGGCTCTGAGTTCAAGCCCCAGGATGGGCAAAGAAAAAAAAAGGAAAAAAGCTAGCTCCAGGCAGGAAAATCTGTGAGACCCTATCTTCAGTTAACTACCAAAACTGGAGATGAAGCTGTGGCTCAAGTGATAGAGCAATAGCCTTGTGCTCAGACCCTGAGTTCAAGCCCCAGGACTGGCACACACACACACACACACACACACACAGTTATGAGATCCTACCTCAGTAGAAAAAGTTGGTGTTGCCAGGTACCAGTGGCACACACCTGTAATCCTAGCTACTCAGGAGTCTGAGATCTCAGAATAGTCATTCAAAGTCAGGCAAAAAAGACCCCTGAGACTCATCTCCAACTAACCACTCAAAAACTGGAAGTGGAACTGTGGCTCAAAGTGGTAGAGTACTATCCTTGAACAAAAAAGCTCAAAGACAATGCTCAGGCCCTGAGCTCAAGCCCCATGACCAACCCAAAAGAAAGAAAGAAGAAAGAAAGAAAGAAAAAGTTGGTGTGGTGGCGTACATGTCTGTCATCCTAGCTTTAGTGAGAAGTATAAATAAGGTGATCAAGTAAGTCCTAACCGGCCAAGTAGAAAGTGAAATTTTAATCTCAGAAGTCACTAGAGCAACGAAGGGTTTGAGGCATGACTCAAGCAGTAGAAAAACTGCCTAGCAAACACAAAGCCCTGAGTTCAGATTCCAATATTGAAAAAAAAAAAGGGGGGGGGGAGGGGGGCACGGGGAAGGAAAGGAATGATTTTGTCCAACAAGACCATGTAGGAGAAAGAGTTCTGAGCTTCCTCCCAAGTTCTGCTTTGGCTTTGCCATTCAGCCCCTCCTCCACAGTTTCCTGGACTTCAGTCCCCCATCCCTCACATGTCCTATGGGGTCAGCAGCAGATGACCCTGGCAGGGTTTACGGAGATGGTGGGCGTGTGGCTGCCTTTGAAGCAGCAGAGGTAGGTGGCACTTCCAGACTCAAAAGTGCCTTGGATGCATGAGTGAACTTTGCTTTCTTAGCAGCCGGGCTTCGCACTGCGTGTCATCCACGCCTCCAGCCCAAGGGCCAGCGAGATGTCAGAGCTGCTAGCTGAGAGAGGGTCATCTGAGCCAGCAAGCTGATGAGGTCCAGGTGACACACCTTTCAGGACCCTCCTCCCCATCCTTGCCCCTGTGAACCAGAGGAACACAGCGTGAGGAAGCTTCCAGAACCTTGCTAGTCACAGCTTCTCCCAACTGAACCCTCAGCTGAGCACAGGCAGCTCAGAATGTGACCTTAGTTAGCTCTTCCTTCTCTAGCCAGCCTGGACCTTTCAAAATGGAAATAGCTTTCAATGACATGCGTATTTCTCCCAGAAGAATCCAGAATTTTCCATAGCACTTACTCTCTTCTGTAATATTTATTATGGTAGATGTGCAGTTATGTAATTGTTGACTTTATAATTATTAATTATAATAATTATGTAATTACTAATGACAGAATGGTTATATGTTGATATTAATTGCATACTATGTATTGAATAGTCATTGTCTCTCTAAATATGTTGTTAGTAAATGGCCCTATTCCCCAGGGAAGTGAGTATCATTTTTTGTGTGTGAGTACCGGACCTTGAACTCAGGGCCTCTTACTCAGCTTGCTTGCTCACAACTGACACTCTATCACTTGGAAAAAGCCTCCAGCCCTGCTTTTGGCTGGTTATTTGGAGGTAGAATTTTGCGGACTTTTCTTCTTTGGCTGGCTTCAAACTGGTTCTCTAGATCTCAGCCTCCTGAGTAACTAAGATTACAGCTGTGAGCCACCAGTCCACCAGTGCCCAGCTAGATATCTTCTTGGGACTTGTTCCCTAAGAACAGACACCTTATAAATTTGCCCTTTAAGCATAGTAGGGAGCCTTGCCTTTTTATATTTTCTTTTTTTGTCAGTTGTGGGGCTTAAACTCTGGGCCTGGGCACTGTCCCTGAGCTCTTCAGCTCAAGGCTAGTACTCTACCACATGAGGTTCAGTGCCACTTCAAGTTTTCTGGTCTCATGGACTTTCCTGCCCAGGCTGGCTTTGAACCAAATCAAATCTCATCCTCCTAAGTAGCTAGGATTACAGGTGTGAGCCACTGGGGCCTAGCTGAGCCTTGCCTTTTATATTTTGTTATTTGCCAGTATTGACATTTGAACTCAAGGTTTGTTCAGTTTGCTTGCTAAGCGGACACTCTATCACTTGTGTGAGCCATACCCTCAACTCAGCTTTTTTTGTTGTTATGGGTCTTGAACTCTGGGCCTGGGCGCTGTCCCTCAGCTCTTCAGCTCAAGGCCAGCACTCTACCGCTTGAGCCACAGCACCACTCCTGGTTTTCTGGCAGTTACTTGTAGATAAGAGTCTCATGGACTTTCCTGCCTGGGCTGACTTTGAACCACAATCCTCATATCTCAGCCTCCTGAGTAGCTAGGATTACAGGTGTGAGCCACAGGTGCCCAGCTCAATCCAGCTTTTTACTGGCTAATTTTTACTTTTCTTTTTTAAGATTTGTTTGCCCAGACTGGCTTCAAACGATGATCCTCTGGTACTCAGGCTCCTGAGTGGCTAGGATTACAGACATGAGCCACCAGTGCCTGGCTAGAAAATCTTTGTGTTCCACCTTCCACTCCTTCCCCTAGCAGGAATTCTAGGCAAGCTCCTTACTATTGAGGTTGTGAAATCTCAAAAACATTTTGCCCAGGTTGGTCTAGAACTGTGATCCTCACACTCTCAGTCTCCCAAGTAGTAAGGAGTACAGGGGTGAGCCACCACGGCCTAGCTTCTCTTGCTTGCTGTGCTCTTTCAGCCTCTTCCAGATGTCCCCATGATTCTCCCAGGGACACCTTCCTCCCCGCCTTCTCTTCGAGAGTTCTGTTCCTTTCTGTGAATGCTATGCCTGTCCTGTGGATGCAGCAGTCAGGGATAGTTCTTGGCAGACCAATGATCGTACAGAATGTGACACAGCTGGTGGCTTCAAGTCCCTGTTTTTCCTAGGCGTGGGGGACTCCATCCTACCCTGTGTTTGCAAGTGCAGGCTTCTTTTCCTTCCTCATCTTTCCTTGTTGACTGCCGCTGTTCCTGTGACTCTCATTTCTACCTTTGTGCCTACAATGCCCAACCTGCCTTGTCTTTTTCTTCTCTTTTCATTTTTTGTTGTTTTGTCGGTTGTGGGGCTTGAACTCTGGGCCTGGGCGCTGTCCCTCAGCTCTTCAGCTCAAGGCTAGCACTCTACCACTTGAGCCACAGTGCCACTTCCAGTTTTCTGGTGGTTATTTGGAGATCAGATCTCAGCCTCCTGAGTAGCTGGGATGACAAGTGTGAGCCATCAATGGCTGGCTTCCCACTGTTCTTTAGATATTCTATGAGGGCTGGGAGGGTGGCTCAGTGGTAGAGCACTTGCCTTGAATGCTCGAGGCCCTGGGTTCGATTCCTCAGCACCACATAAGAAAAAAGCCTGAAGTGGCGCTGTGGCTCAAGTGGTAGAGCACTAGCTCTTGAGCTGAAGAGCTGAGGGACAGCGCCCAGGCCCAGAGTGCAAGCCCCACAACCAGACCCCCCCAAAAAAAATTTAAAAAAAGATATTCTATGAACATCTTATGCCCTTAGACTCTCAACTTTTCTAATGTATAATTTTTATTTTTTAGATTTATTATTATTCATTATTATATCTTTAATATAATAATATAAACATTTTAATATAATAATTTTATAATATATTATAGCTATAAAACACTATTATTGGGCCTGGGAAGGTAACTCAGTGGTAGAGTGCTTGCCTTGCATGCATGAGGCCCTGGGTTCAATTCCTCAGCACCACATAAGCAGAAAAAGCAGGAAGTGGCACTGTGACTCAAGTGGTAGAGCACTAGCCTTGAGCTGAAGAGCTGAGGGATAACACTCAGGCCCAGAGTTCAAGCCCCATGACAGACAAATAAATAAATAAATAAATAGCTAAGGGATGGTGTCAAGGCTCAGAGTTCAGCCCCCACAACTGACCAAAAAATATAAAAAATAAATACACTATTATTAACTTTTTCCCCTCAAGACTAGTGCTTTAACTATCTGAGGTGCAGCTCCATTTCTGGCTTTTTGATGGTTTATTGGAGATAAGAGTACTACAGACTTTCCTGCCTGGTCTGGTTTTGTTTTTTGCTTTTTGTCAATCATGAGACTCAAACTCTGGGCCTGGGCACTGTCCTTGAGTTCTTTAGCTCAAGGCTAGCTAGCACTTTACCACTTGAGCCACAACACCACTTCCAGTTTTCTATTATTCATTTAGAGATAAGAGTCCACAGATTTTCCTGCCCAGGCTAGCTTTGAACTGTGATCCTTAGATCTCAGTCTCCTGAGTAGTGAAGATTATAGACGTGAGCCACCAGTGCCTGCCTGCTAGTTATTTTAGAGATGGAGTTTCTCAGACTTATCTATCCATGCTGGCCTTGAACTGTAATCCTCTGGATCTCAATCTCTTAAGTAGCTAGAATTTCAAGCACATGCCACAGATGCCTGCCTTTCCCACAGCCCTTAAAAAATTATAGATATAGGCTGGGTGCTGGAGATTCATGCCTATAATCCTAGCTATTCAGTAGGCTGAGATCTGAGGATTGCAGTTCAAAGCCAGCCCGGGCAGGAAAGTCTGTGAGACTCTTATCTCCAATAAACCACTAGAAAACTGGAAGTGGCGCTGTAGCTCAAGTGCTAGAGTGCTCACCTTGAGCTGAAGAGCACAGGGGACAGTGCCCAATCCCAGAGTTCAAGCCCCATGACCCACCCAAAAAATATATATATTATATACATATAATATTTTGTTGTTCTTACTAAGATGTTGCACAGAGGGGTTATCATTTCATAGGTCAGGTAATGAGTACATTTCTTTTTGGGACAGTGTCACCCCTTTGTTTGCTTTCCTCCAATTTTCCCCTCTGTCCCTGCCCATCATCCTCCAGCCCTTTATAAGCAGGAATTCCATACCTTTGACCCGGCTAGTCTTGAACTCATGAAGCTCTTTCCAAGTAGCTGGGGTTACAGGTTATACTTCTATGCTCCTTTTCTGTTTTCTGAGTTTTGTGGTTTTTTTCAGTGAGCCTGTACTGCTTTTTATAACACACACACACACACACACACAAAGGGAATGGGGGAGAGGGACAGCCAAACACAGTAGACCTCATTCGCTGGTCCACCCTGCCCATGACCCTGTAGAGCCTGAGTGCCATCCCCACCCCTCCGCGGTAAACGGGACCAAAGAAAGAGATCTGAGACTGCGAGGACACACACGTGGCTCCAAAGCACAGGCCTGCTGTTTGGTGTCTGTACTGCCCTGACTCACCCCTGTAAAGCTGTCTATAAACTAGCTCAGCTCAGGAGGCAGAAAGGCCCAGTGAGTGTTGGAAAAAATAAAATTCCATGGCATATCCCGATTGTGATTATGACACTAGGAGCTCTGGCCTGCCCTGTGCCGCTTTTAGCTGTAGTATTCAATACGTGTCCAGGGAGCGCGGGGAAGGATACAGGGACTCCAGGCTAATGTGGGGTTCTTTCTGTTCCCTAAGAACTGGCAGTAGGAATAAATCAGTACCCAAACACAGAGTATTCCTAATTAATGGGGACCCTGTGTGTTTCTAGAGCCTTCCACCCAAGCTATTAGGAAACCCTGAGCATTGATGCTGAAGGGAGAATGAGGAGACTTGCGGGGGGGGGGGGGGGGGGGGGGGGGGGGCGGGGTGGTTGTTTGTTTGTTTGTTTGTTTATGCTGATACTGAGGCTTGAACTCAGGGCTTGGGTACTGTCCCTTGGCTTTTTCCTCTCAAAGCTGACACTCTAACCACTTGAGCCACACCTCTACTGATTAATTGGCGATGAGCATCTCATGGACTTTCCAGCCCGAACGGCTCCAAACTGTGATCTTCAGCTCTGTATCCAGAGTAGCTAGGATTACAGGCAGGAGTCACAGGTGCTCTGGCTGGAGGAGACGTTTCTGGACACAAAGGGTCCCTCACCCACAGACAAAGCCAAGAGAAAACAAACCTAGATCTAAGATGGCAGTGGCAGGATCTGCAGTTCAGGGCAGAGACCCCAGACTTGTCAATGTGGCCCTGGTGGTCTGTGTATCCCCATCACTCCCCCAGGAGCTGCCTGGTGTGGATCCTGCACCCCTCCTTTGCTTATGTAAAGACGAGAGAGAATTACTGTGCTCTAGGAAAGCCTTGTCTTGGTTCTCCCTGCAAATGTGGGCTGCACCTGGCGCCTTGATCGCCTCTTAAATCCCAAAGTCTGGCAGATCTGCACTGGGACTGGCTTGGTGTGTTTTTTGCTCATGGAATGACTTTGATTTTTCTGTGTTCTGTTTCTTCCCCTGAGGAGTTTTGCTGGGGGCGGGGGAGTGGGGGACTTGGTGGATGAAGGGAGAGTTGGGGCTGGCCAGGCACTGACAGGAGACTGGGGATCCTGTCCTGGGCACTCTGCAGGGCTCTGCAGTTGTTGTGTCCTTGACGCAAGGTCGTCTAGAACTTTGCTGAATCTTTTGCATAAAAGAGCTGCCTGGCTATTGGAGGAGGGAGGGAGGCAGAGAGAGAGAGAGAGAGAGAAGAGAAAGCACTTAGTTTGGAATCACTGTCTTATAGGGTATTAGAAGAAAGGTGACATCAATCAAGACATCTTATACTTCTAAATGGGTTTGTTGAGTGGTAACAACTTTGTACAACTACTTAAAGTTTATATATATATATATATATATAATTTTAAAAATGACTGATAAAGGAACATCCTCCCTCCCTCTAAATAATTATTTATTTACTAAACACTTCTTGAAGCTGGCACAAGCCAGATTATAAGGGCTGCTATTCCAAGGAGCTCTCAGATTGTGAGAGTGATGGGTATGAAAACAGATCAGTTTGAGAGAGAGAGAGAAAGAGAAGGAGAGAGAGGGGGGAGAGAGAGAGAGCAAGAGAGAGAGCAAGCACGTGCGAGAGAGAGATATGGAAGGGGTCGGGTGGGCTCTGTCCAAGGCTGTTGGTGTACAAGAGAAGGTCAGAGGCCAAACCACTCCCTGGCGGGGTTCTGGGGTGCTCCCCAGGGGGAGCTCGCATGCACCTTCACAGCTGCTGTGGGAGGGACCCGGCCGGCCTGCCGCCAGTGTCATTGGAGCAGTCCTGTCTCTAGGTGAGTGCACAGAAGCCTGGCTGTGGGAGCGACATGGTTCAGTCTGGGAAAGGCAAGGGGTGGCAGTCATTGCCCAAGGTGAGTGAGTCCCCTGTGTCCTTCCTTGGGGGGCAGGTGTGTGATGGGGACGCTGTGGGCCCAAAGGGCTACTATTAACATCCTGGGCTGGGTGTCCTTGAGTGCTGGATATTGGGAATGGCAGTGATGGTGGACCCACTTCCCCCTCAGCCCCTGAGGATCTTCACTATCTGAGGATAAAGACTTACTGCTACTTTACCTTCACTGAAGGAGTCCTGTGTGCCCAGAGTGGATGGAGGGAAGTGGGGTGCTGACAAAGGAATGATCCGTCCTGAGGGTATTCCTTTGTCTCCACTATGGGCGGAGGGGGCAGGAGACCCAAGTTCTAGTCCTGTCTCTGCAGCTGCTGTGCTGTGACTTTGAACATGCCCTTGTCCTCTCTGAAGCTCAGCCTTCCTGTCTCCCTGCCTCTCTGTCTCTCTGTCTGGAGACCTTGAGATTCGGACTGTGCTGAGATGATTCCTGGACTTTTGGCTTGAGATAGGACCAATGCTGGGACCCTGAGTAATAATGGCAGCAAGTAGTGATAATGGCGGTAGAGGATGGCAGGCCATGTTGGGCAGGTATCTGCTGTGTGCCAGCCTTATGCCAGGCATGTTCCTGTGAGAGGGGAAAGTCGGTGTTATTATTTTGGAGCAATGATTGAGGTACAGAGAGGGGTACACTATATGCCTAGGACACACAGTAAGGTTAAAAAAAAAGGAAGGAAGGAAGGAAGGAAGGAAGGAAGGAAGGAAGGAAGCTGGAATTAACTTGCTCAATATGGACATATGCATGCATGTATTATGCCTGTACTGGGGCTTGAACTCAAGGCCTAGAACTGTTGTTTGACTTTTTCCACTCAAGGCTGCCACTCTACCGTATGAGTGTCACTCAACCCCACTTTCCACTTTTGGCTGGTATTTTTCTGCCCGGTCTGGCTTTGAACTGCTATCCTCAGATCTCAGCCTCCTGTGTAGCTAGGATTAATGGCAGTTATGAGCCATCAGTGCCTGGCTTTATTTGTTTTTGAGGCCAAATCTTACCATGTATCCCATCCTCCTCCTGCCTCAGCCTTCTAAGCACTGGGATTATGGATATGTACGATCAATGCCTGCCTTCAGAAATAGGGTTTAAACATAGGACTGTAGCCTCAAAGTTCTGTCTCTGGCTGAGTGCTGGTGGCTCACAGCTGTAATCCTAGCTACTCAGGAGGCTGAGATCCCGAAGACTGAGGTCCGAAATGAGCCCAGGGAAGAAAAATCTGTGAGAGGACTTCATTTCCAGTTAACCACTAGCAAGATGCTGGACTGAAAATCCTAACGTAAGTGGCAGAGCACCAACTGTGAGCAAGTGAGCTGAGCAAAAGTCCAAGGCGTCTTGAGTTCAAACCCTAGCCCTAGCACCAAAAAAAGGAAGAAAAGAAGGAAAAGATAGAAAAAGAAAGGAAGGACAGAAAGAAAAAAGAGAAAGCAAGGTGTACTCGGAGGTTCTCACACTGGCTGAGGCTTGGAGGCTGGAGTGGGTGAGTGGTTGGGCGGGTGAGTGGAAGGGGACTGTGGGGGCGGGGCCTGTCCTGGGCGGGGCCAGGTGACATCTGATTGGCAGATGACGTGCTGGTCTGCCCCCTGCTGTAGCTCCTCCACCCGCGATTTCCACTGGAAATCCTTGGTGAGTGAGGGGAGCTGCTGAGGGCAGGATGGGCCCTTGGGAGAAGGTCAGCCACAGGAATCCTAATCCCTCCCCCATTTTACACTCAGAGAAACTGAGGCCCAGGACTCTACTCAGTCTTCTGGGCTGCAGCTCTGCTTCTTGCTGGGTCTCTGGGGCACCGGGGCTGGCTGACAGGGGCAGGGCCTGGGGCCGGGTTTGTGTTTGGCAGTTGCTCCCTGTCCATAGTCAGCAGCAGAGCCTCAGCTACCAGTTAGTTACCTCCTCTGGCCTCTATGTCCAGAGGCTCCTGAGGGGTTTACCTAGCATGCAGGAGACCTTGGGTTCAATCCTCAGTGAGGCAAAAGGAAAATGAGCGGGTGCGCGCGCACACACACACACACACACACACACACACACACACACACACACACACACACACACACACACACACACACACACACACACACACACACACACACCTCCTAAATACTGTGTGTTGCTGGGCCAGGAGATTGTTGTTTGTATTTCTTTTTTTCTTTCTTTCTTTTTTTCTTTTTTTTGCCGATCGTAGGGCTTGAACTCTGGGCCTGGGCACTGTCCCTGAGCCTCTTTTTGAGTAGTTATTGGAGATAAGAGTCTCATGGACTTTCCTGCCTGAGCTGGCTTCAAACTGTCATCCTCATATTTCAGCCTCCTGAGTAGCTAGGACCAAGAGACTCTTATTTTCAATTAACCACCAAAAGAAGCCAGAAATGGAGCTATGGCTCAAATAGTAGAGCATTAGTCCTGACTCAGGAACAGCACCCAGGTGCTGAGTTCAAGCCCCAGGACTGGCATAAAAATAAATAAAGCAACCATTATAAAAAAAAAATGTATGATTTAGAAAACTGGGGCTGGTGTAGGGCTCAGTGATAGAGTGCTTTCCTAGCATCCCCGAAACCCTGGGTTCTAGTCCTACCACTGCAAAAATAAACAAGTAATAAATAATAAAAATAAATTTAAAACATAGAAAATGGCTAGCTAGGCAGAGGATAGTACTAGTGAAAAGCTGTTTTCCTAATTAAAAAAAAATCTAAAATCCAAAATGTTCCAAAATCTGAAACTTCTTTTTTTCTCAACCTTTCTATGTCTTTACCTACATGTATATATGAGCTGGGGGGGAGTGATGCATATTGTTCTAGAACTTTTCTGTCTCTGTCTTCCCTATCTCTGTCTCTGTCTGTCTCTCTGTGCCTGTCTCTGTCTCTCTCTCTCTTTTCAGAGAAAGGAATTGAACCCAGGTCTTTGCACATGTCAGGGAAGCCAGTATATCATAGTGTGTTACCAGTTTGCTTTTTTCTTTCAGTGATAACAAGGTTTGAGCTCTGGATTTACCACTTGAGCCACACACCCTGATCTTTTACTTATTTTTCAAATAGAATTTTGACTTTATGCCACAGCCAGCCTGGCAAAAAATGTTTTGCAAGATTATTTCCAAATCTCATACAGCTAGTAAAACCAACTCAGGCCACTGCACCTCGCTTTGTTGTGGTGGTGGTTGTTCCAGTACTGGACTAGAACTCAGGATCTTGTTTTCTTACTCACCATTTTTACTCATGGCTGGAGCTCTTCCACATGAACCACACTTCCACTTTCAGCTTTTTACTGCTTAATTAAGATAAGAGCCATGAAGATTTGTCTGACCAGACTGTCTTTGAACGACATCCCTCATATCTCAGCTTTCTTAGTAGGTAGGATTAAAGGTGTGACCCACTGGTGCCCAGCTCACATCCATCTTTTTATTAGTTGAGGTCTCCTGAAATTTTTTTGTCAGTCATGGGGCTTGAACTCAGGGCCTGGGCGCTGTCCCTGAGCTTTTGCGCTCAAGGCTAGTGCTCTACCATTTTGAGCTACAATGCCACTTCTGGTTTTCTGGTGGTTAAGAGTATCACAGACTTTCCTGCCAGGGCTGGGTTCAAACTGGGTCTTCAGGTCTGGATCTCAGTCTCCTGAGTAGCTAGGATTACAGGCGTGAGTGAGCCTTTGGTGCCTGGTCTCTCCTGAACTTTTTACTTAAGCTAGTCTTAAACCTTGATCCTCCTGATTTCTCCCCCCTAAGTACCAGGATTACAAGAGTACAATGCAAAGCCCAGGTTTTTTTTTTTAACAAATACAAATAACTCTAGGAATAGGCCTCCATGTATATATAATGGTACCTTGATAATAGTAACTGAGATATTCTTTAAAATATTTTTGTTAGCTGGACACTGTTGGCTCACATCTATAGTCCTAGCTACTCTGGAGGCTAAGATGTAAGGATTGGGGTTCAAAGCCAGTCTGGGCAGGAAAGTCCATGAGACTTTTATCTCCAGTTAACCAGCAAAAAGCAGGAAGTGGAGCTGTGGTTCAAGTGGTAACCCTGAGCAGAACTTTGAGGGGTCAGGGAGCCGAGTGAGAATGTGAGGCTCTGAATTCAAGCCTGGTATTAGGGAAGGAACAAAAGAAAAATGGGTAGTAGTGCCAGGTGCTGGTGGCACATGCCTATAGTTACTCTCAGGGGGCTGAGATCTGAGAGTCATGGTTCGAAGCCAGCCCAATCAGAAAAGTCTGTGAGACTTTAATAAACTACTCAGAAAAATCTGGAAGTGGTGTTGTGGCTCAAGTGGTAGAGTGCTAGCTTTGAGCAAAAGAAACTCAGGAACAACATCCAGGTCCTGGACCAGCACCCCCCCCCCTTCCCCCCCCCAAAAAGGCAATGGCATTAGAGACTGGAGATGTTGTTCAAAAGGTATTAAGCATATGGTCTTGAGATTAAACTCCAGTACTGTGAGAATAAAATAAAAACAAGACAGTGAACGCATGTGTCCACACTAACCAACTAAACTTTCTGAGAACCATCCCTCAACCTTCCCCCACCTCATTTCCCCTCCTCTGAGTTGTGTCCACTGTCTCCTCTGCATCTCTGTCCCTGTATCTGTCCATGTGTTTGTCCATCTGTCTTCCAGACAGCCCTTTCTGGGCACTGAGGCTAGGCAGGTGCAACCTTGGGGAGCTTCTAGGTCCACGCCTAACTCATTCTGTGCTCTGTGCTGTACCCTCTAGGCGTCTGAGATGCCTCAGCCAAAGAAGAAACTCTGGGAGTCCATGGCCAAGGGGCTGGTGCTAGGAGCCTTGTTCACCAGCTTCCTCCTGCTGCTCTACTCCTACATGGTCCCCCCACTGCATGCTAGCCAGGCTTCCATGTGAGTGGTACTGGGGGGGGCGGTAGGGTGGGAGGAGGAGGGGGTTGCCATGATGGGGCTCACAACTACTTTTCAGATGATGGAAACTGCCTCCTAGACAGCCACTCTACACCATGTTTGGCCAACAGACAGTTCCCTTCTTGGGGCAGGACTCACTGTGATCTGGGCCTCAGTCTGCTCATTTGTGAAGTGGGCATAGATACACACCATGCTGTCTGTGACCCAGGCTCAGAATATGATCATCAGAAACTGCTGCGCACGCGCGGGCCAAGCACTCAGCTGGCACCTAAGCCTGAATTCAAGTTGGGAAGTGTGTGTGAACCTAGATCAATTCTCACCATTTGAGGATTGTAGTTCAAAGCCAGCCCAGTCAGAACACGAGCCCTCAGTGCAGCCCTGTGCCCTTAGATAGTAGAGGAATTTAGTTTTCTATTAGAGGAAATCAACCAACCACTTGGGGCCTAGAAAATTGTACTTTTAACCACTTCCACTTTATATACTAACTTCATTTAGTTTTTAAATATAATTTTATTGTTGTTATTAAGGTGTTGTGCAGAGGGGTTCTCATTCCCAATTCAGGTAATGCATAGATTTCTTTTTGTTTTTTTAATTAAAAATTTTTTGGAAATACCACAGTTTAAAACTCAAGGTAGTAAGCTTTTCCAACAGATCACTTGAGTTAGCACATTCCGCTTTTCTGTTTGGTTTTACAAAGGCTCTCACATTTTTGCCCAAGTGGCCTTATGCAGATCCTCTATCCTTCACCCTCTGGGAGCTGGCATTACAGAGCTGCCACACCATGCCAAACACCTCACATGCCTCAAATGAATACTACCTGAACGTAAATATGCCTGTGGACGTGGAGAATTAAATGAAAGCCCAGCTGCCTCAGCTCAGCTCAAACTCAACCCAATACCTGCACCTCCCCATTCCACAGATCAGGACACTGAGGCCCAAGAGGCCAAATCTCAGGCTCAGGCCTGAAATACAGCCAGGGAAGCCACTATACTAGCGTCCCTGCCACCACTGCCAGCTAACAAATACGGCCTGGAGATACAGAACCAGAGGGTGGGGTCTTCCAGGTCCCCAGAACAGCCTGGGCCAGGCTGACACAAAATCCCATCTGGCTGGGCACCTGTAATCCTAGGTACTCAGGAGGCTGAGATGTGAGGATCACCATTGGAAGCTAACCCGGCAGGAAAATCTGTGAGACTCTAAACTCCAATTATGCACCAAAAACAAAAGCTGGAAGTGGAGCTGTGGCTCCAGGGGTAGAGCAGCTAGACTTGAGGCGGGGAGGAAGGGGAGAAGCTTAGGGACAGGCCCTGAGTTCAAGCCCCAGGACTGTCTGTCTGTCTGTCTCTCTCTCACACACCAACACAGAGGGGAGGGCTGGGTACTCCAGGTCCCCAGCACAGCCTGGTCCGGGCTCACCTTCCCTCCCTCCCTCTGTCCTCCCCACAGGACCCCGGACACCACCGCGATCTCCTGTTCCCCAGCTCCTGCCCACCCCCCGGCGAAGGCAGCGGCCGGCAACGCGTCGGCGGCGGGGTGCGCGCCCCAGCACAACATCGTGTTCCTGAAGACGCACAAGACCGGCAGCAGCACCCTGCTCAACATCCTGTTCCGCTTCGGGGAGAAGCACGGGCTGCGCTTCGCCTTCCCCAAGGGGCGCAACGATTTCGGTTACCCGGGCTGGTTCGCGCGGGACCTGGTGCGGGGTTACGAGCCGGGGGCTTGCTTTAACATCATCGCCAACCACATGCGCTTCCAGTACGACGAGGTGCGCGCGCTGGTGCCCCCCGACGCCACCTTCATCACGGTGCTGCGCGACCCCGCGCGCCTCTTCGAGTCCTCCTTCCATTACTTCGGGGCGGTGGTGCCGCTCACCTGGACGCTGCCGGGCCCGGATAAGCTGACCTCCTTCCTGCGGGATCCCGATCGCTACTACGACCCCGCCGCCATCAACGCGCATTACCTGCGCAACCTGCTGGCCTTCGACCTGGGCCTGGACAGCGGGCTGGAGGCGGGCAGCGCGCGCGTGCCCGAGCTGCTGGCGCAGCTGGAGCGCCGCTTCCACCTGGTGCTGCTGCAGGAATACTTCGACGAGTCGCTGGTGCTGCTCAAGGACCTGCTGTGCTGGCGCCTGGAGGACGTGCTCTACTTCAAGCTCAACGCCCGCCGCCGATCGGCCGTGCCCCGGCTCTCGGGCTCCCTCTACCAGCGCGCCACGGCCTGGAACGGCCTGGACGCGCTCCTCTACCGCCATTTCAACCACAGCTTCTGGCGCCGCGTGGATGGCTTCGGGCGCCAGCGCATGGCCCGCGAGGTGGCCGCCCTGCGCCGCGCCAACGAGCGCCTGCGCCGCATCTGCATCGACGGAGGCCGCCCCGTCGACGCCACCGCCATCCAGGACGCCGCCATGCAACCCTGGCAGCCCCTGGGCGTCAAGTCCATCCTGGGCTACAACCTCAAGAAGACCATCGGCCGGCAGCACCGGCAGCTCTGCCGGCGCATGCTCACCCCCGAGCTCCAGTACCTGCAGGAGCTGGGGGCCGATCTCTGGATCACCAACTTGTGGAAACTGCTCCGGGACTTTCTACATTGGTGATGCCATTTCCCTCCCCCACCCCACCTCCCAATCCCCTCCTCCAGTTCCTCCCCTCACACTTCCTCCCCCCCACCCCGGCCCTCCTGGTGCCACCCTGGATGGACCCCAGGGTGTTGGTGGGGTCTGGGGTGTACAGACAGGGCTGACATCACTACTTGACTAATGACACCATTGTTTAAAAAAAAAAACAAAAACAAAAACAAAAAAACCCTGGCCTTCTGTTTCCGGCTTTCCCTCCAAAGGGGAGGCTCAAGTAAAGGAATTTCATGCTGTGGTTTTTTTTTTTTTTTTCCCCTTAGTGTCAGTATGGTAACTGCAGGGCCCCTGGCATGGGGTGGGGGTCACCTGTCCACCCCCAGAAAACACCTGTGGGTTCCCCCTTTCCGGGAGTTGTTGGGGCAACTGGTGTTAGTTCAGGGTGACCTTCTGAGATCTGGAAAATCACTGGTGGTGGGGGAGAGCGCGTGCCCATGTGCACATGATGTTCATTCCACAGCTCACGGTTCCCTGCCTGGCACCAGGCTAAATGGTCTATGGGCAATAACTCAGCTCACCTTTACCCAAGCTCAGCCACTGGGGACTGAGGTGTGAAAGAAGCTCAGAGAGAACAGTTCACCAGGCCAGGCTTACACAGCAGGGCAATTAAGTGATGGGTCCTGAACAGAGGCCTGATGGGCAGCCTCCCCGTCAGAGGAGAGGAATGGGGCCATTTGTGCCTCCCGTGGTGGCTAGCTTCTTACAATTGCTGTCTTGATTCCAAGGCATCAATCTGAGCTCTTTCACTCAAAGCTAATACTCTCCCACTTTGAGCCACAACACCACTTCCGGTTTTCTGGTGGTTCATTGGAGATGAGAGTCTCCAGTGCTTTCCTGCCTGGGTTGGCTTTGAACTGCAATCCTCAGATCTCAGCTTCCTGAATCTAGTTGCAGGCATGAGTCACCAGCACCTAGCTGATTCTTCTTTTTATACTTTATAGCTCATACTTGCACCACCATGCCCAGCTTTTATTTTCTTTAATAGTTAAGAAGAGGGTCTTGAGATCTTTTTCCCAGGGTGGCCTCAAACTGTGATCCTCCTTAGCTTCATCTCCTGAGTAGCTTGGATTATAGGTATGAGCTACTGCACTCCTCCTCCTCTTTGTCCTTCTTTTCCTTTTCCTCCTTGTCTTTCTTCTCCTTCTTGAGATAGAATCATCCTTTTTGCCTGGGCTAGCCTCCAACCTGAATCCTCTCTCTTCCTCCCAAGTTGCTAAGATTAAAAGGTATGGATCCAGTACTTCCATCCCTTAACTTTCACTTGAATACCTTTTGATGCCCTCTGAGTCTTGCTCAGATATTATCAACTTCTAAAGATCTCTGGGGGGGGGGGGGAGAAAGCCCTTGTGTGGGAGCTGGGAGTGTGAGTTCTGCAGGTCACTGTGTGACAGCAAGGTGACAGCACATCTGTTAATGGGGTGCTGTCACGAGGTTTGCAAAAGGCCCCTAAGGTGGCTATGGTGATACTGATACTGGGTGCTGTTCAAGGCTATTTGAAGGGCACCCATTGCACTCTCCCACCCCCATGCCCTCCCCTGGGGGAACATATCTGAAGCTTGCCTTCCAGTCTGGCTGGTGAAACGGAGGTAACCCCCTTGGCTGGTGGGTGGCTCTCTAGGTACTGGCTGGTAAGTCGTGGGCTGGTGTGTGTGTGTGGAGGGAGACAGAGCATTGTGGACACCTAAGCATTACCGAGAAGAGGGCAGGGTGCAGGCTACATGCCAGCGCCTATCTACAGGAAAGGGTGCACCATCTTGCTTCTAGCCTTGGTTTCCAACCCCTCTGGGAATGCATCCATTTGATGGCTAAGACTAAGATCCTCCTGATTTCACCTCACCCTCTCACAGTAGCTAGGATTACAGCTGGTGCCAGTGAACGGAAGCTGGACCACCTGTCTAAGACTTCACTAAGCCATCTGTGAAATGGATGTCACAAATCAATGAGGTGAGTAAGTGGAATTGTGGCTGTGTTCATGAATGTGCCGTCCACATTCATGAGGGGATGGTGTTTGTCTGATCTGGGGTGAACAGCCTGCCGGGTCTGCTGACAGTAAGCCCAGGCGTGGCTTCTCCCCAGCCTGGCTATTAGTGGAGTTGTCTGCCTTGAACTTGGACATAACTGAGGCAGTCAGGTCTACAGATTGCTTCCACGATACAAATATAATTGGTTCCAGAAATACAAAGGTAGGGGGCTGGGAAGGTGGCTCAGTGGCAGAATGCTTGCCTTGCATGCACAAGGCCCTGGGTTTGGTTCCTCAGCACCACATAAGCAGAAAAAGCGCTGTGGCTCAAGTGGTAGAGTGCTAGCCTTGAACTGAAGAGCTGAGGCACAGTGCTCAGGCCCAGAGTTCAGGCCCCACGACCGACAAAAGAAAAGAAAAGAAAAAGAAAAGGATAGAGGTAGAAAAGATAACTACAGTGATAGGAAATGGGTTTGATGTCTTTGGATCTCCTCTCTTGCCTGACCTCCCCACCTGAGCCAGAACAAGTGCTTGGCAGAGAACCAGCCACTTTCCCCATCCTGGGTGTAGGCTGATGTGTGGCCAAAGGGGGGGCGGGAGGGAAGGAGAGAGAGAGAGAGTGTGTGTGTGCCAGTCCTGGGGCTTAAAGTGTGTTTTTTTTTCCTTCTGTTTCTCATGGTGGGTACTCTACCACTTGAGCCACACCTCTACTTCTGGCTTTCTTGGCAGCTCATTGGAGATAAGAGTTTCATGGACTTTTCTACCCAGGTTGGCTTTGAACCACAATCAGCCTCCTGAGTAGCTAGGATGACAAGTGGGAGCCACCAGCGTCCAGCCAGCTGCAAAGTTATCAAGGTTTGATTTTTTTAAAACCATGTTTTGTCGATTATATACCCGTTATGCCACACTGTGTGCAGAGAAGCAGAGTGGAGGAGATCAAGGGTACCTGGAGCCCTGCTGGAGGTCTGGGGACTTCCTTCCAGTCAGACTGCCTTCCCCTCCTAAGCACTCCTTTTTTTTTGAGGGGGAGTGTCAGCTTAGGAAAGGTACATTGCATACCCCGAGAGTCTCTACTTTGGGCAAAGAAGAAGACAGAAAGGCTGAGTTGAATTTCAGATGATGAATCATTTTTTTCTATAAAGACATGACCACTTACCCCATTTTGTATTTTTGCTTTACTTTGTTTCTCAGATAGGGTCTTGTGCTTTTCCACAGGACTGGCCTCAGCCCCAGATCCTCCCTCATAGCTGGTATGCTGGAGAGCACTCAGTTTTCCATCAGGGGAGGTGGAAATCCATCCCTGTGCCCATGAGTGCATGCTCCCAGCTGCGTTCAAGTCAGGAATCACGGTCCCCCCACAGATCAGCTCGGACGCAGGGGGCTCAGGCCTCAGCCCATCCCCCTCCAGGTACCTGCCAAGTCCCCTGGTTCCCGCTCATCTCCTTTCTCTGGTGTCATCTGGCTCTTCTTGGCAAGAGTCATGATAGGACCTGAACTTGAGCCAACGTCTCTGTATCCCCAACTGGAGCAGAATGTTGAGAAGGAAACCCTGGAGTCCTGAGCTCTCCTTTTGTCATCCAGGATTATGAAGGTCACGTGTTTTGCCACCCAGATACCACCTGAGCCAGGGATATGGTGCCGTGTGGAGATGCACAAGCCCCACCCAGCCCTGCAGTGAGTCTCTTTAGCCCAACTGTGTAACCGTGGTGGCTCTCTCTTCCCTCCTCTACCTACAAACAGAGACTGGGATGCAGGGTAGATGCTTCTACTGGAGGATAGAGAACACATACATTATTCCTGGCCCTCTTCTTTGCCACAGTAGGGCCTTGACAGGTGGTATTCTGGAACATTTCCGAGCAATATCTCTAGAAGGCATGAGACACATAAGCAACTTGGGTCTGGGGTCAGCTACTTAAGAGCTATATAATGTTGAATGAGTGGTTTCACCTCCCCATGCCTCAGTTTCCCTATTCATACAGCAGGTGAGACACATGACAAATCACTCCACTGGGTACCCTCAGCACCAGGACTGCCACACGGAGAACACTCACAAAATCATACGTGTAATGGTGATGATCTTTTGTGGGTTTTTTTTATTATGTCAAGCTATAAGCTGGAGTCAGATGTGACATCAACTGCCAGGAAGGAATATCCCTTTAATTGCTTAAGACAGGAGACTTGAGCTAAAGGGAGGAGGTGAGCATGGGAGAGATGGAGGGGAGAAACAGGCCGCCCCAGGTTAAATAAGGCATCTCCTAATGTCTTTCCAAATCCTGCCTTCCATCCGGTCTCCGGGACAATCTCACCCCACCTGCCCGCTTCTGCTCTGTCCAAGGTGCTGAAATAGGCCCCGATTGCGGGCTCCTCTCTCATTTTCCTTCCAACTCTAGACATCGTAGTAGACATCAGGTAGACAATAAAAGTAGAAGTAAGTTGTTTTGTGTTTTCTGTGGGGTTTTTCTTTCTTTCTTTCTCTCTGCAGTTGGTTCACTTTTATTTTGTGACTAAAAGGAACTCTCCAACACAGGTTGCTCGCAGCTTGTTGACAAGGAATTAATGAAGCACACACGCATGCTTTAGGATATAGGCTAGGACTAAAGCAAGGACACCCATTTTCCACTTCTGTGCCTTTAGTGACCACCACCACTGGTCTTTGTTCTTTCTGCTTCCTCTTCCCCAACTCCAGTACCCTTCCGATCTGACCACCCCACATGAATCTCCCCAGGAGTAGCATGAGCATAGGCAAAACTAATGATGAACACGGTAGGGTATACCAGAGAACAGGTATGTAAGGGGGGGGGGTCTCTGAGATGTAGGGGTGCCACCTAGATAGGGGTGAGTTCCTCATCGTACTTCTGCATGCCCTCATCCGGAAGCAGCACCTCAACTGTGAAGCTGACCTTCTTGGCATGGACGAAGCTGTAGGTGTTGTCAAAGCGCAGGACATCTGGGAGGCAGATGGAGAGATGGGGTGGCTGGCTGGCTTCACACTCTGCACTGCCCCCCCCCCCCGCCCCCGCCCCAGGCTGGGGGCGGTTCTCGGGCTTGGGTTCCCACAGCCTTTGTTTGCCAAGCTGGTTCAGGTTCCCACCACACCCTTGTCCTTCCCCAAGGGAATGGTTACCCCCAGCTGAGCTCGTAAACAAACCCTGAGGTCCTCCTGCCCTGGCCCAGCAGGAACTTCCATGGCATCAACTGACCAAAGAACAATAGGACTTAATCCCATTGTCTCCACACCTGGGCTCTCTCAGTTCAAGGAGGACAGATGGGGACCTAGAGGTGTCTCAGATCCTTTGGACCAAATGAGCGCTGGGGCTGCTAACCACCTCTGGCCTCTCAGCACCATCCCAAAGAATAAGAGTCGCAGATGGAGTATAAACCAAGGTTCATTTGGAACACAAGGCTTCATGCTTGTTTGTGAGGTGTTCTGCCACTTGAGCCACACTCCCATCTCTTTTTTACTTTAGTTGTTTTTGTTTGTGTTTGTTTATTTTGGAGGGGGGATAGGGTTTGCAATTTTGCTCATTGCTGACCTTGGACCACAACTCTCCTAGCTCTGTCTCCCACAGAGCTGGGATGACAGGCATTATTCTCCCCCACCTGATTTACCTGTTGAGATGAGATCTAGCTAGCTGAGTTTTTGCATGGTGTGATATTGATCCAAAACCTTCCCAAGCTTCACCTCCCAAGTATCTGGGATTACAAGTGTGAGCTACACACACACACACACACACACACAAGTATCCCTCCTGAGATAGGTCAGAATTTTCCCCAGCATTATGCATCTATATGGAGATGGTGATAAGACTCCAGCCTCACACTTAGTTTTGGGGTTCTGCTTAAATAGACTCATTTTTCGGGGTTCCAGTTTCCTGCTCTGTTGCTCCTTGCTTGTGACCTATGGCCTCAGCTTCTCATCCCCTTTCAAGGTCCATGTATCTCTGGTTCATTGTGCAGAGTAGTTGTTAGTGAAAGTGACCTGAGTGTGAATAAATGTCTGGCACCAACGTGAGTTGTGTGTGTGCGCGCACATGCGCACATGTGTGATGCTTATTTCTTTCTCTAAACCATGACTCCTGGAGTACACCCAGCCCAGACAGACTTACAGACACCAGCCTCAGCACAGGTGAGGCTCCCATCCTCAGGCACCATGTGGGCATTGTAGCGCTGGCTGGCCAGCACCTCTGTCATCTCTGCAGCCTTCTGCCGCTCGCCCATCTTGGTCTTCAGGAAAACCCCGAAGCCGATGTCTGCCCCATCGGAGGCGAACTGCCACCTACGAGGGCACCATCAGGCTGCTGCCCAGCCCAGTGTGTTGGGCAAGGGCCAGGCAGGGGGTAGGAGGCGGCCCTGCCCACCTAAGGACGCAGCCTGGAAACAGGATCTCATATTCCACCTGGTGCGAGGAGCCCCGGCTGATCTGCACCGAGTGCTCATATTGCGTCTTCACCTGGTCCCGCACGTACATGGACTTGGGGATCTCCCCACCATAGTTGATCTGTGGGTGTGAGATAGGGGTGGGAGCTGCCTCCCATCTCCAGGAAGATTGCAGCCCCTCACTCTTGCCCCAAAGCCTTCCCTGACCCTCCAGGCCTTAGATTCCCAGCCCATCCCTTTGGGACAAAATCCCCTATTTATTTATTTGTGTATTTACTTACTTCCCTCCCTCCCTTCCTCCTCCCTTTCTCTCTTTCTTCTTCCCTCCCTTCCTCCCTCCCTCCCTTCTTTTCTTTTGTGTTGGTCCTGAGGCTTGAACACTGTCCCTGAGCTCTTCAGCTCAAGGCAAGCGCTCTACCACTTAAGCCACAGTGCCACACCCAGCCAAGTCCCCCATTTCTTATCTCCCTGCACAGTGGCTCAGAGCTGCCTACCACCACCATCAGAGCAGGGCCTGCACCAGCCAGCTTAATGCCTCACCTCTGCACATGGGGATCTATCTATGAGAGTGGAAGGAAGGAGTGAGTAGGAAAGACACCATTTGCACTCTCCAATCCTCCCCCATTGTAGGGCTCTTTGTACCTTGGTTAAACACTTGGGGTTTCCATCCGGGTCAGTCAGAGTTCCCCCAAAATGGGCAGGCAACTCCTCAGGACTGATGAGCTTCAGCAAGCCTTCTTTCCAGCATTCTGGAGCAGAGAGATTGGGAGGGTGGTCTCTAACATGGAAGGTACTAACTAGCCTCCCGCACCCATGGGGTCGCCCTAAACTTGCTTTCCCAGCTCTGTGGGAGCTAGGTCGCCAGGGCCAAGTTCCCAGCCTCACAGGCCTTCTCTGTACAAAGTGTCGTTCTCATCATGGTGTTGCTATGGAAACATTTCCCCTTGGTGGATGGATTTCAATATTCTTTTTCTCTTTCTTTCTTGTTTTGTGCTGGTACTGTGGTTCGAACTCAGGGTGAATGCTATCCCTTAGCTTTTTCTACTCAAGGCTGGTGCTCTACTGCTTGAGCCACAGCTCCACTTCCAGGTTTTCTGTGGGGTTTTTTGGTGGTTAATTGGAGATAAGAATCCCATAGACTCTCTGCTTGGGCTGGCTTTGAACTGCCATCCTCAAGATCTCAGCTTCTGGGGTAGCTAGGATTACAGGTGAAAACCACCGATGCTCCCAGCATGTGCTCCATTCTGAGTGGAATGATGACTCAACCTCATTCAAAACTGATACAGAGAACAGCACGGGAGCTACTCACTTCCCAGCACTACGATTTTCCTGCGCGTATCTTCACTCAGGAAGGGCTTCATGAGGTTGTAACCCACAGGAAACAGTTTGGTGGCTGGAGAGACATAAAGAAGGATAACGAGGCAAAAAGGAGTCTATTGAGCCACTCTTTCCATAATGGCCACCATCAATAATACAGAAGAGTCATGTTGAATCATAGCCAGTTCCAGGGTCCTGCTCTTGGGAAACCACCTGGCCAACAAACTGCCAACCCAATCTTCCAATCCATAAGCTACCCACTCCCACAGCAAATGAGCCCAAAATACCCCACCTCCCAATAAGCAAGTCATTTAGTTAACAAATAAACTGCCAAACCTACCAACAGTGTGCCAATACACCTAATCCTCCATTATTATTCCAATCCTGCTAAACCACCATTGAACAAATCAACCAAATACAAACCTCACAGCCAGCTACCCAGCCATCTGCTGTCTCTGACTAACCAAATCTTCTCACACTAGCTAGCCAAAAAATCCATGTACCAAGTGAACCATCCAAACAACCAATCAACTGAAGTTCCAACCAGCCACTCCATCAATCAACCATGATAAAAACTGGTCACACACCCAACTGGCCATCCAGCTTTCTGACCAATCACCACTAGCCAGTCAACCATCCAATGTACAGCGGTCCTTCAATTGGCCCACCTTCTCAAATAACAACCATCCAGCTATCTAATGAATAGTCAACTTTTAGGCCAGGCCTGTAAAATAGAGTCTGCCTTTGGTTAGAAAAGTAGGATAGCCGGGTGCTAGTAGCTCTCACGTCTGAAATCTTAACTACCCAGAAGGCCAGGATCTGAGGATCAAATTTCAAAGCCAACCTAAACAGGAAAGTCCATGAGACTCTTATCTCCAATAAACTACTCAGAAAAAGCCAGAAGTGGTGCTGTGGCTCAAGTGATAGAGTGCTACTCTTTTTTTTTTTTTTTGGGGTCCGGTCATGGGGCCTGAACTCTGGGCCTGGGCGCTGTCCCTCAGCTCTTCAGCTCAAGGCTAGCACTCTACCACTTGAGCCACAGCGCCACTTCCGGTTTTTTTCTTTTTGCTTATGTGGTGCTGGGAATTGAACCCAGGGCCTCAGGCATACAAGGCAAGCACTCTACCACTGAGCCACCTTCCCAGCCCCTAGAGTGCTACTCTTGAGTACAAAGAGGTTCAGGGGTAGTGCCCAGGCCTTAAGACTGACCACCCCGAAAGAAAGAAAGAAAGAAAGAAAGAAAGAAAGAAAGAAAGAAAGAAAGAAAGAAAGAAAGAAAGAAAGAAAGAAAGAAAGAAAGAAAGAAAGAAAGAAAGAAGGAAAGAAGGAAAGAAAGAAAGAAGGAAAGAAAGAAAGAAGGAAGGAAAGAAAGAAAGAAAGAAAGAAAGAAAGAAAGAAAGAAAGAAAGAAAGAAAGAAAGAAAAGAAAGAAAGGAAGGAAGAAAGGAAGGAAGGAAGGAAGGAAGGAAGGAAGGAAGGAAGAGAGAAAGAGAGAGAGAGAGAAAGAGAGAGAGAAAGAAAGGAAGGAAGGAAGGAAGGAAGGAAGGAAGGAAGGAAGGAAGGAAGGAAGGAAGGAAGGAAGGAAAAAAGAAAAGTAGGAGGAACACACACACACACACACACACACACACACACACACACACACACACACACACAGATGATGATGAAGGTTGGGCTTCTGGTGTGAGAGGCATCCTGAGAGACTCATGCAAAGCTAGGGTTAGAGTTGCCTCTTCTTACATCAAGACCAACCCTAGATATTGTCATTTTTCTGAGCACTTCCTCTATGCTAGATGTCAAGTGAGTGGCAGATAAGCAAGCAATCAGCCCAGGGATGGAGGCACTATTACTGCTCCGACAGTGCAGATGAGGAAATGGGGCCAAGGGGAAGGAAGTTACTCCTCACACACCTTTCACGATGAGCATGAACTTCAGGGTCTCTGGGTAATTCTCTTCAAGGAGGGCAAAGAACTGTGGAAGGAAAGAAGAGACATCAGAGTTTCTATCTCCTTTTCTCCAGCCCCTTATCTCCTAAGTGGAAGGTCTTTCCATTTTGCCATTACCTCTGCTGGCCTCTAAAAGATCTATCACCTCATCATTTTAGAGTAAATGTTACAGGAACATTAGTATAATAATGGTGATGGCTACCATTTTTTAAAAATGTGTGCATGTCTATACTGGGGCTTGAACTTGGTCCTGGGTGCTATCTCTTAGCTTTTTCAATTAAGGTTAGTGCTCTACCACTTGAGCCACAGTTACACTTCTGGCTTTCTGATGGTTAATAAGAGATAAGAGTCTCCCAGATTTTCCTGCCTGGGCTGGCTTCAAACCACGATTCTGCGATCTCAGCTTCCTTGAGTATCTTAGGATTATAGGCGTGACTACCATTTTTTTAGAAGTTCACTGTTTGCCAAGCACTGTGTATATATTTGGCATAAAAACTCATGGCAACATCCGGGTATTACTTTTCCCGTTCTCTCCTCATTACTGAACCATGGGGAGGGGAGCTGACTTGATGGAGTCTTAGGGTTTGGAGTGACAGGGCTGGGACAGGCCTGGTGGAAACTGGTCCCTAGGATCTCTGTGTAGTGTTGTTCTTTGGTATCTTTGGGGGACATGTTAGAGGCCTGTGGTGGGTGTAGCAAGGCATCTATCTTTCATTCATTTTGGGTTTGAGGTGAACATCTAGGACACAGTAGTTGTTCAAGCGTGTGTGTGTGTGTGTGTGTGTGTGTGTGTGTGTGTGTGTGTGTGTGTGTACCCATGAGCCTTCTCCTCACCTCCTGGTACACTTCCACCAGAGGTTTCCAGAAGTGCTTCAGTCCCAAGCCCTCGCAGTCAAATATCATCACGATGGTTTCGATCTTCCTCCCTAGCTATGAGAATGAGCAAGGAGCAAGTTACTGGTTCAGGGTACGGTCCTAGGAGATGAGGACTCAAGTGTATAACTCATCATGGCTTCTTCCAGCCTCCTTTCTGTCCTCAGAACATCAAGAGGGAAAGGGTGAGTGCATTTCCTGACTCGTTCATCCATTTATCATCCACCCTGCCATCCTTCGATTCACCCACCATTACACTAATTATCTATCTATCTACCTACCTACCTACCTACCTACCTACCTACCTATTATCAATCCATCTATCCACCATTCACCTACTTGCACATTGATTTTTGTCATAAATCATCTATTTATCCATCCATCACCCACCCACCCATCCTTCCATTCACCCACACATACATTAATTCTTTTCTCCACCCATCCACCTATCATTCACCCATTCATCCACCATCTACCTACCATTCACCTATTTGTACATTACTTTTTTCAATCCAGCTATCATTTACTTATCCATCCATCTATCCATCCAGTACCCACTCATCCATCCTTCCATTCACCCAACCATATATTAATTTTCTCTCTATCCATCATCTACCCATCCACCTACCTACCTATCATCCACCTACCCATCTACCATCCACACACCATTCATTCATTCATTCACGTACTTATCCGGCCTTCCATTCACCCACCTGTACATTAATCCTTCTATCCATCACTCATCTGTCCATCCACCCATCCATCTTCCCACTCCTCACTCACCCACCCATTTGTCAATTCCATCATTAATCCATTCTGTTTGTATTGACATTTATTCATCCCTCCATCTGTCAAATAGTTGTTCAGTAAGCATATATTTTATGCCAGACACTAAGAGGATAATGAATAATGTGCTTAATAACCCATAGCGAATAACCCATAATGCTGGTCCTCAGAGTTTCTAGTCTGGTTGAGGAGATGAGAGATGACCAAAGCTGCTCTGGCACAGAGGAGCCTTCAATCCCATGGGCACCTTGGAGGTGGATGAGGTTAGGTTTGGGATATTCACCATAAAGAAGGGAGGGCTGAGGGGAGCTCTGGGAGGTATGTCTTGTGTAGTGGTTGAAGGTGGTGCTCAGGTTATCCAGGCAGGAGGGACAGCAAGAGCAAAGACTCAAAGCAATGGCAGGAGTTACTATGCTGAGAATTCATTGGGGGAACACATAATATTGTTGTGTATTCAATCTTTGCACCAAGCCATATACAGATGGTCCCTCGCTTAAAATGATTCAAATTAATGATGTTTTAACATTGTGATAGATCAGAAGCAATACCTATCAATAAATAGAAATGACACTCTGTGTGTGTGTGTGTGTGTGTGTGTGTGTGTGTGTGTGCGTGTGCGTGCCCGTGCAGGCGCGCAACAACACTGGGGCTTGAACTCAGGACCTGGGCACTGTCCCTAAGCTAGCCCTTTACCACTTGAGCCACAGCTCCATTTCCAACCGTTTTGGTAGCTAATTGGAGATAAGTCTTACTGACTTCCCTTTCAGGGCTGGCCTTGAACCTCAATCCTCAGATTTCCTGAGTAGCTAGGATTACAGGCACGAGCCACCAGCTAGGTGCATACAATATTCTTCTACCATGTTCTGAGCATGTTAAAGGTAGGCCAGGCCAAGCTATGACCTTCAATAAATCAGGAGAATTAAATGCAATCCCGACTTAAAAGTTGAGGCATCTACCTGCACCTCTCATCAATTCTTTGCAAAGTATTTTTGCTTTGAAGTGAGGAGGCTCAGATGGGGAGAAACAACTTGCCAAGGCCACTAAATAGAAGAGCTGGCATTTGGTCCGAGAGCCCCTTTGGCTGTGGTACAGGGCACACGGGTGTGTCCTTGGGCCCACTTTGTGCCCAGCTTCCCGGCCACCTCTTCGGAGCCTCACCCGCTCTGTCTGCAGGTCGCACTCATGCAGGATACGCTCACAATCTCTCATCTTGGTCTTGAGCAGGTCCTGCTTGGTGACTGAGAAGAGCAAGCCCTTGGGGTCTAGTGGCCCAATGATGTCGTACCACACAGGGCAGCCATCACGGTCGTAGCCACACAGGCCCCCAGGCATGTACTTCTGGATCACCTGGGTGAGGAAAAATACATAGGTCACCCTTCTCCCGAGACCCCCGCACCTGGCTTAATCTGGAGAAGGCCCAAGCCCTCCACCATAGAGGGCAGTTGAATGCAGTGCTGGAGAACGTGGAGTCTGAATGTCAACAGATCTGGTTCCAATATAGACATTGCTGTTTCTCTGCTGTGTGTCCCAGAGCACCAAGCATTGCATTCCTCCACCCCCCACCCCGCCGCGTGGTAGTCCACCTCTTCTTTTATGAAATGATTTACAGAATCCCTCTTTCTCAGGACTTGGGGGGGAAAGTCCCTAAGATAATGTGGACAAAACACAATGTCAATCCCAGAGTATGTGGTTTTTTTTTTTGGGGGGGGGGCTCACCTCTGGGGGCTGCCAATCAAGGATGTGGTCAATGTCCATGGCCTTACGGAACTCCATGTACTAAAAAGAAAAAGAAGCCAGAGAACCGGTGGCTCACGCCTGTAATCCTAACTACTCAGGAGCCTGAGATTTGAGGATGGTAGTTCAAAGCCAGCCTGAGCAGGAAAGTCTGTGAGACTCTTATCTCCAATGAACCACCAGAAAACCAGAAGTGGAGCTGTGGCTCAAAGTGGTAGAGCGCTCGCCTTGAGTGAAGAAGCTCAGGGACAGCGCCCAGGCCCCAAGTTAAAAAAAAAAAAAGTCACAAGTCCTACTGGGCTCCCAGAAGTGTAAGAGGGGAAAAGCAGGGGCCAGACCCAGCCATCCTCTCCTACCACATTGGGGTGGGTGGTCTTACCTTGCGGAGCATGGCTTCCGACTTCTGCAGGTCAAAACTCCGAGCTATGGGATAGTGGAGGAGATGTGTATGAGATGGGGGAGGACCATCTTGCTCACCTACTTCTAAACAGTGGAAACTATGCAGACACCCGGGCAGCCTGGGCAGGGACCCCCACCCCTTCCCCGGCTCCTAGACCCAAGCAGGGGAAGCAAGAGTGTGGACAGATCCTGAGAGCCACAGGTCCTGCTGGAGCTGCAGGGACCTACTCCTGCCCACTGCCCTCCCCGCTCATTCTGACTGCCACCACCTCTGCCCTCACCTCGGAGCCAGCGGAGAAGGAAGTAATCGTCAGGGTTGGGCAGGGCAGGCAACACATCCTGGACATTTTCTCGGAACTGAGAAGAAAGATGTTGGTTAAGAGGGTCCTTTCACCACCCATAGTCCTGGCTTCCAAACTCAGGGGCTGCTTCTCTCCTCCTTCCCTTCCATGTTGATGGGTCTTTGGATAGGGAGGGAGGAAGGGAGGGAGAGATGGAGGGAGAAAAAGGAGGGTGGATGGAGTACATGGACAGAAAGCAGAATGGAAGGATGAATGAGTAGATGAATGGCCAGAAAGAAAAGATGTCCATGGATAGATGCATAGATAGATGGATGGAAAGATGGATGAATGGATAGACAGCAGACAGATGGATGGATGACAGACAAATAATAGGTGGCTGAATGGAGAGACAAATGGATGGATGGACAGGACAGATGGATGGGCAGATGGAGGGATGACAGATGGATGAATATATAGATGGATGGATAGATGGGTGGATAAATGGACAGATGGATGGATGATGGCAGATGGATGGATGAGTGGATGGATGGATGGATGGATGGATATAAATGTAGGTGAATGGGTGGAAGGCGAGATGGGAAGGTGCATAGGACAGAGTGGAGAGGATAGATGGATGGGTGGATGGAAGGATGGATGGGGATGGATGGATGGGTGGATGGATGGATGGATGGATGGGTGGCTGGGTGGATGGATGGGTGGGTGGGTGGGTGGATGGGTAGATGGATGGATGGATGGATGGAGGGAGGGATGGATGGATGGATGGGTGGGTGGGTGGGTGGGTGGATGGATGGGTGGATGGGTGGCTGGAAAGATGGATGGAGGATGGATGAACGGATAAATGTTTAGTGGGTAAGTGGATTGCAATGTGGAGATATTCTAAGTTTCTTCCATGCCTTCACCAACCAAGACCTCTGCCTTTCTTCCCTCCATCTTATACAAAAACAGTGCTTGCAGGCTCTCACAGATTGCTCACTTTTTCAGGGTTCCAGGGAGCAAGGGGCAGTGAAAGCAAGCTGGCAGCATCCTTGGGATTCCACTGACGGGGCTGGGATGGGGAAGGGAGGAGCACTGCGGCCAGTAGAGCTGTCTGCCTGGCGCTCCCAGTGACAAGGCAGGCCTGGTCGTGGGCAGGCCTCACCCACACTACTGCTGGAAGTGGAACGTTTCTCCCTGCTACTCCTGTCCTGGACAGAGCTGATTTCACTGTAGGACTTGACATTTGGGGAGGTGACAGCAAAGAGATTTTTTTTTTTTTTGGAGGGAGGGTTGGGACTTGAACTTGGGGTCTTGGTGCTATCTCTGAGCTCCTCCTCTTCTTCTTCCTCCTCCTCCTCCTCCTCTTCTTCTTCTTCTCCCTTCTCCTTCTCCTTCTTCTGCTTCTCCTTCTCCTTCTTCTTCTTCTTGCCAGCACTCTACTACTTGAGCCACAATTCTACTTGTAGCATTTTTTCCCACAGACTTTCCTGCCCAGACAAGCTTCTAACCACCATCCTGCAACCTCAGCCTTCTGAGTACCAAGGATTAAAGATGGGAGCCACTGCACCCGACAGCAGAGAGATAATGTTAAGGATGTCCAGAGCAACAGAGTAAGGCAAGGTTCTGGCCACCCAGTCCCACCCCGCCCTGAGCCTTTTTTCACTGGGGGACTCTCACCTTGGCCAGGGCCTCTGCCTGCTTGGGACTCAGATCTCCAACTCGGCCGCTCATGGTTCTGGTTTGAGCTGGAGGAGCGATGGCCGCTGTGGACGGAAGCCCAGCCTCGTTTCTCAGCCTGGACCCAGCGGGGGCCTTTTGCCCCCACTCCTGGGAGTGGCTCCAGGCACCGCCTTCTGGCCCAACTGTTTGGATTGCACATTACATAATGGGAATTAAGTGAGGTCCCGTGCTTGGCTTGGGGACAAGTCTGGCAGGCGAGAGAGTAGGGGAAGAGGAGGGTGTGTCCACAGTCCCCACCAGGCCGAGGTGTCTGAGAAGAAAAGAGGCTGCCTCTGTGTTCTGGGAGCCCAGGGTGGGTGCCTGCCCAGCCCCCTACCTGCTCCAGACCTCCAAAGACCCCGGCCCGAGGCAAGGGGGAGCTTTAAGGGGACGAGTCCCACACCTAGTGGGGAGCCTTTCTCCCCCAGCCTCAGTTTCCCCATCTTACTGAAAAGTCTCCACACACCTAAGGCTCTCCAAAGATTCTTCTTCCACTAGCTCCAACAATGCAGAAACCAGAGGCTCAGCTAGTCTAGCGATCAATTCCTTCACAGTGTTAGGAGTGGGAAGAGTCAAGACTGGGGGCTGGGGGTGCTCAGTGGTAGAGCCCTTGTGTGCAAGGCCTGAGTTTAATCTGAAGAAGAAGCAGGAGGAAGAGGAGGAGAAGAAGAAGAAGAAGGTGGAGGAGGAGGAGGAGGGGAAGGCAAGGGGAAAGGGGAGGAAAGAGGAGGAGGAGGAGGAGGAGGAAGAGAAAGGAGAAGAGGAGGAGGAGGTGGCAGCATAAAATGGAACTCAAAACATCCTTAGTAATGCTTGTCTTTTTTGGGGTATGGGGGGGATGCTACTGGAATTTGAACTCAGAACCCTGCACTTGCTAGACAAGCACTCTGCTCCTTGAGCCATGCCCACAGCCCCTGTAGCTTTAGTTTGTTTTCCAGATAGGATCTCAAACTTTTGCCCAGGGTTAGCTTTGGACCGTGATCCTCCTATGTCTGCCTCTGGTGTAACTAGAATGACTGTCATGTACTACCATACTTTTCTTTTTGGGGGGGAGGGGGTCCAGTTGTGGGGCCTGAACTCTGGGCCTGGGCACTGTCCCTCAGCTCTTCAGCTCAAGGCTAGCACTCTACCACTTGAGCCACAGCGCCACTTCCGGCTTTTTTTCCTGCTTATGTGGTGCTGTGGAATCGAACCTAGGGCCTCAAGCATGCAAGGCAAGCGCTCTACCACTGAGCCACCTTCCCAGCCCCATACTTTTCTTTAAGATAGGCTCTCACCAGCTTTTTTCCTCTAGTTTGGTTCTCAAGCTGAAATCCTCCTCTCTGTTTCTCAAATAGCTGGAATTACAGGTGGGAGTCACCATACACAGCTATACTTGTCTAGCCCATGAGGCTGACACTACTTTTTCTGATGCCTTTCAAATCTCACCCCAAGCAGCTGGCCTGGTAGACCTCATCATGGGAAACAGCTGCGCACTCATAGTCTTTTCTTCTTATCACAGAAGCCAAGGGAATGAAGGTTCTCATCCCAATCCACGTGTTAGCCTCTAGTTTAGGACTATTTGGCATGCTTATAGGATGGTGAGGGGCATCTATGGGAGGGGAGAAGAAGCTGGTAAGTCATCTAGAAAGGTGGTAAAGGAAATCTAGAAGGTTCCTATGTCCTTTGACTTTTGTCCTGAATTCTTTCTACATTGAGAGAGCCAGCCCTGCCCCCGCCCCCCCTTCCTCATGAAACTACCCAAGGTCAAACTCATTTGTCCAGGATTCTGTCAGCTCCCGATCTGCCCTCCATACCTGTCGCAGGCTGAGCGCATCAAAGGTAATATTCTCTTAACTATTACCTCCCCTTTGATACCATGGGTGCCCTAAATCCTCATGGCTGAAATCACTCCTGGGCTAGCCTCAGCCCTGACAGGCTAGCCCAAGCCATTCTATCCAAGACTCTCCCAGGTCACTACCCCAAGAAAGCCTCCTACATAATCCATCTCAGAGCTATCTCAAGACTCTATGCTGGGCTATCTCAAGACCTCTTTAGGCAAACTGATAGAGGATGGTACCCCATGCTGCCCTGGTACTTTCCTTGATTTGGGAGGGGAGAATTGGTTCTAGGAAGAGAAAGAGGAGCCACCTCTGGCCATTCCCCTCTGCCTGGATCACCTGCGCTATCGCTAGGGATCAGTTAGGTAACGCTCCACACCCCTTGCCGCACCCCACTTTACATTCCAGCCCCTGGGTCCTGCCAGGCCCTGGCTGCCTCCACACCTACTTCCTGCCCTGCTGCCAGCCCGCAGGGATTGGGTTCTACCCCATCATTACCTCCTAATCCGGCCTGATTCCCACCAGGCTCTTTCTCTTCCTAATCCTGCTAATGTGAGGTATCCACTGCCTCTGGAGGTGTCAGAGGGCAGGAAGGAGGGAGGAGGGCCCTGTCAGGGACTCTTCCTAAGCACTTATCCTGAGCAGGGCCACAAATAGGCTGAGGACCTCCCTGTGGGCATGTGTCAGGGCTCTCAACAGGGCCAGGCACCGGACTTCCTGTTACCATGGCCACGTTCCCGACCTGGCCCATCCTGCTGAACATGGTCAGGAATGAAATACGGTTAGCGTTAGAGAGAAACTGACATGATCTGGTCTGCCTCTCTGCCTGCCTGCCTGCCTGCCTGCCTGCCTTCCTTCCTTCCTTCCTTCCTTCCTTCCTTCCTTCCTTCCTTCCTTCCTTCCTTCCTTCCTTCCTTCCTTTCTTCTCTATGACAGTCTTCCTATATATCTCAGGCTGACCTTGAACTTGAGATCCTCCTACTTCAGTCTCCAGAGTGCTGGGATTTTCAGGTGTGTGGTGTGCCACCAAGCCCAGCTTTTAATGTGTGTGTTTTATTTTTTATTACTAAACAGATATATATTAGACATGCAATACTAACCACTTCTCAGATATTTTAGAATACTTCAAAATAATCCCACGCCCTCCGTTAGCCTTACATTTCCATGAAGGGGGTGGGCAGTAACCAGAAACCTGAGGCTTGAACTCAGGGCTTGGACACTCTACCACTTGAACTACAGCTCCACTTCTGGTGTTTTGGTGGCTCATTGGCGATAAGAGTCTCACAGACTTTCCTTCCCAGGCTGAGTTGGAACACAATCCTCAGATCTCAGCCTTCTGAGTGGTTAATATTTCAGGCCTGCAGTGCCCAACCCATGAACTATGGGGTGTCTTGGGGCCCCACAAGATTAATTTTCCCTCCCTGGAAACAAAGATCCTAGGGAAGGAGCCTGCCCTGGCACAAGCCCCATAGCTACACCCTCTCCAAGTAAGGTCCTCAAGTGGTGTTTACCAACTCTTTTGACAAGCTCCCAGGGGACCATGGTGACAATCGCCACAAAAACAAACCATCGTAGGAGACAGAACTGCTTGCTGGGTCTGCCCTCCTTCTAGGACATTACGAAGCCATGCTAAAGGGTCACCCCGGGGCCCCAACGTCCGGCACATTCCTGTTCACCCAGATTTCCATTTCCAATCTCTCTCTTTCTTTGTTTGATTGCTGGTACTGAGGCTTGAATCAGAGCCTGAGCGCTGTACTTTAGCTCTTTTTGTTCAAGGTTTGTTGCTCTACCACTTGAATCACAACTCCACTTTTGGCTTTTTTTTTTTTTTTGGCCAGTTCTGGTACTTGAACTCTGGGGCCTGGGCGCTGTCCCTGAGCTTCTTTTGCTCAAGGCTAGTGCTCTACCACTTGAGCCTCAGCACCACTTCCAGCTTCTTCTGAGTAATTTATTGCAGGTAGGAGTCTCATGGACTTTCCTGACCAGGCTGGCTTTGAACTGTGATTCTCAGATTTCAGCCTTCTGAGTAGCTAGGATTACAGGTGTGAGCCACCACCGGTGCCCGGCTACTTTTGACTTATTTTTGATGGTTAATTGGAGATAAATGTTTCACAGACTTTCCTGACCAGGCTGGCTTTGAAGAGCGATCCTCAGCTCTCAGCCTTCTCAGTAGCCAGGATTTCCAACGTTTCTGACGAATGGTTTGGATGGCCTCCTGACAAAGTTTTGTTGATTTCCCCCTTGACAAATCGATAGAAGCCATTTTATCATTACACCACAGCACAATTTCATTAATAATCTTTTAATACACGTACAGTCATGCATACATACAATCATGAATAGCAAACAGTAAGGAGTCAATTGATAACCTGGCCTTTCCTCAGGACCAAATACCCTGCAGTTACCCACTCCCTATTCCTCAGCCTGGATGGTCCCAACCTGGACCCCTCCCCCCCCATATCCTTCAGTGGAGTTTTCTTAGGCAAAACTCACTTTACTCTCCCTGTCCAAATTGGGTTTCCTCATTGGATGTTCCCCCAGAATTCAGTTCCTGGCCACACAAGCAACACATGTAACATCACCACTGGCTAATTAATGGGTCATCAGAATAATTTCTGCCTCTATCCCTAGGAGCAGTCTTGGGTCAGCTCAGTAGCTCTGGTATTCCAGGCCTGCAGTGCTGGTACGAGTTAGAAACTCAAATGAACAATGAAGACTTAGATGGGTAGATAAAGAAACAAACTTTGGGTAAGTCAGCAGGACCCCCTTTCTGGGTATCTTCTGTTTTGTTTGTTTTGCTGGCACTGGGGTTTGAACTCAGGGTCTCATGCTTGCTTGGATGGCTTGCTTGCTTGCTTGGCTGGCACTCTACCATCTGAGCCATGCCTCCAACCTAGCTTTTGGCTGGTTATTTTGCAGTTAGACTCTCTCAAACTTTTCTGCTTGGGCCAACTTTGAATCACTGTCTTCTAGATCTCAGCCTCCTGAGTCACCTAAGCTTTTTTTGGGGGGGCGGTGTTCATTTTTGTAAGACATTGACAGTGTTCATTTGGACAGGATGGTTGAGGACCCATGGCATGCCCTGCTGGGTTCTCAATGTGTCCCTGCTCACCTTGCGAGAGAGAAGATTCTGTGGTCACTTCCACAGAATAGCCACCTCGGTGATCATTGCTTAAATATGCAGTATGCTATGGCAGCTCTAGAATTCAGAGCTGGTTGGCACTTGGCTACTTGGTGGCAGGAAAGTCCTGTGATGGGGCCTCAGGAAAGCCTTGTGCATGGGGTAGAGTGGTTTGCTATCAGGCTATGTTGATGGAGGAAATTGGCTGTGGGTGGTCAGAAGGTCAAGGTCAATTTCAAGTCCAGTAACCTCTAGTTTTTAGGCAATAACATGTAAAGCCTACACTGAAACTTTTTATTTTGGTTGTGGGGCTTGAACTCAGGGTCTGGGTGCTGTTCCTGAGCTCTTTTTGCTCAAGGCTAGTGCTCTACCACTTTGAACCACAGAGCCACTTCTGGTTTTCTGGTGGTTAATTGGATATAAGAGTCTCACAGGCTTTCCTGGCTGAGCTGGCTTTGAACTGCAATCCTTAGAATTCAGCCTCCTGAGTAGCTAGATTACAGGTGCCCGGCCACTGAAATATTTTGATTCCGGGTCATGACAAGAGATGGGCTTAGTAAATCTGGCACAGGATCCTCCCAAGTACCACTAGCCACACCCCCAAGACTGCTGAGGATTGTCCAAAAGCTGCCCTGGGTAACCTGGGTTCCTCAAGTGATGGAAATACCTGCCCCATCTCAGATTCAGGGGCAGTCCCCTGGACTAGGGGATGTCCCCCGACTCCTGCCTGACAGACAGCCCCAAGCCATCAGAGCCAGCACAGCCAGATTTGTTTTTTTCTTGCCAATCTCCTTCCACACCCCTACCACAGCCAGCCCTGAGGGTCACCTGAGTCTGGTTTTGTTAAGACAGTGGAATTCCTGTGCAGACTAACCATGAAGGGACTTGGAGATCCCAAAGTTTCCACACAGTTCTCCAAAAGACGTCTGCTTTCAAGCGACATCATGTTCTTCCCTTAAAATATATATATATATATATGTGGGGGACTGGGAAGGTGGCTCAGAGGTAGAGCGCTTGCCTTGCATGCATGAGGCCCTGGGTTCTATTCCTCAGCACCACAGAAGCAGAAAAAGCCGGAAGTGGCGCTGTGGCTCAGTGGTAGAGCACTAGCCTTGAGCTGAAGAGCTGAGGGACAGCGCCCAGGCCCAGAGTTCAGGCCCCACGACCAACCATATGTGTGTGTGAGTGTGTGTGTGTGTGTGTGTATGTATGTATTTGGAAGTTCCTGTTAATGTGAGATTGGGGGGAACCAGGCAGTGAAGGGGAGGAGTCAGATTTCCTGCTCATGAAGCCCCTGGCCGGAAGCCTGTGCTGAACTGGCTTCTGGGAGGGGCCAGGTGAGACACATGACCTCTGAGCAGGAGATGAAGGCCCCAGGTGATGGCTTCATTGCATCCACATCAGCGTCAACTCACACCCAGGCACCATCTGCTCAGTTAAGTGCAGTCCAACCTGCCGCTGGCATGGTTCTGCACCCAGAGCTGTGGGACAACCAGCCTTCAAGAGGCCACGTGCAGAAGCCCTGGCCAACAGCTCTGGGGTGACCTGGGGAAAAGATGTTGGCAGCTGGCTTTCCACTGTCCCATTAGTGAGACACAAAGAGAGAGGAAATACGGGTGATTCTCCAAGAAGCACCCAGGACAGCACCTTCCCCAACGGCAAGATCATTGGATGGAAGACTCAGCCTTTACCCAATCATCTCTGAGGGTGGGCGTGGCTTCCCTCCTGGTATCCAAAGGTTATCAAAGGTGGGAGAACACGATTGGCTGGGCCTTGATGCTAGAACGTGATTGGCTGGGCCTTGATATTCAGCTGGAACCTGGATGTTTCCCACCCCTTTGTCCTCCCTGCTGCCTGGGGGGGGGAGGGGGGGCGTCCAACCCCGGTGACTTCCTAGATGGAATGAACAGGGTCCCCTGCTCTTCTCAGACTGCAGGAGAGCCTGAGGTTTGTGCACTGCCACCCCATCTTCAGGGTGGCCTAGATATCATTCATCCCCCGTTCCTGCTTGGCCACTGTGCCAGATATACCCTGGAGCAGGCTGAGATGGAGATGCAGGGTAGGTGGCTGTCTGTGGTCACCTTTAAGCATGCGCCTGGCCTGAGGGGAGAGGGGAGGGGAAGGGAGGGGAGAGGGGAGGGAAGAGGCTGGAGGGTGCAGACATGGAGCCAGTTAGGGTATTCACTGGACTGGGGATGGTCCCGTGGCCTGGAGACCCTGCAGCTTCTCCTCACAGGCCTTGTCGGGGAGCAGCACCTCCACAGTGTAGCTGACCTTCTTGGAGTGCATCAGGCTGTAGGTGTTGTCGAAGCGCAGGACGTCTGTTAGGGATGAACCAGGGATCAGGTGGAGCCAGTTCTGCACAGGTTCAACTCTGGGGCCCTAGAGAATCGCCTGTCCAGGGCTGACCTGAGCACCAGCAGCAGCTGAGAACCCCAAGTCCACTGTCGGCTCTGCTACCCTCTTGGAGGCTCTGTGGACAACCTAAAGCCAGCGTGTGGTGTGACTATACCTCAGCGTGTCACAGCTCCCCAATCCTCAGAGCCCTTCCCCATAATGGAAGGTACTGGGCTTTCGACAGGTATCTCCCCTGCTCCAAAGATCCAGTAGGAAAGGCTTGGTCTCCAGGGTAGTGCTATTAGAAGGCGCTGGAACCTTTAGAAGGTGGGCCCTTGAAGAGCATCCTTAGGCCATGGGGTGGGGAGGAGTCATGCCCATGAAGGGGACTGTGGAACTCTGACCCCCCCATTCTCTTTCCTCTCGCTTTGCTAGAGGCCCCCAAACCACCAGGTCAATCCATCATAGATTGGAGCTTCCAGAACTTGTGAGCCCCCAAATAAACCTTCCTTCTTTCTCAGTTAATCCTCTCAGGTATTTTGCTATAGTACTGGGAGGCTGACCACAACAGTGGGCATTGCTGCTTCTGGTAATACTACCTGGACTGTCTCTGGCTGGGGAGGCCCTGGGAAGCCAAGGCCACATAGCTGCTAGAAGCCTGGTCTTGGGGTGGTGGCTTCATACTAACTCCACAGCTGCTCACTTACCTGTCATTTCGCATGAAGAACCTGGTGTGGAGGTTTCCTAGGCGCTGATTCCCATAGCCTGGGCTCTGAACCCTACTTTTCCTTCACAATGTATCTCTGTCTTTGTATCCGCATGCAGGAGTATTCATAACCCTAAGATCCTAAAGCCAACACCCTTAGAGACCAGGGACTGTCCCCCCCCCCCCACAACCTCCCCGAGAGCTAGGACTGAAGGTCACCCAGAGAGCCTAGGCTGCAAGACATGATCAGCTTTTTCTCTCTGGTCACCAAAGCAAACAGAAAACCAAACATCACTCCAGAAAAATCACAGCTCTTACAGACGCCGGCTTTGAGGCAGGTGAGGCTCCCGTCCTCGGGCACCATGTGGGCATTGTAGCGCTGGCTGGCCAGCACCTCTGTCATCTCTGCAGCCTTCTGCCGGCCCCCCATCTTGGTCTTCAGGAAAACCCCAAAGCCGATGTCGCCACCATCTGATGAAAACTGCCACCTGCAGTGGACAGAGCTCCACTGACCACCTGCCCGGGTTCTGCTGCCCTCCCCACACCGTGAGTGTGTGTGTGTGTGTGTGTGTGTGTGTGTGTGTGTGTGTGTGTGTGTGTGTGTGTGTGTGAATCCTGGGGCTTGAACTCAGGGCCTGGGCGCTGTCCCTGAGCTCTGTTGCTCAAGGCTAGCGTTCCACCACTTGGAGCCACAGCGCCACTTCTGGTTTTCTGGTGGCTCATTGGAGATAAGAGTCTCATGGACTTTCCTGCCCAGGCTGGCTTTGAACCGTGATCCTCAGATCTCCTGAGTTGCTAGGATCACAGGCAGCGGCCATCCCTACCTGAGCACACAGCCTGGGAACAGGATCTCGTGTTCCACGTGCTGTGAGGACGCTCGGCCCACAGATGCCGTGTGCTCATACTGCATCTTCACTTGTTTGCACACGTAGTACTTCTGGGGTACATCACCCCCATAATTGATCTGCACGAGAGACAAGTGAGCAAGCACAGGACCACCGCTGTCCCCCCCTTCCCTGGCACCCCCCGACACCTAGTACCTTGCTCAGACATTTGGGGTTGCCATCAGGATCAGTCATGGTCCCCCCAAACTCCACGGGAAGCTGGTCGGGGCTGATAAAGTTGTGCAACTCCCGCTTCCAGTTGTCTGCAATGGGAGCAAGAGGGGGACTCAGAGAGGAGAAATGGGGGAGGCTCTGAAGGACTCGGGGAGACTCCTGGGAGGGGAGGAGGCTCTGGGCCGGGGAGGCAGGGAGCTCAGGGAGGCTGACAGAGAGGAGGTGGATCTCTAGGGTTTGGGGGAGACTGGGCAAAGAGGGAACAGGTCCGGGGGGGGGGGAATTTGATGGCCCCAATGATCTACAGCTTGCTGGCTTTTGCTGTCAGCCCAGGGTCTGGGCCAAGGCAGAATCAGGGAATGAAGAGGGAGACTGGGGGAAAAATGGGGCATGCAGCCTACTTCCTCCCACGCAGATGCCAAGATGAGCCTGGCCCATGAGGGCACAACACTCACCTCCCAGAATCACAATCTTCTTCTGGGTCACCTCGCCCATGAACGACTTGACCAAGTTGAAAGCCACTGGGAAAAGCCTAGGGGCTGAGACCCATGAAAGTCCCTTGGGAGGCTGGACTAGAGACCACCCAGGTCAATAAAGCTGCAGCCCAGGGTCTGTGCTTGAGGGATGCTGGATTCTGTCATTCCCTGCTGTGTGACTTTTAGCTAGTGACTCACCTCTCTGAGTCTTTGTGATGTTAGGGGTGAAATGTCAAATGAGGAGTGAAATCATGCTGTTGGCACAGCACCCAGCTCTCAGGAAACCCTTTGTAAGGTGTCGGGTACAAGGTGGATCTAAGGTCAATGATGGTGACTCCAAAATAAAACCTCTTCCTTTCCACACTCAAGATTTTCCCAGGTAGCCCTGAAATCTCTTGGGGTATAAGCAAATGGGAGTTCACTTTAGAACCCCTGTCCCATGCTGAATTTTGGCCCTCTCCACAGAGTGTCTGATTTAACATGTGTCTCAGAGGGCAAAAGGTCCTCCTGTCCCCATTTCACGCAGTGGAGAAACTGAGGCTCAGTGGATGCAATAGGCTTGCTCAGAGTCACAGAGCTTGTGAGAGTTAGACCCAGATCATATGATTCAGGGCCACAGGAGACAGGTGTACTTGCTAGTCAATATGGCACATGGATCTTCTTTTTTGGGGGGGGGGGTCCGGTCGTGGGGCCTGAACTCTGGGCCTGGGCGCTGTCCATCAGCTCTTCAGCTCAAGGCTAGCGCTCTACCACTTGAGCCACAGCGCCACTTCCGGCTTTTTTCTTTTTGCTTATGTGGTGCTGAGGAATCGAACCTAGAGCCTCAGGCATGCAAGGCAAGCACTCTACCACTGAGCCACCTTCCCAGCCCGGCACATGGATCTTCTATTACCAAGAAAATAACAGCAAATATTGGCAGTCCTGGGGCTTGAACTCTGGGCTTGGGTGCGATCCCTGAGCTCCTTTTTGCTCAAGGCTAGTGCTCTACCACTTTGAGGCACAGTGTCCTTCTAGCCTTTTCTGTGATTAATTGGAGATAAGACAAGGACTTTCCTGCCTTGCCTAGCTTCCAACAGTGATCTTCAGATCTCAGCCTCCTGTGTAGCTAAGATTGGAGGCATGAGCCACTGGCACCTGGTTAGGATTTTGAATATTATAAAGGACAAAAATAAAAAACACAAAAATCAAAAAAGTCACCAGTTTTCCACAAAAGGATGATTTGAGAAACCATGAAACCCTGTGTGTGTGTGTGTGTGTGTGTGTGTGCACGTGCGCGCGCATGCGTGTGTTTATGCCAGTACTAGGACTTGACCTCAGGGCCTGGGTGCTGTCTCTGAGCTCGTTTTGTTCCTGACTAGTATTCTACCACTTGAGCTATAGCTCTACCTCCAGCTTTTGATGATTAATTGGAGATAAGAGTCTCACAGACTCTGCTGCCCAGGTTGGCTTTGAACCACGATCCTCAGATCTCAACCTTCCGAGTAACAAGGATTATAGCCACGAGCTGTCACTGGAGCTTGGTAAAACCATCAGCTCTTGGGCTGGGATGTAGCTCAGTGGCAAAGCGCTTGCCTAGCAAGTGCAACGTCCTGGGTTCTATCCCCAGTACCAAAAAAAGAAAAGACAAAAAAATACAGTTAAAAAACAACCCAAACAACAAAAAACCATCAGCTCTTAAGTACTGTCTCCCTCACCCTGTCCCCCACTTTCCCTCCTCAGATCAAGTCAATCATGGGCTCACCTCGGATCACAATTAATTTCTTCACTGTCTCGGGATAATTTGCTTCTAGGATGGCAAAAAAACTGTGAATGGAGAATGGGTCTGGTCATGCCTGCGATCCCCAGATTTCTGTGGCACCCCACCCCAAGGCTGCTGACAGGAGGCCTTTCCCAAGAGCATTTGCCTGCTCCTCAGTGTCATTTTTTTTTTTTTTTTTGCCAGTCCTGGGCCTTGAACTCAGAGCCTAGGCACTAGCCCTGAGCTTCTTTTGCTTAAGGCTAGCACTCTACCACTTGAGCCACACTCTACCACTAATTCACATTCCCAGCTCTTATCTTACCATTTTTGAGCCTCTTTCTCCTTGGGCCAGCAACACTGGCTGGTCCCTGGGGCCCCTGGAGGTCATCTTTGTTTCTCCATGTACTGGAAGCTGCATGGGCCATGGCTCCCTATTGGCCTAGGGGCCATTGACATTTCTGCCTATAGCCTACTCCCCGCCTACTCCCCGCCTACTCCCCACCTCACCTGCTGGTAGACCTCCACAGCTGGCTTCCACAAGTGTCTTAGGCTCAGTCCCTCCATGTCAAACACCATCACAAATGTCTCGATCTTCCTGCCCAGCTACATGGAACAGAGCAGGAGCATTTGTCAGCGTGTGGCTGGAGAGGCTGGAGTTCCTCTCTCCACCCGCTTTGTCACCAGCAATCTGGCAGCCCAACACAAAGGAGACCATTTAGGGCCTAAGGGGACACCGCACCCCAAGGTCCTGAGCCCTAGATGTGTCTGTAGGTTCCTGGGATGTCATCACGGTTAGCTGACACTGTTTTCTGGAATCAGTTAACAACATAATTAATACAAGACTCTCCAGAGGCTTTGCGTACAATAGTGCAAAGTCAGTTCCAAGACCCTTTACAGAAACCAAAATCTACAGCTACTCAGTTCCTTCAAATAAAGATACTGCAGTGTTGGCATATAACTTACAAAGATCCTTCTGTATACCTTAGATAATTGCTAGAAGATTTATAATAGCTCACACAATGTGCATGCTATCTAAGTGGTGGTTATGCTATATTCCCCATGAAATAATAACAAAAAAAAATCTGTACATATTTAGTAGAAATCCATTTTTCTTCTCAAATACACACACACACACACACACACACACACACACACACACACACACACACACACATTCTTTCCTCATACTGGAGTTTAAACTCAAGATCTCTTCCTTGGCTTGCTGGCTCTGCTGGTGTCTTACCACTTGAACCCAGCCCCTAGCTCAGCTGTTTGCTGGTTATTTTAGAAAAGTCTCTTGGATTTTTCTGTTCAGGCTGGCTTCAAACCACCGCGATCCTCAGATCTCAGCCTCCTAAGTAGCTGGTAAGGGCCTATTTTATAGCCAGCATTTATGACAGGAGTCCCGTGGAGTCAGCCAAATAGCCATTTCATGCTGTCATGGCACAAGATGTCCACCAGAGGGCGTGCGTCTAGCATCATAAAACCAAGGCCAGCACCACCCCCCCCCCCCCCCCCCCCCCCCCCCCCCCCCCCCCCCCCCCCCCCCCCGTGTTAGGTTGACTCACTAAGGATCCCACCTGCAGCTCAGAGAAACAGAGAGTCCTGAGTGCCCAGAGCTGGGAGGAGGCTGGGAAACAGGATGTGTCCTGGGGACAGTCTCCTCTGGATAGACCCAGCGGCTCACCCTCTGGCTCTGCAGGTCGCACTGGTGCAGGAGCAGCTCAAAGACCTTGATGCGTTTCCGGATCAGCTCCTGCTTGGAGGCTGACAGGAGGAGACCCTTGGGGTCCATGTTCCCAATGATATCAAACCACACAGGGCAGCCTTCGTGGTCATAGCCACACAGTCCACCTGAGTCATACAGCTGGACCACCTGGACACACAAGTCAGGGTTGGATTCAAGCAGGCGCCACCACACCGCATCCCCTTGACGCCCCCCCCCCCAACAAGTGTCTGGACGTGGAGAGCGGAGGAACCCAGAAAGGGGTGTTTGATGGCAGGGGGCTCACCTCTGAGGGCTGCCACGTGAGAATATGGTCCCAGGTCCTGCTGCTTCCGGAATTTCACATGCTGCAGAGGTGACAGGAGGTTAAGAGTCTGCCTGCCCCCAAAGGCCCCCAAGGACATCTGGGGACAGCAGGTCAGTCCCTCTGTCCCAGGGCCACCAAAACCCCCTCCGAGCATCCCCTCAGCCCTGGGCAAGGGGGGAAGAGAGTTTAAAGGAGAAGGAAGCCAGGCACTGGTGGTTCATGCCTATAATGCTAGCTACTCAGGAGGCTGAGATCAGAGGATCACGATTTGAAGCCAGCCCAAGCTGGTTCCTATCTCCAATCAACTACTCATGAAAAGCCAGATGTGGCACTGTAGCTCAAGTGGTAGAGCACTAACCTTGACCAAAAGGAGCTCAGGGGACAGCACCCAGGCCTTGAGTTCAAGCTCCAGGATGGGGACAAAAATAAATAAATAAATAACAAAGGAGAAGGAGCCTGGTGTGATGCAGAGAGGAAGAGGAAGGAAGAAGAAGCCTGATATCTCGAGTATGACCCAGGGAGGCAGGGCGTGGCTGCAGGAGCTCACCTTGCGGAGCATGTCCTCAGACTTTTGCAGGTCAAAGTTCCGAGCTGCAAGCAAATGAGGAAAGAAGAGGGCAGGCCTGGAGGGCAATGCTCCTCTGAGAGTTTGTGGGGACATGGTCGGGGTGCCCCCTGCTTTTTCATCACACCCCAGCAATACATGGGAGGGTTTGGACGTTCTTTTTTTGGGGGGGGGGCCTGGGGGTTTGAACTCAGGAACTAGGAACTGTCCCTGAGCTTTGTTGCTCAAGGCTAGCACTCTACCACTTGAGCCATAGATCCACTTCTGGCTTTCTTGGTAGTTAACTGGAGATAAGAGTCTTGTAGGGGCTGGGAAGGTGGCTCAGTGGTAGAGCGCTTGCCTTGCATGCTTGGGGCCCTGGTTTCAATTCCTCAGCACCACATAAGCAGAAAAAGCTGGAAGTGGCGCTGTGGCTCAGGTGGTAGAGCGCTAGCCTTGAGCTGAAGAGCTGAGGGACAGCGCCCAAGCCCAGAGTTCAAGCCCCAACCAAGCAAAACAAAAAGAGTCTCATGGACTTTCCTGCCTGGCTTTGAACTGCAATCCTCCGATCTCAGCCTCCTGAGTAGCTAGGATTACAGGGCATCAGCCACCTGTGCCTGGCTTAATAGTATTGATTTTTGAGTCTGGTCATATTGATGAATGTTCTCATTAGTCCTATATGTTTTTCCTGTTGATCCTGCTGATTTTTAGGCACAATAACAAATTTGTCAGCAACAAGTTTTTGTTTGTTTGTTTGTTTTTTTGTCAGTTGTGGGCCTTGAACTCTAGGCCTCAGCACTGTCCCTCAGGCTCTTCAGCTCAAAGCTAGTGCTCTACCACTTGAGCTACAGCACCACTTCTGGTTTTCTGGTGGCTTATTGGACATAAGAGTTTCACAGACTTTCCTGCCCAGCTGGCTTTGAACCACGATCCTCAGATCTCAGCCTCCTGAGTAGCTAGGATTACAGGTGTGAGCCACAGGCGCCTGGCCAGCAATAAGTTTTAATTCCTTCTCATCCTTATGCTGCTGATTATCTTTTCCTTTCTTATACCATTGGCAAGAGTCTCTAGTTCCAGATTTAACTAACAATATCAGCTGATGTCATTTTTTTCCTTGTTCCTAAAAGAATAAAGTAAGATGTGAATAATAGAGACATCTGGGAACTTTCTATATTGTGGTTGTAATTTTCTGAAGATTTAAAACTATTCTAAAAAATAAAATTGATGAAGATGATAACTTTTTCAAAGTATCAGATGGAACAAAATGTCTATTAAAAAAAAAAGGTGGGGGGAGAGAAGAGGCCAGCCCCTGGGCCTCCTTCCTGCAGGCCTGGTACACACCTCTGACCTCAAATTGAGTCATAGCACCTAAAGGTAGGAGCCAGTACTGGTGGCTCATGCCTGTAATCTAGCTACTTAGGAGCCTAAGGTCTGAGGATCTTGGTTTGAAGCTAGCCCAGGCAGAAAAGTCCATAAGACATTTTTTTGCCAGTCCTGGTGCTTGAACTCAGGACCTGGGCACTATCCCTGAGATTCTTTTGCTCAAGGCTAGCACTCTACCACTTGAGCCACAGCACCACTTTTGGCTTTTTCTATTAATGTGGTACTAAGGAATTGAACCCAGGGCTTCATGCATGCTAGGCAAGCACTCTCTATGAAGCCATATTCCCAGCCCCCGCTAGACTCATCTCCAATTAACCACCAGAAAACCAGAAATGGCACTGTAGTTCGAAGTGGCAGTGCTCAAGCTTTGAGCAAGCATGCTCAGGCCCTGAGTCCAACCAAGCCCTACAACTGACACACATACACACACAAAGGTCTTGTTTACCAGCACACTGCTGCATGCCAAAGAGCTGGGATCAAGTTCCAAGCTTTCCCTATTGAACATCCACGTGTGTGTGTGTGTGTGTGTGTGTGTGTGTGTGTGTGTGTGTGTGTGTGTGTGTGTGTGTGTGTACTGGTCATGGGGATTGAACTTAGGGCCTGGGAACTATCCCTGAGCTTGTATGCTCAAGAAAATAGTACACTTGAGCCACAGTTCTACTTCCAGTTTGTGAGTTAAGAGTCTTACAGACTTTCCTGTCTGGGCTGGCTTTGAATTGTGATTCTCAGATCTCAGGCCCTAGGTTTACAGTCATAAGCCACAGGTGCTTGGCTCATTTTAAGCCTCATGCTGTGTGACTATTTCCTGAACCGCTCCCTGACATTTCTCATCTTAACTGAAAAAATAAATCCCATAAGATGGGACACGTTTAAATATTTTGTTTTGTTTTTAACCCCTAAGCCCTAATATTGTTTCTGTTATTATTAAACTTTGGTTAAACTGCTACTGTAATTCTTTAATGAAATTCCTTCTCTACTTTTATTTAGATCCACCCAAGCGTTTGCTGGGCATCTTCTTTGTATTGTTGCCATGGAGATTTGTTGTCATGGCAATGGTTGCTAGGTCTCCTCACAACCCACTTGGGGAGGGTGTGCTCGATTTGTGTCTGGGTATGAAATAGCTCTGTCCATGGGGAACTGAGAGTAACAAAGGCAAGCTCAGAAGAGACTGTCCAGTGAAGGTCAAGTTCAAGGTCAGGCTCAAAGTCAATCTAGGCACCTCTTAAGGATCCCACACATTGCTTCTAGAGTGATTCTGATGGTAAGAGATAAACAAGACACTGAGACTTCAGGACTTTGTGCTGTGCTAGTGGCTAGATTGGAACCCAGAGCAGGTGAAACCAGCGTCTGACTTTCTTACCACTCGGGAACTCTGTCCCCCAAAGTCTCCTCTTCCTTTCTCCTGAGCCCCGCGCTGTTCACCTCCCTCTCAGCCTCCCCGAGCCCTGCGGTCTCACCTCTGAGCCAACACAGGAGGAAGTAGTCATCGGCCTTGGGGAGGTCAGGCAGGATGTCCTGGAGGTCTTTCCGGAACTGAGGAAGGCACAAGAGGAGCAGATGAGACAGCCCCCCCTCGCCCATCCCCTCCCACCCCCCCACCCCCAGTGCAGTCAGGCAGCACCCATCCTTAGACACTGTCACCTCTGGAAACGGGACGCCCAGCCCACCCCTGGAGGAAGAGATGGTTCCAGCCCCAAGACTCATCTGCCACCCTGAGGTGGAGAACCCGGGGTGATTGCTGGGTGTGGAGGCAAGCTAGTACCCCTCTCCAGACTCAGTTTCCTCTTCTGAGGAATGGGGGGGGGGGGTAATGATAAACTTGTGCCAGTCAAAGGAATCTGGGCAGGTAAAGCCCTTAGCAACTGGTCCAGCGCCCAACAGGTGCTAGATTCATGGGGCCCACCAGACTGGAACCTCTGGGGACAAAGTCAAAGGCAAGGGACTGACAGAGAGGATGTGGGAGGCAGCTAGCACACTGGGGAAGACTTTGGAGCAGATTTTAGAGAAGCCCCTGGGAGTTTAGGGCTGAGGTGGAAGCTCAAAACCTCACGGCCACAGGGCTGTATTAGAGATGCACCTGAAAATAGAATTCATGGCTTTTAAATAGATCTAAGTTAGGGCTGAGGGCTCAGTGGTAGAGCGCTTGCCTTCCATGCTTGAGGCCCTGGGTTCGATTCCTCAGCACCATATAAGCAAAAAGAAAAGAGCGGGAAGTGGCACTGTGGCTCAAGTGGTAGAGCGCTAGTCTGGAGCTGAAGAGCTGAGGGACAGCGCCCAGGCCCTGAGTTCAGGCCGGACTCAAAAATCAACAACAATGCCGGGCGCTGGTGGCTCACGCCTGTAATCCTAACTACTCAGGAGGCTGAGATCTGAGGATCGCGGTTCAAAGCCAGCCCGGGCAGGAGAGACCGTGAGACTCCTATCTCCAATAAACCAATAAACCGGAAGTGGCGCTGTAGCTCAAGTGGTAGAGCGCTCGCCTTGAGCTGAAGAGCTGAGGGACAGTGCCCAGGCCCAGAGTTCAGGCCCCACAACCCACAAAAACAACAACAACAACAACAAAAATAGATCTAAGTTAAAGCCAGCAGCAGCAGCCTTGAGATCCATCTGTCAAACTGCCTATAGCTTTATGGAGACTATTTAGAATAACAATGTATTTATGTCCAGATGCATGCAGTGGTTCACACCTCTAGTCAGTGACTTGTGGGGGGGAGGGGGAGGTGGAATGGAGTTTAGAATAATCATAACTGGAGGTCAGCCCTGACAAAAAGTTTCTGAGACCAAACTAGGTACTGATAGTTCATGTTTGTGATCCTAGCTACTCAGGAGGCTACAATCTGGAAAGTCAAAGTTCAAAGCCAGCCCAGGCAGAAAAAACCACACAACCCCTATCTCCAAAATCACCAGCAAAAAGCCAGGCTGGCATTATTCACACTAGCTAAGATATAGAAACAGCCCAGGTGCCCCACTATAGATGAGTGGATCCAAAAATATGAGGCACCAAAACACAATGGAATTGTATGCAGCCAGTAAAATAAAATAATGCCATTTGCAGGGAAATGAATGGGCTAGAACAGATCATGTTAAGTGAGATAAGCCAAGATCAGAAAACAAACAGCACATATTTGCTCTGATATATGGAAATTAGATCTAAAACGCACTAGGATATGACAAATGATACAGGATTCTAGATGCTCACACACAGTAAGACCAAAAGAGGATACTCTTCAGAGAGAAACACAAAGATGCAATGCCTAAATGCCTTTTCACATTCATATAAAATAATATACACACTGAAATGAACTCCAACAAATGGAAACAAGAGAATTCTTCAGTCCCCCCTCCCCTTCCCCGCTTTTTTTGTTTTTAATTGGTCATGGGGCTTGAACTGTGGGCCTGGTTGCTGTCCCTGAGCTCTTCAGCTCAAGGTGAGTGCTCTACCACATGAGCCACGGTGCCACTTCTGGTTTTCTGGTGGTTAATTAGATATAAGAATCTCACGGCAGGGCTGGGAAGGTGGCTCAGTGGTAGAGCGCTTGCCTTGCATGCATGAGGCCCTGGGTTCGATTCCTCAGCACCACATAAGCAAAAAGAAAAAAGCCGGAAGTGGCGCCGTGGCTCAAGTGGTAGAGCACTAGCTTTGAGCTGAAGAGCTGAGGGACAGCGCCCAGGCCCAGAGTTCAGGCCCCACGACCGGACCCAAAAAAAAAAAAAGAATCTCATGGACCTTCCTTGCCAGGGCTGACTTTGAACCATGATCTCAGATCTCAGCCTCCTGAGTAGCTAGGAATACAGGTGTGAGCCACCGGCGCCTGGCTACTTCTTCTTCTTTTTTTTTTTAAGTTTTTAGTTTTGATGGTTCTGTCTTCTTTATCTTATGTATGGTATATATTCACATGTATGTCTTTGGGAGGGTGGAGGAGGGCACAGAATCAGAGGAAAAAGATTGAAATAGTGCAGCAGTGGAACTCACTGGCCATTGATGAAAGTGAGCTGTACAACTCCTGGGAAGAGGCAGGAAGGAGGGACTGGGAGAAAATGAGGGAACAGATGACACTGTATGAAAGGAAATGTACTCATTGCCTGACTCGTGTGTCATAATCCCTGTATAACTGCAATAAAGTAAATTAAGTTTTTAAAAGCCAGGCTGGAATTATGGCTCAAATGGTAGAGTACCAGCTGAGTAAGCAAGCCTCACTAACACATGGCCTCTGAGCTCAAGCTCTAGTCCACACACACACACACACACACACACACACACACACACACACACACACACACAACAGTTCTCAAAACCTGTTAAAATAAAACAACAAAAAGGCCAGGTGCTGATGGCTCACACCTGTAATCCTAGCTACTCAGGAGGCTGAGATCTGGGAATCAAGATTCAAAACTAGCCTGGGCAGGGAAATTCTTAAAACTCAAGCTCAACTAAACTACTCAGAAAAAGGCAGAAGTGAAGCTGTGGTTCAAGTGGTAGAGCACTAGCCTTGAGCAAAAAAGAGGTTCAGGGACAGAGGCCAGGCTCTGAGTTCAAGCCCCAGCACTGCCACAAACAAACAACAACAACAACAAACCCAGGTATGGTAGTTCACACCTTTATCCAGCTCTGTAGGAAGTGCCAAATAGGAGGATGCCAGTCCAGGCTGGTCTGGACATACATGTGAAACTCCATCTCATACATAACCAATGTGAAAAAGCCGAGGGATATGACTCAAGTGGTTGAACACCTGCCTAGCGAACTCTGCGTTTGTCCTGAGTTCAAACCCCGGACTTCCAAGAAGAAAAAACAATCATGAATTGACTGCATCATTTAAAAGGAATAATGAGCACGTAACGTCAGTACCAACCACACTGCATGATTCTGAACGAGCAATAAAAGCTTCATGGGAAAGGGAGGCTGCTGGGGGTGGGGGAGAGTCTGAGAAAATTGTTTTTTTTTTTGGGGGGGGTGTCCCTGGGACCAAGGGAAAGCCACCAAGCAGGTGTTGGGACAGGTTCAAAAGTCCTTTGATGATGACAGCATCTGGCAGTGTGACTAGATATGGTTCACACCAGGCTTAAGAAGAATCCCTGGGTGTCCGAGGCCTTGAGTAACCTCTCACTCTTCTTTCTCCATTCCCCTTTCCCCCAGTTGAAAAAACAATAAGCCATTCAGGAGACTGAGATCTGAGGATCCAGATTCAAAGCTAGACCAGGGCAGGCAAGTCTATGAAACTCATCTCCAATTAAGTACAAAAAGCTGGAAATGGAGCAGTAGCTCAAGTGGTAGAGTGCCAGCCACGAGTAAAGAAGCTGAGGAACAGTGCTCAGGCCCTGAGTTCAAGCACCAGGACTGGCACTAAATAAACAAATAATTTAAAAAAACTAAGCCCGAGCTGGGAAGGTGGCTCAGTGGTAGAGTGTATGCCTTGCAAGCATGAGGCCCTGGGTTCGATTCCTCAGCACCACATAAACAGAAAAAGCCAGAAGTGGCGCTGTGGCTCCAGTGGTAGAGCGCTAGCCTTGAGCTGAAGAGCTGAGGGACAGCACCCAGGCCCAGAGTTCAGGCCCCATGACTGGCAAAAAACAAAAAAAACTAAGCCCTCATTACTTTTAAATCATAGTAATAAAATGTAAAAATAAACTTTTTTACATTGCTTGAAGGTCTAGCATATAAGGTATCTTCACCGTAATTCACCTCCAAAGACCAAGTGTCCAGCCACCCAACCCCCGCCCCACGAGCACAATGCCTAGGACCCTGCTGTGTCCCTCAGTACAGAGGACAGAACTCACTGGGGACCTCTTCTTCATCCGAGGTCCTAGCCTCCTCCTGAAAACCTCTTTCTGTCACAGGAAGGCCCCATTTTTTATTCTGTTGTTATTCTATTTATTGGTTGTGGGACTTGAACTCAGGGCCGAGGCTCAAGGTAAGAGCTCTACCACTCTGAGCCACAGTGCCACTTCCAGTTTTCTGGTGGTTCATTGGAGATAAGAGTTCCATGGAGGGCGCTGGGAAGGTGGCTTAGTGGTAGAGTGCTTGCCTTGCATGCATGAAGCCCTGGGTTTGATTCCTCAGCACCACATACACAGAAAAAGCCAGAAGTGGTGCTATGGCTCAAGTGGTAGAATGCTAGTCTTGAGCAAAAGAATCTCAGGGATAGTGTCCAGGTCCTGAGTTCAAGCCCCAGGACTGGCAAGAAAAAAAAAAAAAAGGTCTCACAAACTTTCTTGCTCAGGCTGGCCTCAAAGCATCATCCTCAGATCTCAGCCTCCTAAGTAGGTAACAGATGTGAGCCACCAGCCACCCAGCCAGGGCCCTTCTTTTATTGCCTTTATTGGGGGGGGGCTCGTTTCTCCCTGGAGAAGCCTTCCCTAAAAGAGACACCTCAAAATAAATTCACCACAAATCTGATGGTTTCTTTTGATGACCACAGTTTGAACTCAGGGCTTTGTGCTTGCTAGGCAAGCACTCTACCATTGAGCAGCACCTCCAGCCTTTTTCTGATCTGGGTACTTGTGGTGGTGTTTTTTGTTAGTTGTGGGGCTTGAACTCTGGGCTTGGGTGCTGCCCCTGCGCTCTTCAGCTCAAGGTGAGCGCTCTACTGCTTGAGCCACAGCGCCACTTCCGGGTTTTCTAGTGGTTTATTGGAGATAAGAGTCTCACGGACTTTCCTGCCCGGGCTAGCTTTGAACCATGATCCTCAGATCTCAGCTTCCTGAGTAGCTAGGATTACAAGCGTGAGCCACCGGCACCCGGCTTGCTCTGAGTACTTTGGAGACAAGATCTTGCTTTCCTGGTTGGGTGGGCGCCTGGAATGCCCATCCTCCGGATCTCAGCTTCATGCATAGAGTAGTTGACAGTGTGCCATGGTGCCCAGTTGATTCATTGAGATAAAGTCTTAAGAACTTTTTTTGGGGGGTGAGAGGCATGCCCTGGGATGGCCTCAAACCACGATCCTCCCAATTCCAGCCTCTCTGATTACTAAGATTACAGACCTGGGTCTCTGGGCCTGAGGATTCTCCACTACTCTTTCACAGACCCAAGCCTGAGCCAGATTCTGGGGGCAATCTCTCCTTTCCTTGTCTGTGATCATTGTCGCTCTCAGGGGCAGTTTGCAGGACAGTCCTCAAACCAACCCCAAACCCCTCCATTTCCCTTCTAATCAAAGAGTTAAGCCGAAGGGAATAGGTTTGAGGCCTGGAACACAGAAAAAAAAAAAAAAATCAAACAAAAGAATGGCGCAATCTGGCAGGGCTCTCTGGAATCTGCTGGCGGCCAGGTCCCAGGAGCCAAACAAGGTCCCAGGAGCCAACCAAGAGCCCCCCACTAGGGGGGACCCAGGGCCAGGGCAGGGGTGGCAAGCCGACTCTGTCCCCGCACCCCCAGGGAGCGGCCCAGAGAGGGATCTCCCAGGGCCTCCTGCGCACAGCAGCCGCGGACCTGCGCGCCCTGACCCGTCCCAGCCGAGCCAGCAGCGTGGGGCCGCGCGCTCCTCCCCGCCCGGCCACCCCCGTCCCCAGGGCCCTCACCCCGGCCAGCGCCTGCTGCTGCTGCGGGCTCAGGTCCCCGACGCGGCCGCTCATGGTGCCTCGCGAGGTGCCAGCCGCCTCTGTGGACCCGACCCGGGGGCCAACGCCTGGTTTTGCCTGGAGAGGTCAGAAGTGGGTCCCGCCCCAGGGACAGCGCCGCGTCCCCTCCCAGCGGCTCTGCCCAGGCCTTGGCTTCCCTTGGTCGTTTGCTGTTTTGTTTTGCCTCCCAGGGATCAAGTGCGCCCCAAAAGTGTCCCAGAGCAGCGCAATCTGGGGCAGCAGGTGGCCTCCGCCCCCGGGCCCTGAGGGATCTGACACAGTCCCAGGTGGCAGGCCAAGGCGGATGGGTGAACAGGACCGAAAATGTTTGTTTTCTTTTTCTCTCCTTCCTCCTCCTTCTCCACCTCCCCCCCCCCATCCCCAGTGTGAGTTTGAACACAGAGCTGTCCACTGGCTAGGAAAGTTCTGTAACATTGAAGCCTTTTTGCTTTTGTTATTTTTAGGACTCTAGAGTCTCTCCATTTTCCCCCAGTAGGCCTGGACCTTGATCCTCCTATTTTCATCTCTCAATTAGCTGGGATCCTAGGTATTGTTCATCACTGGGGTGAGGCTAACTAGTGGAGATGAGACCTTACTAACTTTTTCTTGTTTTTGGCCTGGGCAGGTTTGCAAGGATGATGCCTATGGTCTCCACCTTTAGAGTGGCTGGGATTACAAGCATGAGGCACCGTATCCAACGGGAGAAAATTTATCAGCATGAGGTTGTCAACATCCCCCAGTTTTGTTTAAGGATGGACACCTCCTCCCATCTCCTTCTCCTGACCTTGAACACAGGCTGGGCTCTGCCCAGGCTCACTGGCAGCTATAAAGTGCCAAATGGATCTGGCTCCAGCCCTGGAGGTGTTGGGCAATGTTAGATAAGATGGTGCCACTTTAGGCTGCCATGTAGATGGTTTCGTAATTACTGAGGCTGTCCCCAGGTCAGGAGCTACAGGGGTGGAGATCCTGGTGTGGTCCAACTTGGGGGGGTGGCTCCTGGATGGGGCCCACTGCTGGAAGGTCGTGTGGGAGGTGCTGGTGTAGGTTGACCTGGCAGGAGCCCCCCCCAGGAAGGGATAGATAAGAGGGACAGGAAGGAGGCGGTGAAGGAGGGCCCTGAGACCCTTGCCTTCAGTCCTCCCGTGGGGTCAGACCAAGTTCAAGGTGTGAGAGACGTCCCCAGGGCCACTTTGGGGGGCCCCAGCCACAGGAGCTTTTGAGGGCTGAAGAATGGATCATTCGGTGAATGTATAATGCAGCATGATGCTATTTGCAACCCAAATCCATGCTTTGTGTCAGGGCTCCCTCTTGTTGTTGGGCTTTCTGGGGTGTGACAACTGTGTGACCACCTGTCCCCTAGGGCAGTGTCATAGTTTGACTCTCCTATCCTACAAACAACCCTGTGCTCTGATCTTGTTTTGCAAAAATGTAGCTGCCAGGGGGCGTGGCTCCAAGGAGGGGCGTGGTCTACTTGTAGGGGCGGGGCCCAATGGCAGGGGCGGGTTCTCTCCGTGGGGCATGGCCCAGCAGCAGGGTGTGGTCTAGCGGTGGGGAGTAGCCCAGTGGCAGGGGCATGGCTCAGACCTTTGAGTATCTGCCTAGCAATTACAAATTCAATCCTCAGTAAGTCAAGGGAAAAGGAGAGGAGAGGAGAGGAGAGGAGGGGAGGGGAGGGGAAGGGAGGGGAGGAGAGGGAAGGAGAGGGGAGGGGAGGGGAACAGGGGAGGGGTGGGAAGCAGGGGAGCAGGAGCTGGGAATGGGAATGTGGCTTAGTGGTAGAGTACTTACCTAGCATACATGAAGCCCTGGGTTCGATTCCTCAATATCACATCAACAGAAAAAAACAGAAGTGGTGCTGTGGCTCAGGTGGTGGAGTGCTAACCTTGAGTAAAAGAAGCTCAGGGCAGTGCCCAGGCCCTGAGTTCAAGCTCCAGAACTAGCCAATAGTTAGATAGATAGATAGATAGATAGATAGATAGATAGATAGATAGATAGATAGAGATTAGATATTATATATGTAAATGTAGCTACCAGAAAACAAGATGTGTGGTTCACATTTGTGCCTTAAATTATATTTTATTTGAATAACATTTTTTTAGAGGGGCATTTATTTACTTATGTCAGAACTGGATCTTGAATTTAGGGCCTGGGCAACATCCCAGAGCCTTTTCATTCAAAGCTACTGCGCTACCACTTGAACAACAGCTCCACTTCCGGCTTTTGGCTTTAAATGGCAATTCTCAGACCTCCAGCCTCCTAAGTCCCTAGGATTACAGGCATAAGCCACCAGTGCCCAGGTGGTTTGGAAGACTTTTATTCTAACCATCTGGGTGCCCCTGAGTGGCCACATAACCCTTTTCTCTGTATCATGCCTTTCTCTTCTTGTCACTGAGAACCCGGGCTGCAGTGGAGCTGTCTGACATCATGATAAAAGCCTACACTCTCCTTCCAGGTGTGAATACAATTCCTGGCAGCTCTCTTGGGTCCCAGGTGCCCAACTGGCAGGCCCAGGTAAAGGCTGCGGCCTGCCAATGGGGCAAAATGGCACAAGATGCACACATCTTTACTGTGGAAAATGACCTGAGCGTTTGGAGGAAGCCCAGAGCCTCGTCTCCACCTCGTGGAAACATGAGCCCTGCAGATGTCTTGGCTAGTTACATGCAACTAGATCTGTGGTTGCAATCCTCCAAATATATAAGTCTTGGGTCAGGTGTCCCCAGGCAGAGGGCTGGAAGGAAGTATCTACCTGACACAGAAGTTCTGTCAGACTCCCAAAGGCCTTGGCTTTACCTCCTGTGGGCCTTAAAACCATGTCCTCATCTCACATGTGTGGAGTTTCAAAAGCTAATAAGGTTCCCTGTGGCTCACACCTGTAGTCCCAGCAACTTGGGAGGCTGAGGATGGGAGGATCATAATTTGAGGCTGTCTGTAGCAGAAAAGTTCATGGGAGCCCTTCTTATCCCATAGCTGGGGGCAGTGGCATGCAACCATCATCCCACACAACCTGGGAGGCTGAGATTGGGGAGAGCCACTGTGCCAGACCAGCCTGGGCATAAAAGTCTGTAAGATTCAAACTCTCCTTCTCCACATAGAGAGGTTGCAGGCAGTAGAGTGGGCTGTGATCCTGGTGAGTCCATGAGCAGTCTCCACTGGGTGGATCGTGGCTCAGGTGGACACCTATGTGGGAAGGAACACTCTGTCCTAAAAAATAATCGGTGAAAAACAGAGCCGGAGATGGGGCTTCAGCGGAATGGTGCGAGCCTCCCAGGGCGAGACCCCACCTCCAAACTCCCAAGTAGTGCCCAAAATAATAATAATAATAAAAAGTTTAAGCCGGGAGTCAGTGGCTCACACCTGTCCTCCTAGCTACTCCGGAGGCTGAGATCTGAGGATCATGGTTCAAAGCCAGCCTGGGCAGGGAAGTCAGTGAGACTCTTATATCCAATTAACCACCAAAAAGCCACAAGTAAAGCTGTGACTCAAATGGTAGAGCACTAGCCTTAAGCAAAAAAGCTCGGGGACAGTTCCCAGGCCCTGAGCTCAAGCCCCAGGACCAGCACATTCATACACACACACACACACACACACACACACACACACGCACGCACGCGCACGCACGCACGCACGCACACACGCATGCACTCATGCACACACACACACATGCACACACACACACACACACACACACACACACACACACAATGTCACAAAGTCTGATTTCAGTTCAGTAAGGAGCATCCCTTCTCAGTAGCAGGAAGTTATTGAAGCTTTAGCGGAAGACACCAGGATGATTCCTCCCCAGCCAGGGAGAGAATCTTGAGCCCAGTGTGGAGAATGACCTGGAGACCGCGGATGTCCAGAGTGGGGAAAGCAGCAGGGTGGTGGGGCGGGGTAGGAGGGAATCTCCGAGGAGCTGAGCGAGGCAATACCTTTGTTCAGTCTCAGCTTGAGCCCAGCAGCCATTTCTTTTTGTTGTTGTTGTTGTAGGTCATGGGGCTTGAACTCTGGGCCTGGGCGCTGTCCCTCAGCTCTTTAGCTCAAGGCGAGTGCTCTACCACTTGAGCTACAGCGCCACTTCGGGTTTTCTGGTAGTTTTTTGGAGATAGGAGTCTCACGGTCTTTCCCGCCTGGGCTGGCTTTGAACCGTGATCCTCAGATCTCAGCCTCCTGAGTAGCTAGGATTACAGGAGTGAGCCACCAGCGCCCGGCTCCCAGCAGCCATTTCTCTAGCTGCCATCTAGCCTGGCTCTGGTAGTTAGAGCGTGCTCCTGCTTCGGATCAGCATCTTATAGCCATTCAATAAATGCTTTCGGTTCAGAAACTCCTCAGTCCTGAGAGTCTTCATTTAATGATGACATTGTGTTACATAGCACTGCCCAAAAGAATTTTAAAAGGAGCCCAACCAGGTACACCTGCAACCCTAGCTATTTCAGAGGCTGGGATCTCAGGATTGTGGTTTGAAGTCCGCCTAGGCTCATGGACTTTCCTATCCAGGCTGGCTTTGAACCATGATCCTCAGCTTTCAGTCTCTGAAGTAGGTAGGATGACAGAGGTGAGCCACTGGCGCCCAGCCCGACCAAGCACTTGGAATATGAATTTGGGTCTGGAATGCAGTGAACAATTTTTATTTTCCACTTGCAAATATACTTTCAAAAATTGCACAACAGGGGCTGGGAAGATGGCTCAAAGGTAGAGTGCTTGCCTTGCATGCATGAGGCCCTGGGTTTGATTCCTCAGCACCACATAAGCAGAAAAAGCCAGAAGTGGCGCTGTGGCTCAAGTGGTAGAGCACTAGCCTGAAGAGCTGAGGGACAGCGCTCAGGCCCAGAGTTCAGGCCCCACAACTGATCATAAAAAAATTTTTTTTTTAATTGCACAACAGTCAAAAAAATTAAGGAAAATAAAAATATAGATGGATTTAACTGCATTCATTGAAAACATGTGGACACCAAAGTACACATGGAAAAAACCAGAAGGACCTGCAGCATAGGAAAGTTCCTCTCATACAAGATTAACCTCCACAATATGGAAGGGCTCCCATAAATGAGACGGATGACCCTCATCTAAAATGGGCAAAGAATATAAACCAACCTTTCTCCAAGAATACATACAAACACCCCATGCGCACATGATGCCCTCACAATGCAAACTGAAGCCACAGGAAGTCCCACCTCTCACGCACTAGAGTGACTATCATTTTTTTAGAAATGGGAAATAAGTCTTCACACTGATGTGGAGGAACTGGAACATTTGTTCATGGCTGGTGGGAAGGTAACACGGATGTACAAAGTGGCCGCAGCACTCAGCTTTCTTGGTTGAGACAAGGTCTCACTAATGTCTGGCCCAATCTATACTAGATCCATGGTGATCTAAGGCTCTTAATCTCAGCCTCCCACAGAGCTGAGATTACAAACATACACACTGCTCCTGGCTTATGTTTTGCTATCTTGTACACTCACCTTCTTTGTTCCTGACCCACATTCCAGCCCTCTCTGTCCTCAGCCTCTGGGGGTGCTTTTCTGGAACTGAGAGCAGATGGCAGGAGTGGGGGGGACAGAGGACAGGGAGGGATAAGATGGGGGTCAGAGGTCCCTCACATCATCTGAGGATTGACCAGCCCCAGGGAAGGGGATGTCCCTCCAAGGCTGGGGGAGACAGGTTCAAGGTCAGGTTTGGGCAATTCCTTTTCTCCCTCAGAAAGGAGACAATAAGGAACCAGCCTCCTAAACTTCCCAGGAGGCTGTGGAGGGAGAGGGACTGTGGGGAAGGTCTTGATCTTTAGCCTCCAGGAACCTCCAAGCCAGATGACATGGGAGGGTAAACCAACAAAAGTCTGAGGCTCAGACAGGTTGAGCAGCTTAGCCAAGGTCACACAGCCTGTGACTATTTTTTATTTATTTTTTTGTCCGTCATGGTGCCTGAACTCTGGGCCTGGGCACTGTCCCTCTGCTCTTCAGTTCAAGGAGAGCGCTCTACCACTTGAGCCACAGCCCCACTTCTGGCTTTTTCTGCTTATGTGGTGCTGAGGAATTGAACCCAGGGCCTCATGCATGCAAGGCAAGCACTATCACTGAGCCACCTTCCCCAGCTCCCCCCTCCCCCCGTGATTTATTATTACTTTTTTTTTTTTTGCCAGTCCTGGAGCTTCTGGGCCTGGGCACTGAAGTACAAGTGCAAGGCCCCAAGTTCAAACTCCAAGTAGTACCAATAATAATAATAATAACAAATTTTAAGCCAAGCGTCAAAGGCTTACACCTGTCATTCTACCTACTCAGGAGGCTAAGATTTGAGGATCATGGTTTGAAGCTAGCCTGGGCAGGGAAGTCTGAGACTCATCTCCAATTAACCACCAAAAAGCCAGAAGTGGGGCTGTGACTCAAATGGTAGAGCAGGACAGGGATAGTGCCAGGCCCTGAGCTGCTTTTGCTCAAGGCTAGCACTCTACCACTTGAGCTACAGCTCCACTTCTGGCTTTTGCTGTGTATGTGGTACTGAGGAATCAAACCCAGGGCTTCATGCATGCTAGGCAAGCACTGTACCACAGCCATATTCCCAGCCCCATCCTGTGATTTTTATTTTTCAGCAGGAAAATCACAAATATAGGTCAGAGCCCATCACCCAGGCCTGAGTAAAGCATGGCTCCACAGGCAGCAGGGAGAAGATCCTCTGTAGACAGGCCCTGGGATGGGTGGGGGACAGTCCATCAGGGCCACCAGCAAAGGTATGGTGACACACACTGACCCAACTAGAAGTAGCTCTGTGTGGCCTTTCCTTTTTGTGTGTTGCGCCTGGGGCTTGATTTTGTGGCCTGAAAAACAATAAAAATATGTAATGATAATAATAGGAATGAGCCACATCATAGGCACATGAAATACTTAGAACAGGTCCTGATACAACCATGTGTGGTGCTGCACTCTCATGGTCATTTTGGGTATTACACCAAGCTAGTTAGTGCTTGAGGGGGCGCAACTCTAGCATGTGTGCTTCAAGGACAGAAGGCACCAAGGCCTGGGGGTGGAAAAAGTCATTTCTTCTCCATCCTGTCTCCATCCCAGCTGGCATCGGCCCCAGCCCCCATTCCTTCACAACACAGGATGTTAAGTTCCCATTCCAGCATCTGCCACTTCGACCTCCACCCTGCTTTGCCACCCATTACCAGGCCTGACCAAAGGCTGGTGATGCCAAATTAGAGACACACATAAAAGTGGCTGAAACCTGGCACTAGCGCCTCATGCCTGTAATCCTAGCTACTGAGCAGGCTGAGATCTGAGGATCTGGGTTCAAAGTCAGCCAGGGCAAGAAAGTCCAGGTGAGACTATGTCCAGTTAACCTCCAGAAAACCAGAAGGGGAACCGTGGCTCAAAGTGGTAGAGTGAAAGCCTTGAGCAAAAGAGCTCAGGGACAGTACCCAGGCCCTGAGTTCAAGCCCCATGATGGAAAAAGAAAAGAAAAGAACAAAGGAAGAATAAAAGATGGTTGAGACATCTTCCTGTCAGCTTTTACAAAGGCTTGTCCCAGATTCCCTCCCACACACAAACCCTCACCTGCAAAATAGATAAATAAATTAATAAATCCACCCCACCATCTTCCTAAACCAGCAGTTACCTCCGATTCTAGGCCCAGCAGCCTCTAAGGGGGACAGCCCTAGGATGGGAGCCATGCAGGCAGGAGCCGTGGCTTGGCGGGGAACTGGGCTGTGCCTGGGCAGGGACGTTCTTGGGGCCAGAATGGAAACAATGATCACCAAAGCAGTCTCAGCTGTGGCTGAGAACCAATCATTGTACAGACCTCCCACCCCGCCCCCATGCCTTTCTCTACTAAAGTCCATAGTCAGTACCACTAAGGTGGGCAAATGGTTGGTATCTCCCCCAAACTTCACCCCCCCCCCTGCCCACTTAGCAGCAAGGGGGTTCATGACATCACCTACACACACGCACACACGCACACAAGGCCTCTTGATCTGGCTGACCTTTTTTTTCTCTAGGCTAGCACTTGAGCCCCAGCTCCAATTCTGGCTTTTTGCTGGTTAATTGGAGATAAGAGTTTCCAGCTTTGTCTATCCAGGCTGGCATTGAACCTCGATCACAACTATTTCAGTCTCTCTAGTAGTTTAGGACTACAAGTGTGAGCCTCTGGCACCCAGCTATTTTTCTTTTCTGTTTAATCTTCTCAGTCAATGTTCTTTCCCCCAGAATCCTTTGCAGCAGTCCCCCTCTCCAGATAGGGACACCGAGGCTAGGACAGTCAGCCCTGGGTACACAGAGGAAGTCAGCTCCTCTCTGGAGATGTCCAATGGTGCAAGATTTGCACAGAATGACACCTACCCTCCCATGCCTCTCTACCTCAACTCTAGAGGACTTACCAGACTTCACACGTGTTTACTGCCAAGCAAATTATTTTTCAGATCTTTTCTGTTTGCTTGGTTGTTTTGAAATGGTTATGGGATACTGGCTTATGAACTCAGGGCCTGGGCACTGTTCCTTCATTTTTTTTTTCTCTCAAGGCTGGTGCTCTACTACTTGAGCCATAGCTCCACTTTTGGCTTTTAGATGATTAGAGAAAAGAGTCTCATAGACTTTCCTGCCCAGGCTGGCTTGGAACCACAACCCTCACACCTCAGCCTCCTGAGTAGTTAGGATGACAGACATGAGCTTCTGGTACCCAGCTGGCTTCCTACTCTTTTCTGTTTCTCTGGCTCTCACCTCTTCTATGATTCTCCACTCTCTTCCTCTGTGGAATTTCGTCTCTCTCTGCTGTTACCTTGACTCTTCTCATTGGCTTGAACTCTGGGCCTGGGTGCTAGTGCTGTCCCTCAGTTCTTCAAGCTCAAGGCTAGTAGTGCCCTACAACTTGAGCCACAGCACCACTTCCGGTTTTCTGGTGCTTTATTGGAGATTAGAGTCTCACGGACTTTCCGGCCTGGGCTGGCTTTGAACCATGATCCTCAGATCTCAGCCTCCTGAGTAGCTAGGATTAGAGGTGTGAGCCACAGGTGCCTGGCAGCCCTCCCCCTTTCTACCTTTATATTCCCCCTCTGTCTCTCCCTCCTTTCTTCTCTCCCTCCCTCCCTCCTTCCCTCTCTGACTCTGGGGCTTGAACTCAGGGGCTGGCACTCTCACTTGGTTTTTTGATCAGGGCTAGCCTGTACCACTTGACCCACACCTCCAACTGCAGGTAGTTTCTCAGTCTTGTCTGCCCAGGTTAGCTTTAAACCTCAATCCTCAGACTTATGACTAGCTAGGATTACAAGCATACACCACAGGTGCCCAGCCTGGCTTGCCCTCTCTCTCTCTCTCTCTCTCTCTCTCGTGTGTATGTGTGTTTGTGTGTGTGTGTGTACACACACACACTCGCTAGTTCTGGTGCTTGAACTCAGGGCCTCAGCATTGTCCCTGATCTTTTTTGCTCAACACTAGTACTCTACCACTTGAGCTACAACTCCACTTCCAGCTTTTTTTTTTTTTTTTTTGCTTGTCCTAAGTGAGTGCTGTCTCTGTGCTCCTTTTGCTCAAGGGTAGCAGTCTACCACCTGAGCCACAGTGCCGCTTCCGAGTTTTTCTGTGATTTAATTGGAGATAAGTCTCTCAGATGCTGAGCACCAGCAGCTCACGCCTGTGATCCTAGCTACTCAGGAAGCTGAGATCTGAGCATTGTTGTTCAAAGCCAGCCTGGGCAAGAAAGTCCATGAGACTCTTAGCTCCAATAAATGACTCAGAAAAGCTGGAAGTGATACTGTGGTTCAAGTGCTAGAGCACTAGCCTTGAACACAAAGAGGCTCAGGGACAGTGCCTAGGCCCTGAGTTCAAAGCTCCAGGATCAGCAGAAAAAATAAAAAGAGAAAATAAAGTCTCACAGACTTTTCTGCCTCAGACTAGCTTTAAACCACATCCTCAGATCTCAGGCTCCTGAATACCTACAATTACTAGCATGAACCACTGGGGCCTGGCTACTTCCTGCTTTTTTTTTTTTCTTTCTTTCTTTTTTGGTAGTTTAATGGAGATAAGATTTTCACAGATTTTGCTGCTCCAGCTAGCTTCAAACCTCGATCCTCAAATCTGAGCCTCCTGAGCAGCTAGGAGCCACTAGGCCTGGCTCCCAGCTTTCTCCCATACTGGTTCTTCTTGTGGGCACTGCCTCCCTGGCTCCCCCACCCCTCACCCCTGCTCTTCCCCAACAGGAAAAAAAGAAAAAAGAATACACAGCTTCTTAAAGATTTATTGGGCCAGCTCTTAGCTCAGGGCTGTGTGCCCTCCTGCCAGGCCTCATAGTCCCCACAGCAGAAGTGGCTGGTCTGGGACCTCTAAATGCCCCACTCCTTCATTTCTCCCTGAGTACCTGCTGTGGTCAGTCATGATGCCATAGGGCAATTTAGGTGGGCAGAGGGCCTCCTGGTACCAGCTTGCTAAGTGATCTGGGGCATGGATCTTGCCCTATCTGGGCCTCAGTCTCCTAATCCTCCAGGACTCCTCACCCAGAGTCAAAGCCAGGGTCTGCTCCCCATAAAGCCAGCAGAGGGTCCAGGCCCCCCCTCTGAGATTTTCTGCAGCTGCTGCTCCTGAAGGCCGTTGCCTGCAGACTTCTGTCCAGCTCACACCCAGGTAGGTGCCAGGGCTGTGGACCCCAGGGAGCCGGGTGTCTGCATTCCCTAGTGGGAGGGAGCCAACCACAGGCCCGGCACTAGGGTAGAGTCAGGAAGAACTGGGCTTCCCCACTGACGGGTAGAACTTGCGCAGGCTGGAGTCCAGGAGGAAGTCCACTGACCTGTGGGGAAAGTGCAGGTGGTAAGTAGATGGCCAAGAGGGGACAAACAGGAGTCAGGAAGCCAGGACTGACTCCTAGATATATATATAGCCCAAATGGTCTCCAGGGGAGAGATCCTTCTATCAGGCTCTGCCGATCTTGGGAAAGGCACACTCCAACCAAAATAATAGCATCTTCCTTTTCTTTATCCATCTGGGGAAACTGAGGCACAAAGCAGATAAAGGACTCCCTCCTATCCTCAATTCAAGGTCAGTTATATTCCACCCTGGGGAAAGTTTGTTCCGCTCCACAAATGATCTGTTTGCGTTGACACCCATCTCTGGTTCTAAAAGCAAGCCTGACCAAGGCTAACCAATCAGCAAAGGGAAGCTGGCTCAGAGGCCGGTATTCAGTCTGAATGGACCAATGAGCACCTTCCTTGAGATTCCAGTTGGACACTGGGAGCTGAGGAGGGCCGACTCTGTTTTCTGTGAGTATAGCCAATAGAGAGTGGGGGAGGGTAGCAAGAAGGGCCAAAGAATGGGGAGAGCTAGATGCTGAAAGATGGCATTTGGGGGCCTGTATTCAGCCATGTCTGAAGGCAACACAGTCTTGGACTTTGATCTTTCTTTTTCCTTAACATCCTTAGGGTTTATTGTTTTTGCGTTGTGATGGTGGGGTTTGCATCCAGGGCCTTGTGCGTGCGAGGCCCGCACTCTACCACTCAGTTACACTCCCATCACCCACATCACCTTCAACTCCACTACTCTAGGGCACACCTGCTCTTCCCTGACCCTGGTGATTTTGTAACAGGAGACTTCCTTCTGGGAACTCTTCTCCGTCTCATACCCTCAAGACACTTCTCTTCCTTTACCACCGAAGTACCTGCCAGATCATATGCCGAAGAATATAGATCGCCCTCTCCCTCAGGAGCCCTGCCCCGGGTGCCAAGTCTGCCTCTGGGGCTATTTGTTCTGTCAGCTATAGGGCCTAACTCTACCTGTAGAACAGATAATAACCTATGAGGTCCGGAGGGCACCCACCTGTCAATGGGATGGATGATGACAGGGATAGTCAACAGTCCGAGTGTGGTGGTGGTCCATTTGCGAACCGACAGGGGCCAGCGGGTGGCAGTGCCCAGGACGTAAAGAGAGGCAGCACACACCCGGTTGATAGTGAATCCTGGGATGATCACAGAGGCCAAGGCCTGCCACACAAAGGTGTCGACCACAGCCACTGTCACCCTGGCGCTGCGGCCTGCCTCAGGGTTCTGAACCTGGTGGGCACAGAGATGCTCGGTTCAGGCAATCCTGTAGACAGAGAGGCTGGCCAGGGATGGGGAAGTGGACGGAGGAGACAGGAAGGGGGATTTTTACCAAGGCAGTGAACGGGACAGGGGTTGGAAGGGGTAAACACACACTCACCTCTCCTGCCTTCTTGCCTTTGTCGATGGCATCTGCCAACACATAGGAGCTGGACACGCCATAGCTCAGCCACACCACAGCCCTGGGCACCATGGATCGGAAGGCCTCTCCCACTTCATTGGCATAGCCTGGGGTGTGGGGGGGGAATGTATCGCAGAGCTGTCCACAAGGGGGCGCTGGAAGGGGGTGCGTTCAAACCCTAGCCAGAACTAGAGCAGGTGACCTTAGGTAAATAAATGACTTTACCTCTCAGTTTCCGGGGCTGCAGAGGGCGCAGGTGGCGAGGCCCGCTTTGACTCTAGGGCCACTGTGGGAAGCCCGAGTCACCATTACCATGGCTCCTTGGTGAGAGCCAATCCAACCAACTGCTTGGATTTCCTACCCTTGGCTCCAGACGAAAGAGGTAATAGGCAGCCAATATAAATATAGTCTATTATATATAACATATGTAAACGTGCATGCATAGTATATGTAATCTATACATATATGTAATATAAAATATATAAAATGTAGGTATAATATATACATATATGTCTGTATATAGCCTATCAACGGCCAATCTATATATATAGGGAGACATTTAAGGGTGCCAGGCCTTTCTGGATCTTACCTCATTCCACCTTACCGACAGGCCTGCAGGGGCCCCCTTCCTCCCCCCCCAGAGCAGAGCTGATCCCCCGTCCCCCGGTGCTGTGTGACCTTGGGCAAGACCCTAGCACTCTCTGAGCCCAAGAGAGGATTAAAAAAAAAATAAAACTAAGCCGCTCCCCCCTTGGGCTGGTCTTGGGCCCGGGCCCAGGCCGGAGCCCCCCGGCGGCCCCAGCCCGGGGTGCGCGCGCGGTGTGGGGGCCGCCGCGCCCGGGACACCCCCCCCCCCCCCCCCGCGCTCACCCAGGTATCGCACCCACGTGTCCCGGTAGAGGTCGCGCTCGGCGCCCGGAGTCTGCGGCTCCGACATGTCGCTCCCGCCCCTGCCGGGCCCGGGCGAGCGCCGCCGACCCGGCCCCCGCCGTCGCCCCGCGCCGGGGACCCGCGCCGGGGACCCGCCGAAGGTCGGGGGCTGAAGGTCGGGGCCGGCGCCGCCGCCGCAGGGAGCGTCTGCAAACTCCCGCGCGCGCCCCGCGCGCGCGCCGCCCCCCGCGCGCCGCGAGCCCTCTGATTGGCGCCCGGTCCCCCCGGCGGCCGGGTTTGCCACAGGGACCGACCGGGGCTCCCAAAGGCGGCGAGGCGGTTCCCACGCGGCCGGCCTCGGGGCCCCCGAGCCCGGGCCATCGGGGCGGCGGAGGCCCGGCGGGCGCCCGGCGCGGGCTGCTCGCCAGGGTCCGGCGCTTCTTGCTGGGGGGTTTTAACGCGTTCTAGTTTACGGCCATGGTGTGTTGTCATTATAAAGGTGATGCTCGGAGAGCCCGGGTGCGTTTAAACGGTGATCGGTTCTGATCACCGCGATCATTCGCGGCCAGGCCTTCACACGAGGCCCCTCCTCAAACCCTCCCACCCGCCGGGGTCCCGCCACCCGCCGGGGTCCCACCCGCCGGGGTCCCGCCACCCGGGGTCCCACCCGCCGGGGTCCCGCCACCCGGGGTCCCACCCGCCGGGGTCCCGCCACCCGGGGCTCCCACCCGCCGGGGGTCCTGGTTTATCAAGGATGGGAAGGGGGAAGAGGCCCCGCGAAGGCGGAGCCGCTTTCCCGGGTCACCCAGCCGAAGAGCGGGGGACGCTGGGATTCCACCTAGACGGTTCTGGAGGCCGAGGCGAGCTCCGTAAAGGAGGCGGGGTGAATGGCTAGGCCCGGGAGAAGTGGGGTGCCCGGGGGCCTCTGGAGGCTCATCCCAACAGGTGCCATGTTTATCAAGCGCTCCTTCTGGTACTGGATCGGTAAGCACCTCTTTCTGGCTGGACATGGACGGACGGATGGATGGACGGAGAGATGGATGGATGGACGGACGGATGGATGGATAGATGGATGGACGGATGGATGGACGGAGGGATGGATGGATGGACGGAGAGATGGACGGATGGATGGATGGACGGATGGATGGATGGATGGACGGAGAGATGGACGGACGGATGGATGGACGGATGGATGGATGGATGGACGGAGAGATGGATGGATGGACGGAGGGATGGATAGATGGACGGAGGGATGGACGGACGGATGGATGGATGGATGGACGGAGGGATGGATAGATGGACGGAGGGATGGACGGATGGATGGATGGACGGATGGATGGATGGATGGACGGAGGGATGGATAGATGGACGGAGGGATGGACGGACGGATGGATGGATGGATGGACGGAGGGATGGACGGATGGATGGATGGACGGATGGATGGACGGAGGGATGGATAGATGGACGGAGGGATGGACGGATGGATGGATGGACGGATGGATGGATGGATGGACGGAGGGATGGATAGATGGACGGAGGGATGGACGGACGGATGGATGGATGGATGGACGGAGGGATGGACGGATGGATGGATGGACGGATGGATGGACGGAGGGATGGATAGATGGACGGAGGGATGGACGGATGGATGGATGGATGGACGGATGGATGGATGGATGAGGCAAGGACAGACAAGACTCCCGGAAAATAAGCAGTGGGAGAGGCCTTGGGTGGTTACGGTGATTAACAGGGGAGACCCTTCTGCTGGACCCCAAGTAACTCAAGTAAGCAATTAGTGGACCATGGGGGGGGGCGTCAGAGAAAGGGGCAGTGACACTGAAGGCAAGGAGGTCTTGGGTTCAAATCTCCCCTGTACCAGATAAGATGTTCATGTCAGACGCATTATACTCATCAACCGACAGGTTGACCCGAAACCCTTTTGCATAGCTACTTAAGGCTATATATACATATAGACGTACATATAGACGAGAGGCTGGGGAGGGAGACATCGCCCTCCCCTTGTCCCAGTCCCCCAGTCTGCGGAGGAAACGAATGAGGGCCGGCAGACGGCCGAGGGCCGCCTTCCTGGCTGTCTTTCTCAGTCCCTTAGGTCCCCACTACAAACCCAGGAGGGGACAACAGGGATTTTGTCTTAGTCTCCAGTAGATGTTCAATAAAAACGAGCTCTTCTCGCTATAAAAGGCAAGGAACACGAATATCGACGTCCTCTGGACGCTGACATCACATCCAGCCCTAAGGTGGTTATTCAGGGTCCGGCGCGGCCGCCGGTCAGGGACAAGACTGGGGGGAGGGAGAAGGTGGGCGGACCTGGAGTCCTCAACCCCTCTAACACCCGCAGTGCCGCCACGGAAATAGGAGACGGTCCCTAACACCACGTGACCCGCGGCTCCTCCGGCTCCCGCCCTCTTTAAGCCCCCCACGTGCTTGTCAAGACCAGCACGTAGAGACCAGCCGGAGGGGGCGTGGCTTCCGCCCTCACTATGAAAGCGTTCGTGAGCTCTCTTGGTGCCCTGCACAAAAATGGCGGAGAACACGCCCTCGGGCCGGACCAATCAAAGCGCGAGTTGGTGGAAGGGTCCCCGGGGACGGGGTGAGACTCGGTCCCGCGGAGTTTCTGCGCCTGCCTGGCTTTGGCGAGACCCGGGCGGGAAACGCGAACGCCGGTTTGGCTGTGAGCGAGGGGTGGCGAAGAACCCGGCGGCTGACATTGAGCTCCACTCCCAGTGCACCGAACGTCGCTTTATTCATTGGTTAATTTTCCTAACAGATCGTTGTAAACCAAGGCCGGGGTGTCCGGAACGGCCCCCGCCGCGGGTGAGCGGCGCTTCCCGGGCCCTGGGCGCGATCAGCCCGGGCTCCGAGAGAAAGGGAGGTGGGGGCTCCCCCGCGCAGGCCTGGGCTGTGGTTTCCGGGCTGCGGCCGCCCCAGCCCTCGGCTCTGCGAGAGGCAGGTCCAGCCTGTGGCCACCTGCCCGACACCTTCCCGGCCCGGCCGGCTCGGTGCCCCGGCCCGAGGGCATCAGCCGCGCCCGCTATCGCCACCCACGGAGAAGGTGCCGCAGGCCGGTCGGCAAGCGGACACCCAGAGTGGGAAATGCCCCGGGGCCTACTTATCATGGCTGTTCTGGGGTGTTCAGAGGCAGGGTTAGGAAGAGGCTGGTGGCAAAGAGGGGGGCCCCTCCCACCCCTCCTCTAGGACTCACCCCCCAGCCTCCTTGCCCTTCTGTGATCTCTGGAGGTGAGTATGATTGTGCTTTTTGTTGGTGTTTTCTTTTCATTGAACTGGAAGCTCAGAGTCACTAACGATGATTAGTAATTAGAGGCAGCCAGTGAGCCCAGAAATTGCTGAAATGCTTATGGAGACAGGCCTGTCTGCCTTCCAGTGGGTAAGGTCTGCACTGACTTGAGCCACTCCAACCAACTACTTGGGAAAAGCCAAGAGATAATAAACTCAGGCTCTGAGATGTAAAACTTTAAAAAACAAAAGTTTGGAAAAGCTTCTTTTGCCCTCCTAGCCAATCACCTTGCTACCACTATTACCAACTTCCCCGTTCATTTGAAAGCTGGCAAATTCCCTGCTCCTTCCCCTGAAGAGTCGGGTCCCCATTTTTTCCCCACTTTGTCTAACTTTCCCCCTGCAACACCTCACCTTTGTCTTCAATATCACTGGACAGGTGAAGTTGGCCATGCTTACAGGACAGAGAGATCCTATCATGATAGCCAGTTTCTGAGTACTCCTAAGTAAATGTGAGAGGCAAAGAGACCCACTCCAGCTATTTGCCTTCTTCCTAATTCTGGAACAAAAGCTTCCCAGTCCAGCCTGAAGTCTTCCCTTCAGCCCACTTTTTTTTGGTGGGAGCTGCAGGATTGTAAGAAAGTGACTAATAAGAAACCAACAGGGAGATGCTGAGGGGGCCCAAGCCTGCTGTAGAAGGAGGGTGTTATTTGGGGGTGACAGCTCCCAGCTGATTCATCTTCTCTTCTGAAGCTTTGTCTGGAAGCAGGACCTCCACTGTGAAACTGACCTTCTTGGTGTGGATGAAGCTGTAGGTGTTGTCAAACCGTAGGACATCTGAGGGGAGGCAGAAAACCAGACATTCAGGCAATGCCAACAAAGAGCTCTGGGATGGCCATTATGGTTAATGAGCGAAGGGTGTGGTAGGTGATAGGGATGTAGGTGTCCTAGGCAACTGTCCTTGACCTTTTAGGTCACTTAGAAAATTAGTCTAGCTGAGATGACCAAGAGCAAAATGCATGCAACATGTCAAACGCCAGATGAGTGACAAGAGACGATTACAACCACTTGGAAAAGGGTGAGAATCATGGCTTTGTAAACCAGGCTGCTCATGACCTACACCTCCAAAGGGAGACTAGAAACTGGGCACTGAGGCTTATGCCTATAATCCTAGCTCCTCAGAAGACTGATACCTGAGGATCATAGTTCAGAGCCAGACTGGGCAGTTAAGTCTGTGAGCCTCCTCTACCCAATTAACTAGCAAAACGCTGAGAGTAGAGCTGTGCCATAAATGGTAAACTGTTAGCCTTGAGTAAAAAAATACTAAACAAGGGGCTGGGAAGGTGGCTCAGTGGTAAAGCGCTTGCCTGCATACCTGAGGCCCTGGTTCAACTCCTCAGCACCACATAAGCAAAAAGAAAAAAGCCGGAAGTGGCGCTGTGGCTCAAGTGGTAGAGCGCTAGCCTTGAGCTGAAGAGCTGAGGGACAGCGCCCAGGCCCAGAGTTCAGGCCCCATGACCGGATCCAAAAAAAAAAAAGAGTTTGAGGCCCTAAGTTCAAGCCTCAGGATGGCACAAGAAAAGAGAAAGGAATAGAAATAAGTAATATTGGCTGGGCGCCAGTGGCTCCCACCTGTAATTCTAGTTACTCAGAAAGCTGAGATCTGAGGATTGCAGTTTGAAACCAGCTCAGGCAGAAAAATCCATGTGAGACTGTTTTTTTTTTTTAATCGGTCACGAGGCTTGAACTTGGCCTGAACGCTGTCTGTCAGCTCTTCAGCTCAAGGCAAGCCTTCTACCCCTTGAGCCACAGTGCCACTTTGGGTTTTCTGAGTGGTTTATTGGAGATAAGAGTCTCAGAAACTTTCCTGCTTGGGCTGGCTTTGAACCGTGCTCCTCAGATCTCAGCCTCCTGAGTAGCCAGGATTACAGGCGTGAGCCACCAGCACCTGGCCCTGTGAGACTTTAATCTCCAATAAACTACTCAAAATGGGAAGTGGCATTGTAGCTCAAGTGGTAGAATGCTAGCCTTGAGCACAGACACTCCAGCTGGTGGTTCCCGCCTGTAATCCTAGCTACTCAGGAGGCTGAGATCTGAGGATTATGGTTCAAAGCCAGCCCAGGGAGTAAACTCCGTGAGACTCTTATCTCCATAAAAACATCAGATAACCGGAAGTGATGCTGTGGCTCAAGTGGTAGAGCACTAGCCATGAGCTGAAAAGCTCAGGGATAGTGCCTAGGCCCAGAGTTCAAGCCCCATGACTGACAAAAAAAAAAAAGGAAATAATAATGCTGTTGTCATTGTGTCACATTATTGGGCTGGTAATTATTATATGTGATCGCAGTTTTCCTTACCCCCAACCCTGAGTTCAGCATTAGTACTGTTTAATAGATAAAAGTGGGGGGGGGGGGGTCACATGTCACACAAGCAACGGAGCTAGAATTTCCCTCATCCACATTCCTGCTTTTGTTCTGGCCAACTTGGGCCCTCAGAAACCTAGTCCTGTTCAGTTTTTGACAAAAAGTAAACTGTGCCAACTTAATGAACTAGGAATTCTTCCTGGAGAAAGAAAAGTGAACAAGGAGTCATTGCTTAACTGAGCATAATAATAAAAGATAGGGGAAACTCAAATGTGCGAAAGGAAATTGCTTAAACAATTGGTGCTGTGGTCCACATAATAGACTACTGTTCTGATAGAAAAAGAAAAAGCTTATCGGGGCTGGGAAATTGGCTCAGTGGTAGAGCGCTTGCCTTGCATGCCTGAGGCCCTGGGTTCGATTCTCAGCACCACATAAGCAAAAAGCCGGAAGTGGCACTGTGGCTCAAGTGGTAGAGCACTAGCCTTGAGCTGAAGAGCTGAAGGACAGTGCCCAAGCCCAGAGTTCAGACCCCACGACGGGACCCAAAAAAAAAAAAAGAAAAAGAAAAAGCTTATCCAAGACTGGGACTTGACCTCAGGGCTTCACACCTGCTGGGATTGCTTGCTCCCAGCTGGTGCTCTATCATTTGAGCCACGCCTCCAGGCCTGCTTTTTGCTGGTAAAATTGGAGATGGAATCTTACAGACTTTTCTGCCTAGGCCAACTTCAAACCAAGAACCTCCAGCTCTCAGCCTCCTGAGTAGCCAGGCTTAGAGGCGTGAGCGACCAGTGCCAGGCTTTGAACCTCAATCTTTCAGCTTTCAGCCTCCTAAGTAGCTAGGAATACAGGTGTGAGCCCCCAGCTAATAGCTGAAGCTAAAACAAAACATTGCTGCACAAAAAAAGTTTGTTTTTTTAACTTTGCTTTTTGTCTACCCACACTTACAGGTTTTCTTTGATGATATATTGTACAATATACTAAAAGGAAACCTTTTCTCAAATCTTGCTGGGAGTTTGACAGTTTCAAAATTCCTTTCACACAAAAAACAGGCAATTCCTGTGAAGATGTCTGCGTGTGTGTGTGTGCATGACTTTTTTTTTTATTTCTTCATTTATGTGGTACTGAGAAATCGAACCCAGGGCTTCAGCATTCCACTAAGCCACAGGACCTGTTTGTTACAGGAACCTCAGCTGCTTCCACGGGCATGGACAGATTTGGTGGGATAATTAATAGACCAGAGCTGTGTGCAGTGGTTTCTTCTAGGAAGAGAACATGGGCCTACAGTTGGCGGAGAAAGCTTCTGAGCCCTGGCAACAGAACAGACTTGTTTTTCATCTGACCCTGTTTCTTTGAGGAGTTGTTCCTTTTCCATTCATACCCTCCTTTAAGAGAGCTAAGAAGGAAAACCAAAAGTGTTAACCCTGTTCCTTCCCTGTGTTGGTTTTCTTTCACTTTTCCCAGTAAGGACACACACACACACACACACACACACACACACACACACACACACACACACACACACGTGTTCATTCTAACACTTAACTTTCACCCTTTTTGACCTCAGATAAAATGATATACTATCTACTGTTTCTTCTTGGCATGAAGTGAGCAGTAGCCATATATTTCTTCACAATAGCCATTTCTTTGGTTTATGTTTCAGAAATCCCACACCAACCATATTCCTTCCCCCTGCTCTGCTCTGGATGACAGAACCTTGGCCAGAGTTTATCAAGCTGACGAAGCCAGCAGTTCTTCCATCTCCTTAGACCAACTACCAGGATCAAGAGGACTGGCCAGCAAGTTATTCTGTCCCCAGTGGGGCGCTGGTGGCTCACAGCTATAATCCTAGCTACCCAGGAGACTGAGATCTGAGGATCACGGTACAAAGCCAGCCCAGGCAGGAAAGTCTGTGAGACTCTTATCTCCAATTAACCACCAAGAAAACTGGAAGTGGCACTGTGGCGCTAGCCTTGAGCTGAAGAGCTGATGGACAGTGCCCAGGCCCAGAGTTCAACTACCATGACCGACTTAAAAAAAAAAAAAGATGGAGAACTTCTCTGGGAATCCTTGGTCCCCAGATAGAGATCTGTATTCCACTCTCACTTGGGGGAAAGGAAAGCCAAATCTTGTTTCAGACATTTGGAGAGTGGGTGGCAAAGAGAGACTTTCAGAAAGCAGACAACCCCATGACTCATGCCTTGAACTCTTTGGACCCCAGCACTGACCATGAGTTCTGAGTCACTTCCCTGGGGGGGGGGTAGGGAAGAAGGGGGGTGGTTCAGATCCTCAGGACAGCCTTGTGCTTGTCTGGTGACAGAGCCTACACTTTCCATTCTTCATGGAGTAGTCCCTCAGGAAATACTAGATGGCAAGAAAAAAGTACAATCAACACAGACTTTGGTCATTCAGTACACCTCTGGACAAGGACTAACCAGAGAAGCCTGAGGAAGATCTCATGCCCCCTCTCATGGCAGCTGGCCTGCCCAGAGCTTTCATTTCTCTTCTGGGTGTTCATGTTCCATGTGGCCAGAGGTTGCTGCTCTTTGAGAATGCTGTCTCTCACAAATGTGCCTGTTAGCCAGTAGTTGGCTCTCCAGGCTCAGGCCTAACCTGAACACCAGCCACCACTCACTGCCTTTCTACCTGGGAAGGTGTAAGGGATGCAGTGGCCTGCTTCTGCTCCAGGGAATGGGCAGCAAGCAGATCCCAGGCAGGTGGAGGTGACCTTTGTTATACCCAGGACAGATGTCCTGATGGTTTCTAAGTCAGTCCATGGCCAAGAGACTCTAGATCCAAATTCTAGTAGTCTGGTATCACCTGTCTTTTGGTGTCTAGACAAGTTTGTGGGGGTGGGAAATATCCCTTTTCTAGTACATAGCTTTCTTGTCCGTTATAGTCCATTCACAGCCAAGAGCTAGTGGCTCACACCTATAATCCTGTCTACTCAGGAAGCTGAGATCTGAAGATCATGGTTCGAAGCCAGCCAGGGCAGGAAAGTCAATGAGACTTATCTCCAATTAACTACTCAAAAAAACAGTCACCCCCTCCCGCCTAGTTGATCTAGAAGCAGAGCAATGGAGCTGTGGCTCAAGTAGCAGAGTGCTAGTCTTGAGCAAAAGAAGCTCAGGGACAGCACCTAGGCTCCAAGTTCAGCCTCAGGACTGGCATATGTGTGCCCCCCATAAATTCAAATAAAAGAATAACAAAGCATTATGCTTACCACTAGTAATAAATATATCATAGACCTGATATGGTATAATTTGTAATTCCTCTAAGATGTCTGCTATATTAGCCAGGTACCAGTGGCTCAAACCTGTAATCCTAGCTACTCAGATGGCTAAGATCTGAGGATCACAGTTTGAAGCCAGCTTGGGCAGAAAAGTCTGTGAAATTCTCTCTCTCTTTTTCTCTCTCTCTGTCATGGGTCTTGAATTCTGGGCCTGGCCACTATCCCTGAGCTCTTCAGCTCAAGGCAAGCACTCTACCACTTGAGCCACAGCGTCACTTCGTGTTTTCTGGTGGTTAATTGGAGATCAGAGTCTTATAGACTTTCCTGCCCAGGCTGGCTTTGAACCATGATCCTCAGCTCACGGCCTCCTGAATAGCTAGGATTACAGGCTTGAGCCACCAGCACCTGGCTAAAATTCTCTTCATTTAACCAGCAAAAAGCTGAAAGTGGAGCTGTGGCTCAAGTGGTAGTCTGCCAGCCTTGAGCAAAAAGCTAAGGGGAAGTGCCCAGGACCTGAATTTGAGTCCCATTACCAGCATAAAAATGGTGGTAAGGGATTTTAATCAATATTGCAAAGTGGTGCAAGGTTGAACATCCCTTCCAATGTCTGTTTTCAGTTCTGTTCCCAATCTCAAGTCACTCTGAGGTGAGTGTCATTTGGTGGGTTCAAGGCCAAGCTATGGTAGCACACAGATCCCCATAGCTACCCAACCATTCCTGCCTCACCGGCCCTCAGGAGAGAAAGAATCACTAGGAAAGATCTAGCAGGCAGGCTTCAGTGACTCACACCTATAAACCCAGCTATTCAGGAGGCTGAGATCTGAGGGTTGGGGTTCAAAGCCAGCCCAGGCAGAAAAAGTCCATTAAACTCTTAACTCCAAAGAACCAGCAAAAAACAAAAAAACACCAGAATTAGAGCTATGCCCCAATTGGTAGTGTGCTGGCTATGAGGAAAAAGCACACACACACACACACACACACACACACACACACACACACATCTAGCCAGCTGCTAGTGGTTCATACCTTTAACCCACCTACTCAGGAGGCTGAGATCTGAGGCTTGCAGTTCAAAGCCAGCCTGAACAAAACAAATCTGTGAGACTCCTTAGCTCCAGCTAACCAGCTAAAAATCCAGAAGTGGAGCCTCAAGTGGAAAAGCAGAGTGAGAATGAGAGGCCCTGAGTTTAAGTCCACAGGCACCAAAAGAAATTTAAAAAAAACTAGCTGGGGCTGGGAAGGTGGCTCAGTGGTAGAGCGCTTGCCTTGCATGCCAGAGGCCCTGGGTTCGATTCCTCAGCACCACATAAGCAAAAAGAAAAAAGCCGGAAGTGGTGCTGTGGCTCAAGTGGTAGAACGTGCTAGCCTGAGATGAAGAGCTGAGGAAGCGCCCAGGCCCAGAGTTCAGGCCCCACGACTGGACCCAAAAAAACAAAACTAGCCACAGTCACAGACCCAGCTAGATTAGCCCGAGCCCTGCCAGCAGCCATTCTGAAACCCCATGGTGACCGCACTGCCTCACCTGCTGCTGGTATCGTCTCTGCATCCCACCCCACTGCGAACCAGCAGGGCCACCCAGGACAAGTCACGGCCCCTCTCTAATCCCAGGTGCCCTCCTCTCTGCAGTGGGGTGAGTGATGAGCTGATGGATCTCCCCTTCCTATTCAAACCCTTCCAGTGCCCCAAATGACAGAGGAAGTGGCGGGGGGGGGGGGGGGCTCCCAAGACAGAAAGCAGACATGGGCTTAAGCATTGTTGAGATGAAGAAACTTACAGGTGCCAGGATCACTGCAGGTGAGAGTCCCATCCTCAGGCACCATGTGAGCATTGTACCTCTGGCTGGCCAGCACCTCTGTCATCTCCGCAGCCTTCTGCCGCTCGCCCATCTTGGTCTTCAGGAAAATTCCAAAACCAATATCTGCCCCCTCTGACATGAACTGCCACCTGCAGAGGCCATGCACTCATTTAGATTTAGATACAAAATACACACGCCGGGCACAGGTGCCGCACACCTGTAATCCTAGCTACTCAGGAGGCTGAGAGCTGCAGATCGCGGTTCAAAGCCAGCGCCGGCAGAAAAGCCCCCATGAGACTCTTATCTCCCATTAACCACCCCAAAACTAGAAGTGGTGCTATGGCTCAAAGTGGTAGAGCTCAGGGACAGCGCCCAGGCCCTGAATTCAAGTCCTACAACCAACCCTCCCCCCCCCCCCCCCCCAAAAAAAAAGATTTAGATCCACAGTTCCCTCTGGGTGGGTGTATGGCAATGGGGTATTTTTCCCCAGCCCACATCTCAGGGCACCCAGGAATGAAAGGCTTGGGGCTCTGCCAGGACCCTGTCCTACCTGAGCACACAGCCGGGGAAGAGGATTTCATATTCCACCTGGTGAGAGGAGCCCCGGGCTACCTGCACGCTGTGCTCATACTGCTGCTTGACCTGGTCTCGAACATAGTATTTCTTGGGGATGTCGCCTCCATAGTTGATCTAGAAGCAGAGCAGGGGGTGAGCTGGCATGTGGGTGAGAACCAGGCTTTCCTGTCCCCCACCCCCAGCCCTGCGCGCAGCCCCACACCTTGGATTTGCACTTGGGGTCCCCATCGGGGTCTGTCATGGTGCCTCCATACTCCACAGGCAGCTGATCAGGGCTGATGTGTTTCAGTAAAACCTCCTTCCAGTTTGCTGGCACGAAGAGAAAACAAGGGGACACATCAACACTAGGTAAGATTTCATTACCCCAAAAGGTAGGGGATTTTTTTTTTTTTTTAACCATATCTTTGACAGTCTGTGTCAAAGGGGAAGAAAAACCTGTCTCTGCTTCCTCCCCTACCAGGGAGCATGGAGGTGCCTGCCTGTAATCACAGTACCTGGGAGGCAGAGGCAGGAAGATCTAGAGTTCAAGGGCAGCCTGAGGTGCATATCCAATCCTTGTCTTTAAATAAAGGGGCGTTATGAGCATGCAATACATCATAAGAGCAAAAGCCATCCCCCAAAAGATGGCCCTACCCTACAGCAGAAACAAGAAGCTCTGGATTTCTGTTCTGATTGCCTCTGGCCAGCTCAGTAGTCTTAGGAAATCATTCTAATCTAGTTTTTCTTGCCCTGCAGGGTTCTGAAGGGGGTAAAGTATATTTGAGAGCGCTTTGTAAACTGTAAAGTGTCTTACACACTCCGTTGGAAGGCAATCCAAACATTACAAGTAGGAAGCCAAGTGTATATAGCACACCTGTAATCCCAGCAGAAGCAGGGTTGTGAGTTTGAAGCCAGCCTTGGCTCTAAAGTAAAAGTTGCCTCAAAAGAAAAACAAAAAGTATAAGCAGGGAGCTGGGGAAAGAAAGCAGGGAAAGGCAGAGGATTACAGGCAGGAAGGGTCAGGCCACGGGGTCTGGTCCAGTTAGAACTCCACATCTTCCCTCCACGTGGCTGTGTACATGGTATCAGGAAACCATCCCTGGCAGGGTGGGGAACCGTTTTTTTTCCTGCCAAGGGCCATGTGGATATTTATAACACCGCTCGTGGGCCAGGCAAAATTATCAACACAAGCAGATGGCCAGCAATGGGAAGCATGTGTCTGTCCTGTCCTATACCAAAAGATTCTGAGGCTCACAGGCTTCCCACGCCTGCATGTGACTGCATCCGTAGGTACCTACGTTTTACCCCAACCCCAATTTCACTTCAGCTCCTATTGTTTGACTATGTGTGTTGGTACTGAGGTTTGAACTCAGAGCCTAGACACTGTCCTTTAGCTTTTTTACTCAAGGATGGTGCTCTACCACTTGAGCCACAGCTCCACTTCTGGGGTTGTTTTTAGTGGTTCATTGGAGATCAAGAGTCTCCTGGACTTTCTTCTTGTCCAGGCTGGACTTCTAAGCTCGATCCTCAGATCTCAGCTTCCTGGGTAGGTAGGATGACAGGCATGAGCCACTGGTGCCAATCTTGTTTGGCTGCTTTTTATAACCAAGCCCTGTCCCAATTGGCTCTAGTACATCCAGCCATCTAAATTCATAAACATCAGCCAAATACTATTTATTTATATATATTTTGTATATGCCAGTACAGGGGCTTGAACTCAGGGCCTGGAATTCTCTTGTGGCTTTTTCATTCAAAGCTGGCTCTCTACCACTTGAGCCCCACCTCTACTTCTAGCTTTTTACAAGGTAATTGGAAATAATTGTGTCATGGACTTTTCAGCCGGGGCTGGTTTCAGATTGGGATTCCTAGATCTCAGCCTCCTGAGGAGCGAGGGTTACAGTGCCAAACCTAAGTACAGTATTTTGATATTCTTTCATGCCAACTCTATAGGCCATGTAGGCAGCAGCTTCTGGGGACAGCCCAGTGTTTTCTGCATACTGCTGGCTGGAGGCCACGGACACTGTGTAGGGTCTGCCAGGGCTCACCTGTTTGGACCCAAGACAGTGCAACTCCTGGAACACGATGTCACCACTAAGCTCCGGTGACCAGCTCCTCTGTCAGCCATCCCAGCCCAAGGTGGCTGTGATTGAAAGAATCAGAGGTGTGGGTGGGAGAACAGACTGAGCTGCCTACGCTGCCAGGAAGCCAAACTGCCTCAGACACATGGTGGGTGGGAGCAGCTCACGAAAGTGTTAGGCTCTGTGTGTGTGTGTGTGTGTGTGTGTCTGTGTGCGCGCATGCACTGGAGATGTCATCTGGGACTTTACATATGCCAGGCAAGCACTCTACCACTGGGCTATATCTAGGTTATTTGAGATGGAAGCAGAGGGAGTCAGGGAGTCTCACAACATGGCCTTGAACTTGAGATCCTCCTGCTCCTGCTTCCCAAGTGCTGGGATTACAAGTATCCATTACCATGCCCAGCTGCTCTGATTTTTTTTTTGTCAGTCATGGGGCTTGAACTCTGGGCCTGGGCGCTATCCCTGAGCTCTTCAGCTCAAGGCTAGCACTCTACCACTTGAGCCACAGCACCACTTCCAGCTTTTTCTGCTTATGTGGTGCTGAGGAATCAAACCCAGGGTCTCATGCATACAAGGCAAGAACTCTAAAACGGAGCCACCTTCCCAGCCCCTCTGATTTTTTCTTAAAAAATTTCTTCACCTAGCTCAGCTAGAGATCCGGGCTAAGGACTGAGGGGTCCTTGCCATCATCTTACGGAGAGAGGAACAGACAATTAGAGGCAGAATCTAGCCAGGTGCCAGTGCCTCACACCTGTAATCCTAGCTACTCAGGAAGCTGAGATCTGAAGATTGAGGTTTGAAGCTAGCCTGGGCAGGAAAAAAATATAAAGACTCTCCCAATCAACCAGCAAAAAGCCCGAAGTGGCAAGTAGTAGAGCACCAGTCTTGAGCAAAAAAATCTAAGGGAGAGACCGCACCCAGGCCCTGAGTTCAAGCCCCAGCACTAACATACACACACACACACACACACACACACACACACAAGCAACACACAAGCAGAATCTCGCTGCCAGAGCTAGGAGTGGAACCCAGACACCTATATGTTCCTCACAGTGTCCCTCCACCAAACTATGGCCTCACCAACAGCACATCTGGAAAACGGACACTTGCAATATGTATCCTAAAGGTGAAACCTTCAGGATCCCTCACCTCTCCCCAGCCCGCCCACCCGCATGGGTAGCATGAAGCACCTCTGCAAATGGTTTTTCTAGCCCTTTCTCCCACCACACCATGTCCTGCTCCAGCAAAACAGAACAGCCTTCCCCTGGCTGGCTGATTCCTGTGTCTTTGTGGTTTTAGGGTGCACCTGCCCTTGTGACCTGATATTCTCCATGTTCACCGGCTTCTCTGCCAACCTGGCTCATCACCTCTCAGTCTTCGCAGTGGGCTCCTCCAGCTCTGCCTGGTCTTGAACTTGGAAACTCACACTGAGCTACTCACCAGGTTTTAGCCTTGGGGAATTCTCCAGTCTCCAACCTCAGTTTCAGGCTATTATTCCAACACCTGTAAATGTTTACAATCCCTGGGCCTCCTGGGTCACACATGCCATTCTAGATTTCTCTTTCTCCCTCAGTTTCCCCACCCAGTCCATTTCATTCTGCTGCTCCCCAAATAAGTCTGACGTCTAAGAATCTGCACCAGAGCACGATTGTAACAAATCATGACTGTCACACCCCTGCTTGGACTCTAGCAATAGTACACAAGCTGGTATCTACTCCTCAGCATCTTGATTTATTTTTTCAGGACTAGGGATCAAATCTAGGGCTTCAAGCATGCTAGACAAGTGTGCTAATACTTTAAGACACACCTGCAGCCCTACCCTCCACAATCTTGCCAGTACAACAGATCAGATTTGCTTTAAAAAAAAAAAATCTCATCGTGGTTTGTTGTTTTGTTTTCTCCTGCCCAGAATTCTCTGGATCCCAGTGGCCTGGACAGTCCTTGTCCCACTGATCTCAGATTCTGTCACCTGGCTCCAGGGTCCCCATTTAGCCTCATCTCTTTCTGAATCCCCTGCCTCTCATTCCCATGGATTATCACCAAGGAGGGGTTTCCTCGTGTTCCCTCTCTCTGCCAAGCAGCTTCCACTCCACTCCCTGTGGCCAACTCCTATTCATCCCACAACACCCAGCTGAAGAGGCCACTGTCCTCTCCCCAACCCAGGTCAGGTGAGTGCCCATGCTAGGCACTCCTCAGTGTCCCTCTTTCTTCCATTTATCACACCAAGCTGATAAACCTGTTTGTATCTCCCTTCCCTGAGAGCTCAAAGAACTATGTCCTAATCATCTTGGCAGCCTGTCACCTGGCCCAGGACCTGGCATGGACAAAGTGCATACGGGATGGAGACGTTCCTAGTTGCCCTCATCTATAAGCAACCTTGCCCTCCATGGCACCTTCTCCAACCCCTTTTTAGTGTCTATCGGTTTGTATCTTAGCTTTCCCTCCACAGTCCACCTCTCTCCCAGCTCCTTGAGGGCAAGGCCTGGAGTTTCCTTCATCTTTAAACCTACAACAGTGAGCTCCCGTTCTTGCATCTAGAATGTCTGAGAGAAAAAAAAACACAAAACAGTTCTTAGGAAAGCAGATAGGAAGCTGGGCACCAGAGGCTCATGCCTGTAATCCTAGCTACTCAAGAGGCTAAGAACTGGAGAACTGTGGTTCGAAGCCAGCTCAGGCAGAAAAGTCCACAACACTGTCTCCAGTTTCATCAGCAAAAAAGGCAGACTGGAGGTACGGTTCAAGTGGTAGAACACCAGTCATGAGCTAGAAAGCTGCATGAAAATGTAAGGCCATGGTCACAATCCTACAGTTGGATCTAATCTGGGCTACAGAGTAATTGGTAGAGAGTCGAGTTGGGGCCACTCACCTCCAAGGACCATGATCTTCTTCCGGGTGTCCTCACTAAGGAAAGGTTTGATGAGGTTATAGGCCACAGGAAACAGCTTGGGGGCTGGAACACAGACCAAGCCATAGGAGGCTGGGGTCAGTCAGTCACTAACAGTGTCATTCATAGTCCATCTGTCCACAGGGCCCCACCCTATACTGGGCCACGGGTCCCCTGGCTCTGTGGAGAGACCACACAGGCAGCCCAAAAGTCAGGCTCCAGCCAGCACCAGTTTGAGGTTCTTCCCCCATCACACAATAAGCTGGGCCCCTCTTCCTACATCATTGGGCCTGGAGGCTCAAGAGACATCATAAACACTGAACATAAAGACATGTTCAGTCCTTGGGCCCTAGTCAGTGTGTGTGTGTGTGTATGTGTGTGTGTGTGTGTGTGTGTGTGTGTGTGTGTGTGTGTGTGTGCATGCGCGCGCACGCACGCACGTGCCAATACTGAAGCTTGAACTCAGGGCCTCAGACTCTCCTTTAGCTTATTCGATCAAGGCTAACACTCTACCACTGGAGCCATACCTCCACTTCCACCTTTTTTGTATGTGGTTCACTGGAGATACAGGTTTCATAGACTCTCCTGCTTGGGCTGGCTTTGAACTGTGATCCTCAGATCTCAGCCTCCTGAGTAGCTAGGATTACAGGCATGAGCCATCAGCACCTGGCTCCACGTAAGATTTTTTTTTTTTTTTTTTTTTGCCTCTTTTTCCCATTTGGCTTCATTACTGGAAATTCCCGACTTACCTTTAACAACAAACAGACGCTTCAGTGTTTCAGGATAATTTTCCTCAAACATGCTGAGAAACTGTGGAAGCAAAATCACTGTGGTTCCAGCCGGCTCAGGCCTGGGAGCCAGGAAAAAGAGGCCCTGCTTCCTCCCGGCTGCAATCTGCCCCCAGCCCCGCCCTCCTCTCCTAGGGTAGCCTAGCCAAGGGGTCCCCCCTTTGCTGCTCACCTCACCGTAGGCTTCTACTGCAGGTTTCCAGAGATGCTTGAGGCCAAGCCCCTCACAGTCGTAAATCATGGTGATGGTCTCAATTTTCTTCCCCAGCTACAGGAAACAGATAGGTCAAAGTCAGGCTGCCAGAAGCCCAGCCCTTAGTTAGAGGTCAATGCTAATTGGGCCAGGCATCCACAGAGCAACAGAATCAGGTCTGGGTGGAGCCCAGGATTTTCCAATGGAGATAATAATCCCAGGCTGGAACTGGGGCCTAGGCAAGTCATGTCTCCTGTCTAGGTTTCACTGTTCTCATCTGCTAAATGACCGAGTGAATCTAGATTACAACTGAAGTCCCTTCTGTCCCGCGGGCTCGCCTGGTGCCTCCTCTTCTCCTCTGAGTCATGGGGCTCTGTGAACAGCACTCACAACACCCAGGCCTATACCAGTTCTCATTCAGGCAGCACTACAGGTGCATCTAGATCAAACCCCTCCAGCATTCCACTCCTATCCCCGGGGTCTCTGTCCTCAGTAGGCCCTCTGTGAATGTATGTAAATAATGATTTGAAAAGCCCCACATTTAGCTGAGCATGGTGGCCTGTAATCCCAGAGGTGGAGATAGGAGGATTGGAGTTTGAGGGCAACCTAGGCAAAAAGAGAGACTCCATTTCAAAATTAAGCCAGGGAGCTGGGCGCTGGGGGTTCATATCTGTAATCCTAACTCTTAGGAAGCTGAGACCTAAGAATGGCAGTTCAAAGCCAGACTGGGCAGACAAGTCCTTGAGACTCTGAAATTCCACCAATGAAACTGGAAGTGGGGCTATGGCTTGAGAAAAAGAGCTCAGGAATAGTGCCCAGGCCAGGTTCAAGCCCCAGGACCGAAAGAAAAAAAAAAAAAAGATGGACCAGGTTCCAGTGGCTCACGCTTGTAATCCTTGCTACTCAGGAGGCTGAGATCTGAAGATCAAGGTTCAAAGCCAGTGCAGGCAGGAAAGTCTGTGAGACGCTTACCTCCAATGAACCACCAGAAAATCAGAGGTGGTGCTGTGGCTCAAAGGGGTAGAGCACTGCAGGGACAGCACAAGGCCCTGAGTTCAAGCCCCGTGACTGACCAAAGTAATAGTAATAATAATAATAATAAGCTGGGCATGGTGGTACAGATATGTATATGTATTACAGCTACTTAGGAGGCAGAAGCAGAAGGATCATGGTTCAAGGCCAACATGAGCAAAAGTATAAGACCCTAATTTAAAACATAAAGTACAAAAATCAAAAGGACCTGAGGTGTGACTCAAATGGTAGAGGGTCTTGCCTAGGAAGTGTGAGGCCCTGAGTTCAACCCCCAATACCAATAGTACATGTACACACACACACACACACACACACACACACACACACACACAGACACACACACACTGAATCTTTCCAACTGCTGGAAATAAGGAAGAAAAGAGGCCAGAATGACATGTTCCTCAGTCTCTTTCTTAGTAGTCAGTGGTTCTGGTCTCTGCTGAATACAGACTTAGAAAAGCACAAAATCTGAGTGGTATCAAAATGCTTGTCTAAGAATGGGTGGTCCATGATGAAATCTATCCTCCCATTAAAATACAAGGTTGCAAGCCAGGCCCCACTGGCATATGCCTATAATCCTAGCTACTCAGGAGACTGAGATCTGAGGATCACAGCCTGGGCAAGAGTCCCCAAGAAACTCTTCTACTGAAAAATCAGAAATGGTGCCATGGTTCAAATGGCAGAGGACTAGCCTTGAGTACAAACAGGCTAAAGGACAGCAACCAGGCCCTGAGTTCAAGCCCCACAACTAAGAACAACAACAACAACCAAAAGGAGCAGCCAAGCACTGGTGGCTCACGCCTGTAATCCTAGCTATTCAGCTGACTGAGATCTGAGGATCACGGTAGCCCAGTTAGGAAGTCTGTGAAACTCTTATCTCCAATTAAACACCAGAAAACCCAAAGTGGCGCTGTGGCTCAAAGTGGTAGAGCACTAGCCTTGAGCTGAAGAGCTGAAGGACAGCATCCAGGCCCAGACTTCAAGCCCCGTGACCGGCAAAAAAAAAAAAAAAAATGTAGCAATATTTTAAAAATATTGTTTGTGGGCTGGGAAGGTGGCTCAGTGGTAGAGTACTTGCCTTGCATGCATGAGGCCCTGGGATCCATTCCTCAGTACCACATAAGCAGGAGTGGCACTGTGGCTTAGTGGTAGAGTGCTCACCTTGAGCTGAAGAGCTGAGGGACAGCACCCAAGCAAGAGTTCAAGGCCCAAACAAAAAAAATTTAAAAAGAAAAGAGTTCAAGCCCCAAGACTGACCAAAAAAAAAAAAAAAAAAAAAATTGTAGTGTTAGGGTTCAAACTCTTGGCTTCCTGAATGCTAAGCATGTACTTTATCCACTCGACTACATTCCAGCTATAGTCAGTTTTAGTGGGTAGGAGGTGTGATGTGGTATGGTGGAGAGAGAGAGAGAGAGAGAGAGAGAGAGAGAGAGAGAGAGTGTGTGTGCGTGTGTGTTAGGGTTTGGACTTGAGGCTTCATGCTTGTTAGGCTAGTGCTCTACCATTTGAGCCAGTCCTACTTTGTGCTGATTATTTTAAAAACAAACTCTTTTTTTTGTTGTTGTTATTGGTCCTGGGCCTTGAACTCTGGGCTGGAGTACTGTCCTTCGGCTCTTCAGCTCAAGGCTAGTGTTCTACCACTTGATCTACGACACCACTTTCAACTTTTTCTATGTGGTGCTGAGGAATCAAACCCAGGGCCTCATACATGCAAAGCAAGTGCTCTACCACTGAGCCACCTTCCTAGTCCTAAAAACAAACAGACTTTTCTACCTCAACTGGCTTCTAACTACAGATCTCAGCCTCCTGAGTAGCTAGGATTACAAGTGTGAGCCACCAGAGCCTGGCTAATTTGTTTGTTTTGTTTTTGAGACGAGGTCTTGCTCAGTAGCCCAGACTGACCTAACACACTCGCAGTCTTCCTGTCTCTACCTCCCAAGTGCTGGATTACAGCTGTTTTGGTGTTGTTTTGTAATAAAACTAAGTTTACTCAATTTAAAGGACTTGTTTTTATTCTGAGATCAGATCATGCCTCCTTCCTTCCTTCCTTCCTTCCTTCCTTTCTCTCTCTCTCTTTCTTTCTTTTTTTGTTGTTGGTTGTGAGGCCTGAACTCTGGGCCTGGGCGCTCTCCCTCAGCTCTTCAGCTCAAGGCTAGCTCTCTTCCACTTAAGCCACAGAGCCACTTCCGGCTTTTTCTGGTTCCATGGTGCTGAGGAATTGAACCCAGGGCCTCATGCATGCAAGGCAAGTGCTCTACCACTGAGCCATCTTCCCAGCCCCAGATCATGCCATTTCTATAGACTGGGGACTCATTATGACAATAACAGATGGTCATTTTAACTCTTTACTTGGCAAAATAAAATCCGGCAGGCCAGGGTGGAAATGAAGTGATAGAGTGCTTGCCTAACATACATAAAGCTATGGTTCCATGCCCAGCACTGCAAAATGAAAGAAAAACATTATGGCAACAGTATGATCATCTCTAAATCTTTGAGATTTCAGTAAGCTATGAAGCCTAAAAGACTGGCTATATTACACCCCACCTTTTTTTTTTTTTTTGGCAGTACTGGGACTTGAACTCATATCCTCACATTTGCTAGACAGGCACTCTAACCATTGAGCCATGCCTCCAGCCCTCTTTCCTGTAAGTGACTTTTGAGGTAGGGTCTCACTGCCCAGGCATGCATCTTACACAGCTGACGCATCTTGGGCTTCCTGGTAGTTAGGATTACTAGGGTGAGCCCAGTGTTCACTCTTGACCGCGGCAGGCCCCCATTCGTTACCCACCTTGGTGGTCTGGCGGGCACACTCCTGCAGAAGCAGTTCGCACTCCCTTATCTTGGTCCTGAGAAGGTCTTGCTTGGTGGCTGAGAACAGCAGCCCTTTGGCATCCAGAGGCCCAATGATATCATAACAGATCGGGCAGCCATCCAGGTCGTAGCCACATGTGCCCCCAGCCAGATACTGCTGGATCACCTGCACAAAGACCCCAACAACGCCCCTGCTGGGTGGGCCGGGGGTGCCCACGGCTTCCCAGCATCGTAGTGCTTTAGTGTGGATTCCAGTCTCCCTCTTCACATGCCTTTCCCTGGATACCAACAGGTACCCAATCAGAACTCCAGCCCCCCCTCCCCAGTCCAATAGGCTGAGAACAGAGATGGAGGGGGTTGGGGAGGAAAATTCATCCTCACCTCAGGAGGCTGCCAACTCTTGATGTTATCTATATCCTTTTGCTTCCGGAACTCCACATGCTGTAAACACACAATCAGAAACTTTAAAAAAGCAGGAGGTGATGGGCTGGGAATGTGGCTTCGTGGTAAAGTGCTTGCCTAGCATGCACGAAGCCCTGGGTTCGATTCCTCTGTAACACATAAACAGAAAAAGCCAGAAGGGGCACTGTGGCTCAAGTGGTAAAGTGCTAGCCTTGAGCAAGACACTCAAGTGACAGCCCCCAGGCCTTGAGTTCAAGCCCCAAGACTGGGGGGGGGGGGAGTGGGTGGAGGGGAAGCAGGAGGTGAAAGCCTGGTGCATTGACTCAAACCGGTAATCCTAGCTACTCAGGAGACAGATCTGAGGATTGTGATTCTAAGCCAGCCAGGGCAGGAAAGTTAATGAGATTCTTATCTCCACTGAACCAGCAAAAAAGAGGAGGTAGAGCTCTTATTCAAGTGATAGAGTGCTAACCCTTACTGAAAAAGCTCAGGGACAGTGGCCACACACAGACACAGGTGCACACACATATACACACACACGCACACGCACACACACGTGCACAGCAGGAAATGCACATCAGGACATGAAGCAGTTAAGTGACAGCATGAATTGACCACCAGACCACAGATGGTCACTACAAAGCGCTGGGCAGGAATGAGGGAAAGAAAAAAAAAGAGGCCTTGTGCATTTTAAATGTCTCAGCAAGCAGGAGCAGATGATCCACCGCAGCTAGCTGAGAACTAGGAAAATCTTGCCTTTGCAGAGCAAAAGGCCAGAGGTAGGCTCGTGGCTGTGATGGATAGAGGTGGGAGGGGATGGGTAACTGAAGATCAGGAAAGTGAGATTCTGATTGGTGGACGAGAGGTAACAGTAGCATTAAGAGCCAAGTGGATCTCACCTTCCGGAGCATGGCCTCTGACTTCTGCAGGTCAAAGCTTCGTGCTGTAACAAGAAGACACTATCAACATCAGGCAGGCAAACCCAGTGTCCCAAGAGTACGAAGAGTAAACCTGCTTGCTGATCACATGTATGGTATATATGTGTACACCAGAGGGGAGCCAGGAAGACGACACAGAACTAGAGGGAATCAGGGAAAACCAAGTAACAGCGGAACCCATCAGCTGCACTGGACATTGACCAAAATGAACTAAGCAACTCAATGGCAGTGATGGGAGGGAGGGAACAAATAGGAAAGAGGGAACAGCTGATGCTATGCAAAACAAAAGAAATGTACATACTACCCAATGTGGAAGAAATAACTGTATTGCAAAGCTCATAGAACTCATAAATGTTATAGACAATTTGCTCCAGGAAAGTTAGAATGTGTTTGTGACTTTAACTGAGCATCACTATCCTACAATACTGTGAAATTTGAGAAATTATGTAATCACTTAATCACAATTAAAAAAAAGAAAAGAGTAAACCTTGCTTCCAGCCTGGGTATCACCCCAGCTAACTCAGATCACCCCACATCCAGAGGCTAATGGGAGGGTCACAGAGGGCTTGTCACAGCCAATGTGTTTGTGGGCAGAACAGGTCAAGTTTAATGAATTGGGGAGGGGAGCATTGCAACTTCAAGGTCAAAGAATTTTATCTCAGTGGCTGGGCATAGTTGGCTCACGCCTGTAATCCTAGCTACTCGGGAGGCTGAGATTGGTGGATCACACTTCAAAGCCAACAGGGCAGAAAAGTCCTTGAGACTCTTATCTCCAATTAACCAGCCAGAAGCAGAGCTGTGGCCCAAGTGGTAAAGCACCAGCCCAGCGCAACAAAGCTAAGAACATAAGGCCTGAGTTCAAGCCCCAGTGCTGACACAAGAAGAAAAACAATTACACGCTAGTGGATATGATCAGGCAAAGAGTCTTATCTCTTCTGAGGGAAAGTGAACCCTGTACCCCCTTATCAGTTGGCCTTCCCCTCACAAACTTTTATCTACTACGCAAGTCTAAAATCCAGTTCAGAGACATTGACCCAAGTTCAAAGATGAATGTTGCGGGGACAGTGCTGGAATATCCCTCCAGCCAATCCTGTCATGTCCCTAAAGACCCCGACATCCCTTAAAAAGACTACAACAGTTTCCCAAAAAAGTTTTGTGGATCAATGCCATGTACCAGTGGCTCACGCTTGTAATCCTAGCTACTCAGTAGGCTGAGATCTGAGGACTGAGGTTCAAGGCCAGCCTAGGCAGGAAAGTCCATGAGACTCCTCTCTAGTAAACCACCAAAAACACAGAAGTGGAACTGTGGTAAAATGCTAGCCTTGAGTGAAAAAGCCCAGGCCTTGAGTTCAAGTCCTTGTACATACATACACACACACACACACACACACACACACACACACACACACACACACACACACACACACACACACACACACACACACACACACACACAGAGTTTTCTGGACCAATGCTTTATCCTCCTGCCTCCCATTTCCAAGGCCCTGTGCTCCTAGATTATCTGAGCTGCTACAACATACACCCCTTGCTGGGCTTTGAACTCAGGGCCCTCCACTTGCTAAGCAGATGCTCACTACTTAAGCCACGCCTCCAGATCTACACTTCTTTTTTTTTTTCTCTTTTGTGCTTGTCCTGGGGCTTGAACTCAGGACCTGGGTGCTGTCCCTGAGCTTCTTTTGTTCAAGGCTAGCACTCTACTGCTTAAGCCACAGCGCCACTTCTGGCTTTTTCTGAGTAGTTTATCACAGACTTTCCTGCCCTGCTGGCTTCAAACATGATCTTCAGATCTCACCTTCCTAAGTAGCTAGGATTACAGGCGTGAGCCACCAGCGCCCATCTCATGCACTTAATTCTTGTACTGAGGTAAGATCTACTACGGAGACACTGAGGGAAACACAGCTCTCCAGATACAGAAAATTCTGTACTATCACCCTAGATCTTCCCTCCTCCCCTCCTGCCAACCTTGGGCCCTTTAGCTATTCCTTACATTCAGCTCTAAGACCATTCAAATAACTTCCCTTTGGATTCTCTCCAACTTGCCGGGGCCCCCTCTTAAAGTGAGCTATCCAGGGTCGATTATAGCTCCAGGTGCTATTTTCCTTCTTCAATAAACCCCAAGAATTTTCATAGCAACAGTCCACACCCTCAGATCAGTCAACTGAAACCCCCAAATCCTTTACACCTGGGCTGCGGCTAAGCCTCTACCCCTCCTTGGAAAGGTGGGACTTGCCACCCACTCTTATCAAATTTCATCTCTGCCCAATCAGCTTCCTCCCATCCTTTGTAGGGTTTCTGAGCTCTAGATTCTGATGCATTTGCCCATCTGACTGATGAACTGTAGTTCCTGGCTGGATGAGTGTATGGATTTATTTGGCATCTAGATATGTTGACAGTCCTAGAACCCTGACCAGACAGAATGACCTCTGGACTGTCACTGATGGGTGCCTTCATCACCATTTGCTGAGTGTACACAGATCTAGTCCTGGCTCTAACCCTCTAATCCTAGCTCCTCAGGGCACTGAGATGTGACGATTGAGGTTCAAAACCAGCTCAGGCAGAAAGAAAAAGTCCATGAAATTCTATCTCCATTTAACTAGCAAAAAAAACCCAAAAAACAATAAACCCAAAACCTTGAAACTAGAAGCATGTCTCAAGAGGTAGAGCACCAGCCATGAAAGGAAAAAGCTAAGCAAGAACTCAAGGCCCTGAATTCAAGCCTCAGTACTGGCAAAAACAAAACAAATAAACAAAACCCTGGCCAGGGCCACACTACCAGCAGTTTTGAAAAGTGGCCTTGGAACTTTTGTTTTTGTTGTTTTTTGTTTTTTTGGTTTTTTTTTTTTGGTCTAGTTGTGGGGCCTGAACTCTGGGCCTGGGTGCTGTCCCTCAGCTCTTCAGCTCAAGGCTAGTGCTCTACCACTTGAGCCACAGAGCCACTTCTGGCTTTTTTCTTTTTGCTTATGTGGTGCTGAGGAATCGAACCCAAGGCCTCATGCATGCAAGGCAAGCGCTCTACCACTGAGCCACCTTCCCAGCCCAGGCCTTGGAACTTTTAACGATCAGTCTTCTCATACCGTAGTGACAATCTGGAGCAACTTTATTTGTTTGTTGCTTGTTTAGTGGTGCTGGGGATTGAACACAGGGCCTCTTGATTAATGAACAATGAGCTATACTCCCAGTCTTTTTGCTTTTAGTTCATTTTTCTTTTTCTCTTTTTTTTTTTTTTTGGGGGGTGGTGGTCGGTCATGGGGCTTGAACTCAACTCAAGGCCAGAGTTCTAGCACTTGAGCCACAGCACCACTTCCGGTTTTCCGAGCAGTTTTTTGGAGATAAGAGTCTCATGGGCTTTTGTCCGAGTTGGCTTTGAACCTCAATCCTCCGATCTCAGCCTCCAGAGTATCTAGGATTATAGGTGTGAGCCACCAGCACCTGGTTTTTAGTTAGTTTTTCAGATAAGGCTTCAAGCTAACTGTGCCTAGACTGCCCTCCAACTATGATCCTCCTACTCTGCCTCTCAAGGAGATGGGAGCATAGACATGCGCCACCATCCCCGGCATGGTACAATATTTAGAGAACTATAATGTGGCTTTGCATCCAAGGTCTTCTACCTTCTGTATGCAACCTTGGGCAGGATACTGCATGTCTCTGATCAATCATTTAATAAACTAGAAATATTAGAAGGACATAAAGCAACATCTTCTCATGAGAGGAGCTAGACCCCAACAGTGGGAAAGGATACTCTTATCTTCTTAGAGAACCAGGGGTGGGGTGGTGGCAAACGGTGAGGGGGAGGGGCTTATCTGAAGGGAAGCTCTCCAGTAAGCCCTTATCTGCCAAGGTTCAGCATCCATAGTTTGTAAGGCCCTCAGAATTGCTCCTGGCTCTGGACCTGGTACTCCTCAGATCTGCTGAGCCAGGCCTCTCCCAGCTCCTATTCCCCACTCAGGGGTGGCCCGAAGCCTGGCATGGGGCATTGCCAGAGAACCCAGCCCTAACAGTAGCCACCCTGTGCTCTTGTTTGACCACACCCTAGTCCTAAAAATGTGTGGGAGGCTCAGATCTGCCCTTCCTCCTCACTGCTGCCCCCCTCTTCCATGTGTTAGCCATTTCTTTGATTCAGAGCTCAGTCCCAGATCGGGGTCAGCGAGTGGGGATTTGTGTCTCTGCTCAATGTCTGGGGACTGGCAGAAAACTGAACTCCAAGCCCACACCTGACTTAGAGAAAGACATTCTGTGTGTGGGTGGCTAACAAAACATTTCTTTTTAGAATCAAAGGGAGAAAGAGAAAAGGGTTTGCTTTTTGAAAGCAGCAAAAACCCTAATTCAAATTCATAATAGGGTCTGACCAGGCCTGAGCTTCTGCCCAGGAAATGTAAGGCACAAATTAAATACTAAGGAGACATTCTGTTTGAAGAGGTCAGAGCTTGGTTCGGTGGTAGTGCTTGCCTTGCATGCATAAGATGTGGGCTTGATCCTGAGCACCATTCAAGAAGAAAATAAAAGGGTTTTTTGGTGGTTATTGGCTTTTGTGTTTATGTGTGTGTCAGCCCTAGGGCTTGAACTCAGGGCCTAGGTGCTGTCCCTGAGCTTTTTTGCTTGTGGCTAGGGCTCTACTATTTGAGCCATAGTTCCACATCTGTCTTTTTGGTGGTTATCTGGAGCTAAGTCTCACAGGCTTTCCTGCACAAGCTGGTTTGAATCATGATCCTCAGATCTCAGCCTCCTGAGTAGCTAAGACCACAGGCTTGAGCCACTGGCACCTGGTTAAGAAAAGTTTGCCCAGCACTGGTGGCTCATGCCTGTAATTCTAGCTACCCAGGAGGCTGAAATCTGAGGATGGTGGTTTGAAGCCAGCCAAGGCAGGAAAGTCTGTGAGACTCCTATCTCCAATAAACTACTCAGAAAAAGCCAGAAGTGCTCGCTTTGAGCACAAAGAGGCTCAAGGACAGTGCCTAGACTCTGAGTTTAAGCCTCAGGACTGGCAAAAGAAAGAAAGAAAGGAAAGAAAGAAAAAGAGAGAAAGAAAGAAAGAAAGAGGGCTGGGAAGGTGGCTCAGTGGTAGAGCGCTTGCCTTGCATGCCTGAGGCCCTGGGTTCAATTCCTCAGCACCACATAAGCAAAAAGAAAAAAGCCGCAAGTGGCGCTGTGGCTCAAGTGGTAGAGCGCTAGCCTTGAGCTGAAGAGCTGAGGGACAGCGCCCAGGCCCAGAGTTCAGGCCCCACCACCGGACCCAAAAAAAAAAAAAGAAAGAAAGAAGGAAGGGAGGAAAGAAGGAAGGAAGGAAGGGAAGAAGGAAGGAAGGAGGAAGGGAGGGAGGAAGGGAGGGAGGGAGGAAAAGGAAAGAAAAGAAAAGAAAAGGAAGAAAAGAGTTTATATGAATTCTCAGGAATGACTGGAAAGAATGCTGGGCAGGAATCTCAAACCCTAGGCTCTGCCCTGATTCTGCTTTGTGGTGGCAGTGCCTTTGGAGAAGGTCCCTCTCCTCTCTGAGCTTCAGTTTTCTCATCTGGCAAATGAGGATGACCACATTCCTCTTACTTCTCAATGTTTCCCATGAGATTATAGCTGGTGCCAGACCTAGGTACTTGGTGAACAAGGGGGCCCCCTTATGCCAAGGGGCAGGGTGGGTGGGGAAAGGGCATTAGGTGTCTGGGAGACCAGCTGGCAGGACTCTCCTAGATAAAAGAGAGCTATGAAACCATATTTTTCTTCTTCCTAGCAGGAGCTCCATAGCTGCATCATCTTGTAGCTGGCCCTTTAAGAAGGTCTTCCCACCTACCCACCCACCCGCTTCTAGCTCCCATACTTCTGCAAATGCTGGGCCAAAATTTCCTCCAGCCTCCCCCAGGCTACCCTTCCATCCTCTCTGGGTGAGATCACAGCTTTTTTTTTTTTTGGTGAGGCGGGGTGGTGGTAGGAGAATGGGAAAATGACAGGTTCCCTGAGCCCCACGTGGCTCTCCTGGGTGCTCAGGTGCATCTTTAACAGGTCAGCTTTATTATATTTCTGGAAAGCAAAGGAAACTACATGGTTGTTCTCCTGAGATGTGAGACCTAGGTGTCCACAGAGGAATAATTGCATGGTTTATACTTTAAGATCTTGGGATTTGATTCTAGATCCCAACTTAGAACATTGCTGATTTAACTCTCAATGGTGTTTCCTTTGTTATTTCTTTTCCTTTTTCTTTCTTTCTTTTTTTTGGGGGGGTGTGGGGGAAATCAGTCATTGGGCTTGAACTCTGGGCCTGGGCGCTGTCCCTCAGTTCCTCAGCTCAAAGCAAGCACTCTACCACTTGAGCCACAGTGTCACTTAGGGTTTTCTTGCGATTCATTGGAATAAGAGTCTCATGGATTTTCCTGCCCAGGCTGGCTTTGAACTGTGATCCTCAACTCTCAGCCTCCTGAGTAGCTAGGATGACAAGCGTGAGTCACTGGCACCTGGCTTCTTCTTTTTTTTTGTCAATTATGGGGCTTGAACTCAGGGCCTGGGCACTGTCTCTGAGCTTTTTTGCTCAAGGCTAGCACTCTACCACTTTGAGCCACAACTTCACTTCTGGTTTTCAGGTGGTTCACTGGAGATAGGAGTCTCACAGACTTTCCTGCCTGGGCTGGCTTTGTATCGTGATCCTCAGATCTCAGCCTCCTGGGTAGCTAGGATTACAGGCGTGAGCCACCAGTGCCTGCGCCCTCCTTTGTTACTTCTAGGTCTAGTAATATAGTTTGTATAAATTTTAAAAAAGAGAGAGAAAGGTGTCAGAAGGAGAAAGGGAGGGTGACATATGACCTAAATGACAGAGAAAAGAAGAGTCTAACCCTAATACTAGAAAAGGAACATTCATAGCTCAATCATGTCATGTCTTGCCTAGACTAGATATTTGACGTTAGCCTTAGGTACCACTGCCAAGTCAGGGCACACTTGGAACTAGAACTCAGAGTCTGGAGCTCCTGAGTCCCTCACATTTCCATGCACAAGATTCCACTGCTATTAAAATAAAACAGCCAGCCTCTCTCAGGGACCAGAGTCTGTTGTGCTGACCCTGGGGTTTAAACTCCGGGCCTTACACTTTTGCTTGGCTTTTTCTGCTCAAGGCTGGTGTTCACTTCCAGTGTTTTTTGATGGTTAATTGGAGATAAGAGCCTTACAGCTTCATCTGCCTGGGCTGGCTTTGAACACTGATCCTCAGATCTTAGCTGAGTAGCTAAGATGACAGGCGTGAACCACCAGTGCCCAGCCAGATCCTAGTTCGAACCTTAGCTCTGTCTCTGGCTTTGCACAAAGTGGGGCCTAGCTTGGCCTCAGTTTCCCTCAGTTGACCAACAGAGCTGATTTATGTAGGAGATGGAAAGAGGCCAAGGCTGACAGGGAGCAACCAGGGCCTTTAGTCTCCTCTGTGCCTGCAGCTTGCCCACAGTCTTCACCTCTCTGAACCTCAGTGGCCTAGCTATCCAATAGGGTTTGCAGGTTTCTAATTACCAAGTACCTTCTAGACTCAAGCATGGGGAAGGGGGGGTAATTATAGCCCAGGGACAATTTAAGGCCCACAAAATCATTTGGTACACACCAGGAAAATGCACTTAGGCTTCTCCTATGTTTTGGCTGCCCATGACCTATCAGCTTGTATTGATAATTTTGTAGGACCCATAAATAACATTTTTTTTTTTTTTTTTTGGTCGGTCATGGAACCTGAACTCTGGACATGGGCGCTGTCCTTCAGCTCTTCAGCTCAAGGCTAGTGCTCTGCCACTTGAGCCACAGTACCACTTCCAGCCTTTTCTGCTTATGTGGTGCTGAGGAATCGAACCCAGGGCCTCATGCATGCAAGGCAAGCATTACTACCACTGAGCCACCTTCCCAGCCCCATAAATAACATTATAAGTATCCAGTGAGCTGGGAGCTGGAGGTTCACACCTGTAATCCTAGCTACTCAGGAGACTGAGATCTGATGTTCAATGGTCTGAGATCTGAAGATCAAAGACAGCTTGGGCAGAAAAGTCTGTGAGATTTTTATCTCCCATTAATAAGCAAAGCAAACAAACAACAAAGAATAACAACAACAACCAGGAAGTAGAGCTGAGGCTCAAGTGGTAGTGTGCCAACAAAATATCCAAATGATCCTTAGCAGACACAAGGTTCCCACCCTTGCAAGGCTGAATCTCCCACCCCAAATTCTCAGATGGTCAGGGGTGGGTTTTCAGGAGTTGTCAGTCTGTTTTCTGTTGTCCAGAATGAGCCTTTGCCCAATCCAGCGCCTCTCCCTGCACCCTCCCCACCCCAGCCCCAGCTCCCTCCCTTTTTCCTCACCTCGGAGCCAGCGCAGGAGAAAGTAGTCATCTGGGTTGGGCAGGATGGGCAAGACGTCCTGAACATTCTCCCGAAACTGCAAGGAGAGGCAGGTAAGTAAGTGGCTGTCCCCACACCCGGCCTAGCCTCTCTCTGGGGACCTTCCATAGGGGCCTTTATGGACACTTCTTTTACATGGATGGGTGCTGCACACACTAGCGGAACACATGCCAGGTGTGATGTGTGGGGTGCTAGGTCTAACCAGAGGGGTGCTGGGTAGCAGGGGAGGGGAAAGAAGAGACGGGGACACTTTCCTACCTTGCTGTGGGCTTGCCTATTGGCACTGGAGTGGGCAGATGGGCATGTGCCTGGCTAACTGCAGGAATGGGCATTCTAGTTTGTGCCACAGTAAATGTCAGTGTGGGCCCAGCGCACGTGATTTTGGCACTGTGTCTCCAACACTGCTCACTCGGATTCCCTTGGAGCGTCCCCAGTCTTCAGATGAAAAAATATTAACCCAGGGAGGCTCAGTAACACATCCAAAGTCAAACAGCATTACAGAGATGAAAATCTGGGTCTATTTTTCACACTAGAGCACACACTCTCCCCACTACAGTTTTCTACCAAGTCCTTCTGCCTCTCCCTCCTTGGTAGTAGAGGGGAAAAAAATAGTAGAAGGGAATGGTGGTTCCTGTATGACTTTGTGTAAAATGGCATTTTTTAAATTGTGAAAATACTGTACAGAGGGGTTACAATTACATGGGCAAGGTAATGAGTACATTTCTAATCAAGCATTGTAGCCTCCTCCTTTGTTTCCCCTTCCCTTCCCATCTCCTACCCCCCCACCCCCCACCCCTAAAATGACATTTGAGCTGAGCCTGAAAGCAACAGGAGATGAAGGTTTAAAAAAAAGAAGTAGTCTAGGGCTGGGAATGTGGCTCAGTGGTAGAGTGCCTGCTTAGCATGCATGATGCCCTGGGTTCGATTCCTCAGTACCACATACACAGAAAAAGCCACAAGTAGCCCTGTGGCTCGAGTGGTAGAGCACTACTAGCCTGGAGCACAAAGAGGCTCAGGGACAGTGCCCAAGCCCTGATGGGCAAGAAAAAAAAAAAAAAAAAGTCCAGGGGTCAGCAGGAAGCCATGAAAGGAAAAAAGAAGTGGCTTCTCTAAACAAGAAAGGTGGACAGTGACCCCCAGGGACAGGCCACACCCACCTCTAGTCGCTCATTATAGGCCAACAGGCTGCAGTGTGCCCTCCCTAAGCCTGCGGTCCCCACCACTCACCTGTCTCTGGTCACTGACCTCCAGGACAGCCCCAGAGAAGCCAACTGTGCCTCTTGCCTAGGTCAGCAGGGTTCTCTGACTCTCCCCTCCCCCCGCAGCTCCCAGAGCTTCCAGATCGCTGTTCCTCGCTGCTCCTCCAAGCCATAGGCATGAAGTCAGCCAGGACCGACCCTACCCAGCTCCTGTGTCCACTCTAATCGCTACCTAATCCCATCTCGGCCCGAGTGAACTCTGAAGCCTCCCTGCCCAGGCTTGGGGGTGGTTGGGGGAGGGGGGGGGGGGAGATTCCACGGAACCAAATTCTCCCCATTGATCCTGCAGAAGAAACATCAGCCCCCCACTTTCCAGCCAATGGAAAGCTGGCCCTGGCCGTGGAGCCGTCTGGACCCCAGCGATGCTGGCTCAGAGAACTATTCCCCCCCACACCCCGAGATCACCTGTGAGGAGAGGATGGAGGAAGAGACCCCAGCACTTAAACTGTCATCCCCCTCCTCGGCCAAGGTAAAGCCGAGTCCACCCCCCTACCCCTTTCCTCCTGAAAGTACCAGCCAGGCTGGGCTCCGAGTTTCAAGACAGGGGTGGAGGTGAGGCTTGGGATTTGCCCAACCTCACCCCATCCCTGTGAGTCCCAGGAAAGATCTTAAGTGCGCACACAGAAGAGTCGTTTGCCTTCAACACTAGCCGGATGCGACCTCATTTCCTTGCACGAAGAAGGGAACAGAGAAGGACAGGGCTTAGCCCAAGGTCACACAGGCGCGACCACGGTGCCCAGCCAGGGGCTATCCCAGTGTGCTAAGGAGCTGTCCACCGCCCTCTGCCCCGGCCACTGCCCTTTCGAGGGGGAACAACCTCCGGGAAGCGGGGGGAAGCCCTGCGGCCCTGCCGCTGCCCCACGGCCCGGCCGCCAGTCCCCGCCAGCCCCGGGCATCAATGTTGCCTTTGTGCCCCGGGCTGCCCGCGAGGGCTTCCCGGGGGCCGCGGACCGGGGTGGACAAACTTCCCGGGGTCCCGGCAGAGGGCGGACGCTGGGCATCGGTCCCGAGCGGGGCGACGGCCGCGCGCCCTCCGGGGACCCCGTGCCCCGAGGCGGGGCCGCGCCCTGGGGCCCGGCGACGGCTCACCTTGGCCAGGGCCTCCTGCTGTTTGGGACTCAGGTCGCCCACTCGGCCGCTCATCGTGGCTGAGGCTCGGGGCGCGCGGCGGCGGCGGCTGATGCAGCCCAGACGCGTCCTGGTGCAGCACCGCGAAGTCCCGGGCTTCTGCGGAGCGGCGAGGCGCGCGGCCAAGCCCCGCCTCTTAAAGGGTCCCGCGGGGCGGGGCGGGGGCGGGGCTGGCGGCCAAGCCCCGCCTCTCAAAGGGGCCCTCGAGGTGGGGAGGGGGCGGGGCTGGCGGCCAAGCCCCGCCTCTCAAAGGGGCCCTCGAGGTGGGGAGGGGGCGGGGCTGGCGGCCAAGCCCCGCCTCTCAAAGGGGCCCTCGAGGTGGGGAGGGGGCGGGGCTGGCGGCCAAGCCCCGCCTCTCAAAGGGGGCCCTCGAGGTGGGGAGGGGGCGGGGCTGGCGGCCAAGGCCCGCCTCTTAAAGGGGCCTGCGGGGTTGGGCTAGAAAGGAGGGGAAGGACCAGGGCCAGGAGATTGGGGGCGGGGAGGGGGGGGACGGGGGGGAGGGAAGGGGAGTGTCTCTTTGGTTCTGAAACAGAAGACTCCTGAGAGAAGTGAACTAGGGGTGCTCACCCTGACTGCTGCTAGTGGGCAACAGAAGAACACAAGCCTGCAGTTCAAATCTATCCTTCACCTATCACCTATACCCGAGCTTCCTGTGCCCTGCTGGCTTTCTGAACCCCAAGGTGATGGACAGGCTCCATCTCATGACCAGGTCTCTCTCTCTCTCTCTCTCTCTCTCTCTCTCTCTCTCTCTCTCTCTCTCTCTCTCCCCTCCCCCCTCCTCTGCTCTAAGATCAG